>NC_044303.2:105370521-105736734 GCF_007474595.2 Lynx canadensis | reverse complement strand
TTTTCTGAAAAAAGCCCACTTGGAAAATTTATGTCAATAATGCTGAACTCACAGGTGCATAGACAGTAAACAAAGGATTATCTTTACTGGTGGGAAAGTCATAGACAGGCTACCTGAAGGATGTAGGGTGTATCTCGGAGGTTGGTACCATGTAGTTAATAGATGCTGATTATGATCAACAGATTTTAAAATTCGGTGAACAAAAATTCCATTCTTCACAATCTACTGTTTCCTGGAAGGAAACAGGAGTGAAAGACTTAGCCATACAGCGGTCTTTCACAATCCTCTAATCTTTCTTGGAGCTTACCTTTTTACCCTCCCCCACCCCTTTCCCAAATTGTCCCTATCATCTTGTAAAAAAAAATTTTTTTCGAGAGTGCACAAGGGAGGGGCAGAGGGAGAGGGAGAGAATCTTAAGCAGGCTCCAAGTTTAGTGCACTATCTGACAATGGGGCTGGATCTCACAAAGGTGAGATCACGACCTGAGCCAAAATCAAGAGTCGGATGCTTCACTGACTGAACCACTCAAGCGCCCCTTCAATTTCTTAACTAGTGAAGTTTCTTAGGAACTCAAGTTCTTAAGACAACTCAAGAGTTGTCTACACTTAAGCAAAAATGTTGTGGACTTAAAAGAAAAATAACCCGTGGCTTGTCATTCAGATGAACTACAGCTCCCTTTTCAAATTGTGACTACCTCTTTCAAAAATGGCTTGATGGGGGCTAAATGTATTTGTAAAAAAGCAAGTAAAATAGTCTCTCGCAGGAGTAGTTGCTAGATGCCTTTTTTGTGTACCGTATGTTTATCAAAAACACTGCCTGCATAATTTTAAGACTTTTTTACCTGTTATTAGAGATAGAAGACATAAAATGACCCTGTCAGGTGCTTTCCCTTCTTTAGCCTGGACAAAATCTGCATGTTTCTCTCCCCCCTACCCCAAAAGCTTCAGCAGTTATCTAATCAAATTCTGGCAAGTACTGAATCAAGTCTCTATGTTTGTATTCAGTATCCACAGATCACCGATCTTATTCTGTGGACCAAAAACGTACAATTTATTTTCCTTTGCAGCTGTGGTCAGAACATCTTGGTAATTTGTTTCCGTATCCGAGAAGAGTGGAACAGAGGATATGTGTGGACAAGACACTACCGTTTTGGGGAATGAGTTCCTCATCTGTGAGTACAGTGAACACTAAGGCCGCACAACAGGAGGTGACAAATTCAGAGGCCTTCATGTTTCCCCTAAAACAGTGCTTTCTAGCCATAACACAAAATTCATTGGAAGATTCAAGAGGAAAAACTGGGCTGAAGTTCTTAATACTGCCATTTAATAGCCTATCTGAAGAGGTCTCTGACCTGACCCCTGCTTCCGGATTCCATAGAGAGCAACAAGACTTAGATCTTTAGGTATTTTAGGAGTCTACAAAGTATGTATGTCCAGTTGGTTAACCCACCAACACATTATGTGTATCTACTCTCTCAACTAGCTAAACAGTACTTCCTGATGAGCATGTCCCAGGACTTGTGCCATCTTTCCTCCAAGAGTTCAACATTAAACTATCACCTATTGGTTCTGTACCTACACACATCCTATTGGTCCATAAAGACAGAATTGTATCACATGCATGTATCTTTTCTTCCCAGTGAATGAACAAAAAATACCTGCTGGCTCAAAGATGAATGGCATCCCCGCTTGGAAAACCTTTGGATACTATGATACTGGGAAATGCCACATTCATAGTTCATAGTTGCCTCTGAACCCCCTCTTAAGTCCCCAAAGAAATAAGGACCCTGAAGAGCAGACTACTGGACAATAAGCAAGAAGTAAAGATCATGCAGTGGACACCTCTATTTGGCTTCAGATGTATTAGCCAGCCTGTAGCCACTCTGTATTTCTAACTTTAATTGCGTTACCTGAACACACATTTGCTGGCAGACATGGACGAGCAGTTTGGAAATAGCCAGTCTATCCCAGACCTCTTAGTTATGGATCAGGCAGCAGTGAACGCGTAATAGAGATACCCCAGGAGATGAAAGATCTGGGCTCTCGGCCAACATTCTTCACTTCTTTGCCACATGACCTCAGGAAACTCCCTACATTGCACCAAGTTGCTTTCTCAAGAGTAAGACAGAGATAACTTAACCGTCCTGCATATATGACATGCTTACTATAATGTTCAAATAAGAAAGCGAAAATGTTTTATAGAATCGCTAATCAGCTTAGCCAAAAGTCTTCCGAAGAAAAGACACGGACTATGAGGCTTAGGGACAAAGGCCCAGGGATAGCAAACAATTTCATACAACTTTTCCAAGGCATGAATATTACAGTAAAAGCCACTAAAAAACTCTGATATTGTGAAATAACAGTCCTATAAATGAGGGTATATCACAAAGTTGACAAAGATTTCCAAAACAGATAAAATAGAAGAGTAGACATTAAGTAGTTTTAATGAATCCACTTCCTTTATTGCAGTAACCTCTGTACAAGCAGCAACTGCAATATTCCACATTAAAACGTTAGAAAAGCAGGTGTGTGACAGTTATAGTACAGTATTATCAAAATATTACATTTTCAAACTTAGTAGATCAACATCCACCAGAGCTCAAATCTTTAAATTATTTCCATAGTCTTTAAAAATATGTAACGTCAGAAAGCATATAAAAAGAATGTAAAAGGAAACCTAAAGTACAAATGAAATAATGTAACAAATAAATATTTGATTTAATTAACCCTTAATAATCAGCTTAACACCACCATTCTCTCTAAACCCGGTATTTACCTATAGAAATAATGAACTGTCCAATGCCATTGCATATTTATTTCCAAGTTATCACCAATGATTAGAACTAAAAAAAAAAAAAAATGGCATTAAAATAATCAAATTCAGCATAAATAAAACAGAGTAGAATAGCTTCAACACTAGCTAGCATCTCTAAGAATTGTTGAAATTTATTAGAGTACTACAACAACCTTGAAAATTTTGACCTGGTGTCTAGTGTTAAGTGAAAGTAATGCATTTTTTTTTTTTTTAAGTGAAAAGCTTCTTACATTATTTCACAGACAATATTACCCTCCCCCCATTATGCATATTTAGATATATTTTATGTACTTTATACACATATGTATGATGCATGACATTTGGTTCCTGCAGTACAGATCACAATGATGGTTTCCTGAATGGGAAAAATTCCAAAAAAAAAAAAAAGTAAGTGTACCTGTGCACATTTCAAGATAGCAGCACTCAATTCATGCCCTATTATCCATTTAAAAAGTTCAAACACGATATTGTTTACTGAATAATATGACACTTCTACTGTCTTTCCCCCAAAACACTACAAAACCTGCAATAAAATGGAACAATGCTGTGAGTCATAATGTAGGGAAAAAAATTTGGAAAAACAATTACTTCATTTTAACATTCTGAATTCAAAATTATCATCAGATCTCCACTTTTCTATTCATTTAGTTTATGCTCACGCAGCAAAAAGACTGCACTATTGACAACAGTAGTAATTTTATGAATTTCTATCAAGATTCATGAAAACCTGCATACATTCTTCACCACGGAGACTTATGCCAATGAACTCACTGAACAGTATTGTAGCAGACGTGTTCTCCATTTTCTAACTGAACAGTAACTGTGTGAAGTTACATGCCCTTCCAATGATCACCTTTGTTCTCCAGGAAACCTGTTACCTTTCAATCTCATTTTGAACTTATGTTTACCAAAACAAAAAAATTTTAATCTAATGAATCTTGGATCACTTTAAAATGCAAAAACACCAGCAACATAAACGTCATTATATACACATATGCATCTGTGTATGCATATACGTATGCATACACACATACATATATGCAGACATCTATCCCTTGAAATGTTTTTAGGAAATCCTTCCTTGAATAAAAAATGAAAAACTTCACATTGATAATTGTATATAAAGCTTTTAGTAACAGTGCGTACGCACTGTCAAAATTGTACTAGTAGACTATGATGTCAAAACAGACATTCCAAAAGCACAAACTGGCAGTTTTTCTTAACACAAAAGTTTTAAAGTATTAAGAATGGATTAAATTTAAATGTTCAGAATAATCTGTTCAAACCTGAGTGTATTAATTAAGACTAAGTATACTTGACAATTGAATGAATTAAGCCTAAAAACATTTCATTAAGAAACCAGTGGTCCATTTAACCATTTGATGAAACATTAAATATTTTAATGATTTATAAATGATGGTACAGTGGGATTCCACATATTGTTTACTGAAATAGTCTATTTGATGACATTATTTTATCTAATTTTCCTCGAGAAAAGTCTTTTAGCATTTCTTAAAAGTCCCTCAAGATTTGAGGAAAACTATAAATTAGGACAGATCTCCCTTCTAATAGATACAAATGATTTTGAGGACTTTGGTCTGAAGAATGACAACAGGAGATTTTTCAGCATGGTATATAGAGGTACTGGATAAATCTTCAACCGTCCCTAAGATTTCAAATAAAAATACAAATAGCCAATTAGAGATTAAAAAAAAACAAAACAAAGAAAGGTTTATTGGGTCTTTTTTTCCTAGATCTACATTTTATATAAACCCACAGAAACCTAACCTTTGGGGTCACTTTTGGGTTATCATTTTTTTTTTTTTTTTATTTTTCATTAACTTGCCCTAATTCTCATCTTTAGTATCTAACAGATACCTTTACAAAAGTAATAGAAAACATACAGTACTCAACACTAATTGGTCAATGGAAGAAGAAAAGCAGTGTCCATTTCATTTCACGGTGGAAGAGACTAGAAATAAAAATAATAGCTGACGGCAAAATTTGACATTCTATAAATTTATAAAAGAGGATATATGGATGAAATTTGGTTAATTTCAGAAGGCACCTCAAGGCTAAAGGCTTTTTGTACTCCTCTCATCAATCAAAAAATAACACACTTTTATTGCTATTCAAGTAGCAAAGGAAAACTTTACTCTCATGAGCTTCAGTCCAGCAACAAGGAATCATCATCATTCATTCAGATTGAAATACAGACTTGACTAAAACTGAAGTCTCCATACACGGATCAATGGAGCAACTTCCCTGTGTGCTTTCAAATTAATGAAATAGTGAAAGAAAAGTCACAGTTCGCCATTGTGATGTTAATGTGTCATTGAAGATTTCAGTTACTCCACTGGGCACTAAAGTACCATCTGGAGGGCTGTCCACTGTGTCGGAACACTTAAGAATAGAAGGTAAGGACACTCTGATGATTCCCACGGACTAGGAGAATTGGCGGTAGGTCCTTTGATAGAGCTTCTAACCAGGCCATATAGAGAGCACTTGACACAGCACCTTTCCTAGCAACTGGGAGACTCCTGGTATCAAAAAGAGAAAGGAAATTAGGCAATGCATTTAAGTTGAAAATAGAAAATGTAATAAAAATTATATATGGAGTCCCTAGTAATATTAACTAAAAATTACTTTGGTTAGTTACACATTGTTTTTGAGCGTGGCAAATTTTGAACATAGCGTAACAATGACTATACTCATAGATCACTATTCTCCCTTTCACATGTCTGAACAAAAGATTTTTAAAATTTATCCGTAAGAATAGAAATAAGTATTTCTATCAACTGTAGCACATTTTATATCTAACGCTAAACCTCACATTTTCCCTTTTTCATGAAGGACAGAATTCTTTTAGGAGAAAGGGCTGTTTGTATCTGAATTTTGAAAGCAGAAACTACACATGGATAAACAAAACTGAAACATAATTAATTCTATGTATTAATTTTCAACTTCTCTTATTTCTCTGGGCTTTCATTAATTTTCTTAGTGTTTATTTTTGAGAGAGAAAGTGCGAGTAGGGGAGGGACAGTGAGAGAAGGGGAGAGAGGAGTTGGAAGCAGGATCCTGACTGACAGCAGTGAGCCCAACACAGGGCCCGAACCCACGAACCATGAGATCATGACCTGAGCTGAAGTCAGACACTCAATGGACTGAGCCACTCAATTGTCTGGTCTTTCATTCCAATTTGTAGATAGTGGTAGTAGTCACCAGTTGCCCTATCAACTGTTTCTCTCTAGACTTCTGTTCTAGCATATTCCATTACAGTATCTGATCATTAGCAGCAAAACTTGAAATCTTCTGGTGTATTGTTTTTTTGTTAATCAAAACAACATTTCTCTAGTATTATTTCATTTCATCATTTGGGATGTTTTTGGAAGACTGAGCTTTTTTTTTTTTTTTTTTAACCTATTGAAGGACCCAGGCTCCATGACAGAAAATTCAGGTTCAAGTAATACCTACCGAATCTGATTTAGTGAGGAAAAAAAAAACCTAGAGAGCATTAACATCTATATTCAATGCAAGGACAGAGTGTCTGTATGTAAAGTTTGTGTGTGGAAAACTGGGGAAACAGATTCAGACAGGAACCACTTTTTACATTAAACCCCCAAGGTAACTTTATGGTGCTATTTCTATGAGGATGCTGCCTCGGGTCTACAATTTTTTTTTTAAGATTTTTTAAAAATCTAAGGCAAGTTTAACAGTAAAAAACTGATTTGGAGGGGTGCTTGGGTGGCTCAGTCATTCATTAAACATCTGACTTCGGCTCAGGTCATGATGTCACAGTTCGTGAGTTAAGTATGGCATCAGATGAGCTTGAGTGCCGTTTCAGGTGAGCTGGGCTTCTCTCTCTGCCCCTGGCTTACTTGTGCCCTCTCTTTCTCAAAAAAAAAAAAAAAAAAAAAAAAAAAAATTATTTTAAGTCAGTACAATCCACCCCTCAATGTCACACTCAAATTCACAACCCTAGATCAAGAAAGGCACGCTCTACAGACTCAGCCAGCCAGGTGCCCTCCACCACCTCAGGGTCCAAAGTTTAACTTGAGGACCTCATACCCCACATATGATGGAGTGTCCTCAAAGCCAAGGAGTTTTTAAAAGGTGGGAAAAAGAAGAAAGGAAAAATTCCATAATAGACTATTGTAGTAAAGAATTACTTAGATTCATATAAGCTTAAGATTTTTGCTTTTCTTTCCTCCTACCTTAAGTGATTTTTCCGTATGCTTGAAGTATATTAACAAAAGTTTGTTTTTCCTACTTATAACCACTAGATCATTACTGGGAAATATATACGTATGTACTTGGTATGGCAATTAATCCTAATCGCATTATCATAAAATGAATACCGAAGAAAATCTTAGTATAGACATTACTTACATGACAATGATATTAGCTGTACTTGAATGTTCCTTTAATAATTCATTTAACCTTATCTGCCGATAGGTCTGAAAGGAAATAAGACAAAGTCATTCCTAGACCATTGGAAAAGTGGAATCTAGTGTGGTTCACAGAACTATATAGAAGTAAGCAGAAAGAAACCAAAATAATTTTGGTGTAATAAAAGTCTCTGTTCCCTAGTTTAAAAAAGACCTAATGATTTACACACACTGTTCACATACAGATCCAACTTAGAGGAGACTGAATTTACAAGACTGGTTCCTCCCATAACAAATTATAGTTCTTGATACTTCTATCTTAACGTTTTTTTTAAAAAAATCAATGGAACATTAATGAAAAGAAAGCAGAAGAGAAATAATACCTTGGTCTTATAAAGTTCAAGCTCATTATCTGTTATTCGCCATGGCTCATCTTCTTTCATTTTATCTGCAATATCTTGTTCTTTGTCATCTTCATGAAGTCTATACGGCTCAATCATTTCATCAAATGCTACAATACTTAAAAAAAACTGACAATCACAATCTGAATTACTTAACACTAAGATCGTAAATGCTAAATTAGAATTTGAGAAGTCAGTGTTTTCCATCTCTCCTGCTCACTTCCACACCCTAATTATAACCATCTCTTTGGCAACTTATTCAGAAAACAGCCATCTCTAGTTTCTCAAATTGATTAGAGATTTAGAACCATATTCACAATAACAGAATTGTAATTTGAACTGCTAACAATGATCTCTCTGTATCTACTCCCTGCTCCTATGCCCCCCCCCCCCGTCAACCTACATACATTTCCATCACCGTAGCTAAAATGATCCTTTTGAGCAATATGTCAAATTGTGTTGTTTCTTTACTCAAAATATTCAAAACCTTTCCTAGTTCAAGTACCACTGAATGAAAGGAGCAGTAGTAGGAGAAAAGGTACTAGAATATTCTGAAGGGAGGAACACACAGATACTTAACATTTAAGAAGATGCACAATTAATCTCTAGATACAAAGATAATTTAATAGGATAAGAGACAGTAAAAGAACATAAACACTCTAATCCCCTATGAATGTGAAAAATATTTTTCAGTATCAAGTTTCGTACAAAGTTCCTGGCATATATTGTTTTATAAAAGGAAACAAATCCTTCCCTGATTATAAGCTTACAAAGTATACCTTATTATTTTCTATTTAAGATAAATTCTTTAAACCAGCTTCATCATTTATTCAATTTACTTGAGAATAATTAAAATTATGCCTGGTAACATAAATATACATATTATTATAACAATCTCTAGGTACCATTTTCAGGTAGATTATTCCATGAGTATACTTTCCCTTGACCCTTGAGAATTCTGATTCCAACTATTACAGGCTAATTTTTGATTCTCCTATTTTACTAATAAGGCAAAACAGTGAAAAGTAATATATAATGTGGAGTAGGAATTGAGTGAGTGGTGGTAATGAATATAGGCATGAACAGTGGAAATTCAAAGAACCATGTGGAATTTCTGTGGCATTAGGATTTTCAGAAATTACTTGTAAAGCACTAACTGAATTCTCTGAAAACTGAAAGCCCTTACACTTACTTTAGTAACAGCTACAGGCATGCCAACTGTCAGTACCAGATTTTAAAAAGTTGACTTCACATGCTAACAGCAGGTAAAACCTCCAGGTAATTAGTTTAAGTTGAATGATCTGTTACTGGAATATGTGAGTAGGTCATCCATAAAAGAATCAGTTATCTATACAGAGTAATTTATCCAAGAACTTACTTTTCTTTCTTTGGTTTAGTATTAATATCTCCTAAGACCATGATATCAGAGAAGTCTATCCGGAACTTACTAAGCAAAGTAGCCATCCTAAAACAAAAATGAAAAGCATTGAGATACATAAAAGCTGCATCTATGTATTTTTATTCCATTTCAGCCTGAATCACTGTATCTGAAAAGCATCATTTATAGGAAAACTGTTATCAGGTGCTGAATAAAGTTCATCTGTGTTAGTTCACACCGTACATTCAACTGAGTAGAACTCAAAATTCCCTGAGTAGAGACTCCAGTTATATTCTTTCACTTTCTCTGATCGCTCCTTAGTATCCAATCATGAATGGAAAGACAGTAATAATGAAATTTGGAAGGTAACTAGTTTTTAAATTTAATTTTTGTCACAAGGAGTCAGAGATACAGGCTTTCAGTTACAGAATGAACAAGTCACGAAGATGAAAGGTACAGCCTGGGGAATACAGTCAATGGTATTTTCATAGCGCTGTACAGGGACAGATGGTAGCAATCCTGTGGTGAGCATGACATAAAGAGATATGGAATCACTATGTTGCCCGCCTGAAATCAACATAACTATATATGTCAACTATACTTCAGTTAAAACTTTTTTTAGACAGATTATATTGGTGACTATATGGATTTCCACAAAAACTAGTAAACAGTTGTTAAGTTTAATTATTTTTCGATTCTTCTTCCATCCATGAAGAATGCCTATCTCAAGACCCAAACAGGACTTTTGGGGGCCATCAAAAGCTGTAACTAATGGCAGATCAAGTTCACAGCATTTTTGAGGGGGAGGGGGACTGGCACAGACATGAAAAAGAAGCTCCAACAAGCCTCTGACTTTTCAGTAAAGAAATACCTTTTCAGAGGCAGAGATGGCAAGGAAACCTTGGTGGCACCAACAAAAAAGTGGAAAAAAACACAAAGGAAAAGCTGTCAGCACAAGGGGATTCTATTTTTAAGAAAACAGTTTTCTAAATTAAGACATTAGAAAACAGACTTGCTCCAGGTTTAACTTTTGAATTATTTCTAGTATTTCTTGCATAATTCACTATGTGAGATGACTCGACATTTAGTTGAATTCCAGTGTAGATCTATTAAGTGCCTGCTATGTGCCACTGGGCCCACGAAACTCAAATCTAAGATACAAAAATAAATTAATACAGTACCTAGAATGCAGCGAGTGATACCAAGTATACTGTTACTGAGGAAGGAAGGGTAACAACTAATGGGGAGACAATGGTATAAAAATAAAACACATTAGGGCAAGTGTCACGAAGAAAGTGACGGCAATGCTGGACTTGAAAGTCTGGAGTGTTTCATGAGAGGAGCTGTTTACAGTAGAGATGAGAGCAGAGAGGGGTACAAGCCTGAAACAGCATGTGTGTTCAGGGCAGGTGCACCAGTGCGCACCACAGTGAGGGGTAAGACACAGTGTGGAGAACAGGACAGAGGGTTTGGGCTTTGTCATATTTTAGCACAGACTTTCTATGGAATGTAACAGAGAGGAAATTCCAAGTATTTGGGCAGAGGCATCTTATCATCAGAGCTCTACTTTTCAAACGTGAACTCAAGAGAAGAGTGTATAGTGTGTGCTGAAAAGGTCAGGGATGAGATGTGGGGTATGTAGCAAATCACTCAACCAGAAATAGAATGGGGACAGTACAGAGGAGTAAGACAAGGGATGACCGCGGCATCCTTCATTTCTGTTGTCTTCAAGTCTACAGAATGTATCTCACACGGGAATATGTGATTTGGAGGCACATCCACTGATTTTTTACATGCCTAACATTTAAATGCTGCAAATTTTTAACAAAGACTTTCTAAAATGTCAATATATGAAAAAATATTAGGAATCAGTAAAATGAACTATCTACAACGTAAACATAAAGATTAAAGAGAATGAGGTTTTAGTTGTTTAACAAGATTTTCAGCTTCAGTATAGGACAACCTGACTGACGTTTTCTGGACTGTGTCTTTTTTATACTATCAAATATACTATAATAGTGAACTATGGCTAGATTAATGCTCTTCCATTTAAATACACTTACGCTCTCCGGTCATGGTCTATTCGGTTTATTTTCCCACCAATGAACACTCTGATCTTACAGTCTTTCCACTTTTTCTTGGTAGTCAGAAGGTAAGGTATCAATAAGGTCAAACCTAAATCATAAAAATATAAAAAATCATTCACAAAATGCTAATTTCTCAATTAAGACCTTTTAATTCAATTTAATCTCTAAAAGAATGTCTGCTAAAACTCCACATTTAACAATATTTTTCTATCTGTTCTTCCTTAATAATTCAGACAGAAAGCCATGAGGTAGGCCTGAACAAGGAGGGAAGCCCAATGGAACCGGGAGGTTAGTCACATACAGGAGGACTGAGGAACTGAGAGTCTTCACTGAACCTAGTGGGAGCCAGGTTTCTCTCTCAAATGAGAACTCCAAGAAGGAAGAAGCTGGATTAAACCCTGCAGTATTTAAACTGGAATGGGTGTTCAATCTATACTTACATGTACTAACATATCTATGGTAAGTTTCTGAGACCCATCTACTGAGAGGGCCTGGGAGCAGTGACACTGCAGTGGCAACGAGCGTATCTTTGTTTCTATATACCATTCTCCACTAAGAGCAGTCAGCGTTCCTCGGGTAAAAGGTGACTCAATGGCTGGTACAGGCAAAGTACAAAAGTAAGTCTGGAACATCTTATGATTGGGACATGACAAATGGACACACAAGTCAGACTACAAAGGATCTTGCTGGCCAAATATGGAAACGATCTGAACATCAAAACAAATAATGAGAATGACAAACCATCTCACACTGAATACAGTCTATAAGTTCACAAAGATAGAAAAAAAGAGAAAGCTCTTCCTTACAGTAAGAAGCCAACTAAGAGGAAGAAATAACAGGATTCGAAAATCACCATTTGGCAACCACAAACACACCACACCAATGATAAGAGCAGGCCAAAGTATCAAAGGATGCTAAAGATGGTGGTAAAAGTTGTAGAAATGATGGTATATTTACCTAATCCAAAAGTAAATCCCCATCCACTAATATGTGTAATTAAAAAGGGGAAACAGTAACTTTTCATTCTAAAAATCTAGTGAAAACCACCTTACTCAATAGTCAAAGCTAACTTCACCAGTCATGAGCCAAAACAAACATCATGTCCCACTTGAGATATAGACAGAAGAGCATAGCGTCACTTCTGTAATATTTCTACCAAAAACCTACATAATGTAAACTAATTATGACAAAAGATTAAATGGCACTTCAAATCTAGTGACATTCTCAGACTGGTCGATTAAAAAAAAAAAAAACAACAGGGGCGCCTGGGTGGCGCAGTCGGTTAAGCGTCCGACTTCAGCCAGGTCACGATCTCGCGGTCCGTGAGTTCGAGCCCCGCGTCAGGCTCTGGGCTGATGGCTCAGAGCCTGGAGCCTGTTTCCGATTCTGTGTCTCCCTCTCTCTCTGCTCCTCCCCCGTTCATGCTCTGTCTCTCTCTGTCCCAAAAATAAATAAACGTTGAAAAAACAAAATTAAAAAAAAAAAAAAAAAAAAAAAACAAAACCCAAAAAATATTAAGGTCATGAGCTCAAGAAGTAGGCAACTTGCAAAGTGAAGGACACTGAAGAGGTAACAGTTAAGTGCAACACCTGATTCTGAAACTAATCCTGGTGCTTTGGGGAATGTTGACAAAACTGGAAAGGGGTCTAGGGATGAAAAGGACACGTCATTTCTTAGTACGATTCCCATAGTCCCACAACTTCACTACATGTAAAACTGCTAAAAAGCATGGTAACAACCTTACCTCCATCATCAAAAAGCCACCAGACATCAATAGTATTCTTTCCTTGTTTTTTCTGAAACTGTGTACTAGCTTCAAGAAGCTTTTGGTCAGCTACATTTAAGGGCACAGCAGGGCCTTTGGATTCTAAAGGATGAAGCAGAAAAATAACATGTAAGGGAGATAAATATTCAAGTCTCTTTTGCTGAATTCCTATAATTTCCTAACTCTTGTATATTTAAATGTTTATAATGCAGACAGTTGTATATGGCATCCATCATAAGCTTTCAGTGGTTTATAATTTAAATGTACTTTTGAAAGACATTCACAGATAAATACATCTTTACAACAGCTTAACTCATCCAAATTATCTTGCCTAATTTCTAATATTTTGAAGCATTCTTAATGAAAGAGAAGCATGAATACCAATACTAATCAAGAATATTATAATTGACTGAGATTTTTGAGAAGTTGTTTTACGCTAACTGGACAAATGAGGCTTATGCCTATTCCATGAACGTATCACTTTTGTAATCTTTTTCCTCAGTAATTTAAAGATCAAAAAATTATTTTACATAAAATGTCATCATTAATATAAGATCAAAAAATTATTTTACATAAAATGTCATCATTAATATAAAAGACAGAGGGAAGTGGAAGACGAATGAATACAATCTAACAATTATCACAGTGAAACCTCTGAGTCTAAGCAAGAACACCCTCATCTTTACCTAACTTGACCCCTTGGTTTGTGATGCAAAAAGCTAAAGCCATATAACCACACATCTTTCTCTGAGGCACAGAAAGATGGTAGAACTCCTTGGAGGGCACCACGTGCTGCAGATCTAAAGAGCAATATACCAAGGAAGTTCCCATATTCCCAGGAATTAAAAACTTAAAAACTTAAAAAAAAAAAAAACAAAATAACTCAGCACTGACTCTATGAGCAAGCAAATGACTATTATGAGACTCCTACAGCAAATTTTTAAAAGCAGGAATCCACAGGAGGAAATCTGATTGTTTCTGCAGGATGTCTGTCATTCACTTCTCATGCTGCCATGATACACGCAAACATGACGAATGATTGTGCATGATGACATAATATGGCTGCCAAACCACACTGCTCCGTAACTCTCACCTCTATCTCCTTCTCATAAAAGTCATGCCCGGGGACATGACTGTGTATCTCCCAAACGCAGCAGGGCTGTGAGAAATATTGTAATTTTTGAAATGAAAAATATATTAGTATCAAAATTAAGGGCTTGGCTTGGTACACCTGATGGTAAAGAATGCAAGTGACACTGGCAAAGAGACCCATTTCAGTGTCTCTGTTTAGCACCTAAACCATGCAGTTTAAAATAAGAAACTGGTATTGACAGTCAAGGTTTGAGTATTTCAGAAATGCTATGATGATTTAAAGTAATTTGCCTTTGATATACTCCCTTTCCCTGGGATGACTTATACTTTTTAGTTGGACTAAAGATAATGTTTCTAATCTGCATTCAATAAATAACTGTAGCATCACCTTGCCATGGAAATAAAAACTAAGGTAAAAAAAGAAAATAGCAAAGTTGGAATTAAAGAGTTAACAGTATGAAAAAGGGGATTAAAACAAAATGATGAAAAATGCCTGCCTTTTTTCAACAGTGGTTGAGTTGGAGTCTTGCCATCCTCTTCCTCATCTAGATTATGTTTAAAAAACACAAAATATAAGTTAATTGTCTTTATATTAATAATGAAAATGTAAATAGAGCACATTTATAAACAGAGCATAGTATGATGAGACAGTCTGTGAAAAATAATCAAGACTGAAAATAGATATCTTCTACACTGAGTGTTGAGGAGTTTTAAAAGCAAACATATTTTAGACCCCTCCAACAGGGCTACTGATGAACGCTCACCCCTACATTGTATTCCTGTAAAATTGACAAAAACTGGAACACGATTTTTAAACTTGTAAATGTTCATACTTGAAATCAGTTGAAAATAATTTCAACTATGGCTTATAGAATTGAAATAGGACGTTAAAAACTGACACTGCAGATAACACATGAATTTTAAACACTGCCACTGCATCACTGGGCAAATGACTGAAAAGTTACTTTTAGAAACGTTTAATGGATATCCGGTCCTGGTAAAAACTAATCACCACTTGAAACAGGAAGGAATTTGATCAGAGACAGAGTCTTTTGGTTTATATAAAATACTATTTATACATATATACATCAATTGATATATAAAACGTAAGCATATATATACATGTATATATGTTTGTATGCATGTACTGGTCAATTTGTATTTAGGTATCTTTAAGTATTTTCTTGGGGTTAACAGTTTTGCTAATCTCAGGTTCTTCTTCAGATAAGCTTATGTGAGGTGTCTGAGGCATGTAAAACTCCAGACCCGGACAGGGAAGAGTACACTGCTCTGGAGTCAAGTGGCTCCCAGGATTCCAGGATTCCCTCTAACGCTTCTCCTGGCTGCGTCAGCTTGAAATGGTTAGTTAACTCCTCACTTTCCTTGTTAGTAAAAGGGTGAACAATACATACCTCTTCAGATCATTATGCTGCAAGCATTAAAGACCTTTAGCTCAGTGCCTAGCACAAAGTAAGTATTCAAAGGGCACTCTTTCTGTCCCCTTGCATGCTGTGTGCCACAGTAACCAAGAAAGACATACCGAACACCTATAATTATACGGTGACTACACAAGAATGTTTCTAATTTGAACACCTTTAAATTATATAAACTTTTCTATAGTTTCTATGTTAATTTTGAAAATAACTGGCTACATAGAAAATAAACACAAAATAAAATTAATGCTATTTTTGAATGCTAATTTCTTATGCCTCTTAGGGAACATTTCAATTATTACATTTAATTTTATAGGATTATGTATTACTGTTCTTATAAAGTAGATATTTGATACTGTCTTTGATGATAGTAAAAATAACAATTATAAATATAAATGCGGACATGGTGTATTTATTTCAGAGAGCTCAAAAAATGTTAAGGAAATCCTGACACTTAAAAAATAATTTACACTAAGATATATAAAGGTATCTGAAGGTAATAAAGCTATTGACATTTTCAAAATAAAAAGGTGAGCAGGTATGTACTCACCCCAGGTTCCTACTCTAAAAATAATGACTTCCCAAGCTTCCCAATGAGCTAATGTGTAGAAAACACCTACTGCAATGTGAAAGGCACAGAGTAGATGCTTGATGACTATTACTTCTTCCTTTCCCATCATAGTTTTACCTATCAATTCCTAACAGATTCAGTAAAGAAAGGATCGGTTTTAGGAAAAAGAAAATGATAACAAAAATAAAAAGAGAAAATGAGAGCATGTATACCATAAACTAAAAGTAAATGCAGGAACATTAAAAGCAGTTTTAGAATCTTTCATAGAGTTTTGAGATGAAACAGGAAACAAATTATAATCAAGCCAGCAAAGAACTTAAAGGGAAAATGGGTCTCAACTAAAGCCTCAACTACCACTACTCTGAGCAGCCAATGTAACTAAGGAGCAAAGAAATATTAAGTAACAGCAGTGCTTCTACGTAATCTGGGAAAGATCGATTTCACAGCGACAGGATTTGTCCAAAGTGATCGATTTCAGAAAAAGAATGGTAATTCTTTGATAGGAATCAAAAAAGCATGATATGGTTTGATGATTTACAGTGCAGATTTTTCTTGTTGCGTGCCAGCTGGGACCAGGACAGATGGAGATACTGACTGAACAGAGGTAGGAGAGTGAGGGTGGGAGAGTAAGATTTGGAAGTCATCCCTCTTTCCGTCTTGTAAACATGACACAGATTTATGGATGAAATTATCTCAGCATCTCAGAAGATTTGGAGACCTTTGTGTGGCCTGAACCACATGGGCCACCAGGGGTAGTAGGTGTGCAATTATGGCCAAACAGTTCAGTAACCAAACACCAATAGCATGTTCCTTCAGAGACTAAGTGAGGAATACAACTGCATGTGATTTTTTATTACATGGTTTTACCTCAACAACTCCAGGTGCAGTAGATGTAAAAAGTATTCTAAATATGTCAGCATGTAAACAAAATCCCTGGTATTTCAATATCTTGATTTACAAAAAAATTATGTAGATTTGTGGTCAACTTCATTTCTTCCAGGGTTATCTTATGCTCTATCACATTACTCTAAAATTACCATGTTACTTTCCAAGTTCAGATTTAACCTAGGCTTTAAATTAAATTGTTTCATTTAAAGCATATATAAAAATATACAAGCAGGTATTAGTGTAGTGTATAATTAACTGGCATGGCTTCTGTTCTACGATCGACTTTAGTATTTTAAAAATAGCTAATCATGTTGTAGCCGTCCATTTTACCTCATCTACTAGAAATGAACAGTACAAATGAGAGAATGGGTTACTTAATAAGACATGTTATATAATAAAAACCACTTCTCCCCAAATTAAACATTACCATTAATAACATTTCTTGTCTGAATAAAAATTACCTTTGTGTGTAACACTTTTCTCATCGGATGGCTTGGAGGTATCTAAGTCCGATTTTTTACTGTACTCCATACTTAGTACCACATCCTTGACACCGGGAGATTTCTCTTGTGAAGACAATAATTCTTCTATGGACATGAAAGTAATCAAATTATTATCTAAATCTTATTTTAACCATTAATGAAAGCACCATGGTATATTAATTAAATAACAGTTCACAGCACAGTTTAGGGAGAAATAGTAAGTTTACAGTACATGATTTCTTAGGTAAACAAATGTGATAATCTGTTTTGAAAGAACTATTCACTCAAATATCTTGAGCCACGGCTAAGTATCAGACATGTGAATTAGGTGCTGAGGAATTAGTAATGAGTGAGATTCAAAGAACATAAAAGTGGCAGACCAAAGAATAGTGTATAGAATGTGAATAAATTCTACTCTCAAAGTCATTTACACATGTAAAATATGTAAAATGTGACAAATGTTCACATATGTGTAAGATGACAAACAATACTGAAAAATTATACCCCTGACTATAGAGACAAAACCAGGACATCAACTCAGGGTAGAGTACCAGTTTTTCATTTTTAAAGCACTTTCTCCATTTTGTATCTTTTGAGAAGTAGTTAGTAAACAGTTAACTTCCACCATGAAAACATGTGACACGAAGACAAATGTCATAAGAAACTGATCGGTGACAGATAATCCTCATCACTGATTTGTGTGTATGATGAGAAATAACAAGAGAAACGACTATGCTAAGAACTTTGCAGACATTTCTTTACAACAACCCTATGAAATAATCACCTTTTTAAAATTTTAATGTTTTATTTAAGTATCTCTACACCCAACGTGGGGCTAGAACTCATAACCCCAAGATCAAGAGTCTCAGGCTCTTCTGACTGAGCCAGCCCAAGCACCCCAATAATTATGTTTTAAGATATGAGGAAACTGAAGCTGGGAAGTCAGCAAATTTGCCCAGGCTACAGAGCTATGTACTAAGAGAAAAAGCTGGGATTTTCAAAGGAGATCTGACTCCAAAGCCTGTGCTCTTGATCCTGTGCTGAACCAAATTCCTGTGTCCAAATCCTGATGACGAATAACAAGACCTTCGAAACAATTTTCCTAATTGAAACACATGAAAATGTTTTCTTAAAGTTCTAGTCAGACTCAAATCACAGTGGATTACACAACTATATATGTAATTGATTAGTCAAATTGTCATACTTTTGAGAGTGACAGGGAACACAACTAATTGTGCAGTTAACAGGTACCCTAAACCTCAATTGCTGGCAGCTCACGAGAGAACTGAAACAGTATTTTGCAAGGCCTACTCCGGAGTAAGAAAATGCATTTTCAGCAAGCCATACTTTTGTGTTCCATGGATAAAGACCTCAAAGCGTTCCTTTCAAAACTGCACAATACCCTTAAAATGGTGGGAGGAGGGGGAGGATTACAACTGTTTAAATATATAAACAGGTGACAAAAGTTCATGATGTGCCTCTCAGCTATTTAGGCTTAGCTATTTTTGATGATTTAGTTAATTAATTGATAAGGGTAAAATATTAGGTATGCAATTTCTTAAACTTATAATATTTGTTAAACTACCAGGAAATCATCAAAGGGTACAGAATTTCCCAGTTTTTATTAAGGTGGCAAAAGTAATCAGTATACCTTAGTTAGGTTTAAAGTTTCATCTAAAAACATTTTTTTTGAATGCTTTAAAAATTACATAGTTGGAGAGGAGATTAGTGGGTATCAGGGGTTAATGATGGGGGAGAGATGAAGGGCATGGTGGGGGCATAAAGGAGTAGCACAAGAGAGATTTTTGCGGCGAACAGTTTTGTATCTTGATTATGGTGCTGGTTATATGAATCAACGGAATGTGATACACGGCACAGAACTATACACATGTTCATGAGCACACACACACAAGTGTTAAGTAGAACTGGTGAAATCTGAATAAGGTGGGTAAATGGTCACAATGTCAGTTTCCTGGTTATGACGTATAATGATAGATATTCAATATGTTACCACTGGGAGCAATGGATGAAGGGTACAGAGGACCTCTCTATTATTTCTTCTGTTACTTATTATGGATCTATAATCATTTCAAAACGAAAAAGTTATGAAAAATGACTTATAGGGTCTTTTCTGAAGACAGAGAAAATGACATTACCAAGTTCAGTTTTCATTATTAATATACCTGTGTGTAAAAAAAGCATGACCTTCATAAACATGAAAATGATGATTTAGCAGTCATTAACATTTTTTTCTCTAGAGTATTTACCATGTATTTTTATAAATTTGGCCAAACTAAAACCATAACTCATGCTTATTTCTCTTAAACTTATGATTTACGCTGAATTTTATTCTCTCCATTAATAATCACCAGCCATCATCCAGGTTGGTGCCAACTCTGAAAAGATGGTGGAGCTGAAAAGATCTCACTTCCAAATGCCATACAGTAAGTACATGACACAAAACAGATAGTAAATGTTAAAGTTATTGAAGAATCTGTGAGAATGACACAGAACTAACAGAGTCATTTATATTTTTAAAGTAAAACATTTATTCAAGCAAGACTTACCTTGTGCTTGAAGATGAGATATATCCAGACCCTCTTTTAGGCGGATAACCACTACTCCATATTGTATGTCAAAGGCGTCACTATAATGGGGGTGGGGGGAGAATCAAAATCACAAAAATGTTAGTGTCCTCCTCTATAAAATGAAGGCAGTAAGAGATGATTTCTAAAACACCTTCAGCTTTAAACGTCTTATTTCTAACATATGCTTTTAAAAATACAGTGAGACCCATATAATGTCTGCTTCAAATTCTATACCATTCCCTTTCCTTTCTTCTATAATACTCTTAAAAACGAGTTAAGTGTACATCTTTATAGTCTTGACACTCTACCTACACCAGACATTTAAAGCATGCCTGTACTCCTATCCTATCTGAAACAAACTAAAATTACGGAAAAATAACATTCAATATTCCCACCATACTTAATTTAGGCTTACACCCTTAAAGCTATGAGAAATACAAGAAGACAAAGCAAAGTGATTCCACTGAGAAAGAGAATAGGTTGTACAATATAAAGGAATGACTTCTGAAAGAAACCAGAGTATTTTTAAGTAATTCTCACATTTTTACAAAAATGTTTAAAAAGGTAATACAAAGATTTTATATGCATTTGTAGACACGCATTCATATGTCCTTTCAAGTTTTTTAAACACAAATGGGATCATCCTATAACACATGCAAAATATATTAAAACCTCAAAGACAACTCTAAAACCAGACTTCAATTCTGGAAACTTTATGTTGAGACCATGAATCATGTGGATTCAAGTTTTTCTCAAATCTACTGAAAGAATTACAAATTCCTAAACTTTGGGTCATTCCCAGAGTGTAACAGGCTTGAGTTTTATCTTTCATTATTATTTTTAATTATGAAGCAACCAATATTCATTATACTCAAAAAATTACATACAACCTAGTTCTATATAACCAAAAGAAAGGGCTAAAATGCTAAAAAAAAAAAAAAATCAAATTTTTGTTCCCACAGAAACAAAGAAGAATACCTATCACTGTAAGAGATGTTTTATTGGTTTATTGATGTTTTTTGTTTTTGTTTTTGTTTTAAATCATGGGGAGACAATTTTGGCCTCATTCCTATAATGAATTAGCTAAGGTCTGAAGAGATTCATCGGAAAATTAATGGACACAGTAACCTTCCTCAGCTGTATCCTGAAAGACCTAACACTAGAGAAGAGTAACTACAAGTATTTGAAAAAATAGTTAATAAATCACAAATGACTTAAAATCAAGGCCCTTAAAGAAAAGGCAAAAATCAAGGCCCTTAAAGAAAAGGCAGTGAATATAACTTCCCAAGTTTACCGTGGAATAAAGTAGCTAAATATTTTTGCTATAAACAAAGAAATTTCTCTAAGCTATAATTTGATTTGGAGTTTTAGTCTCTCCATGCTGTTACTAGGCATAGTAAATTAAGTAAACCTCAAGTGCTCAAAGTATTTATAATCAGAACCAAAATTTAAGTGTCACAAGATAGAAGCATAAGCAGTATCACTGCTTTGAAACTGACATCAATTTCTATGGCTCTGGAAACCAGAAAGCATCATTTTGCCTCTCTTTTAATTGCTGCCTGCTGTATAATACTTAGAGTAATACTTGACTCTCAGAGCAAACATTCACTTCAAGTTCCTACAAGGTCAAAGTCAGAAAGACTCCTTTCTTTTCAGTGTTTCCATATGAGCAACTAGAACTAACAGTGGAAGAATTCTTTGTAAAAATGTCACTTTTTCTACATTTTAGGATAATTATTCCATCTCACTGTTCTTGCATCTTCAGAAAAGAGCACAGTCCACGTCAGATGGCCCACATGATTTAAACATTCACACTGTCCTTCCTTTCCTAGTCCTCACATATGCAAAGTGCATAGGACAGAATTAGAAACGTACGATGAAACCCCAAAGCTAAAGAGCAACCATATTAGGTCAAAAATCAGAAAAGCTTTAATTTTACTAAAAGCATTTAATAATTACTTGGGAAAACTTATTCATTCTATACTTTCCTAATCAATATGAAGAGATTTTTTAAAAAGTATAACATCTGGTTACTCCCTCAAATAGATTTCAAGGTAGCTATGGACACAAAATTATCATATGTGATCCAGGTAAGTACTTATGACTCCAACAGGAGTTCCAGTAAGGGAAATAACTCTACTTAGTTAAGGATAATCAGATCAAAATTCAGAGAGATAAGATTTGAACCTGGTCATAGAGCTACTTTGCCAAACACATTTTTTTTTAAAAAACCACAATTGTATGTAAAGAAAAACAAGATATGAAAGAATGAACAGTTCTGTTTCATCAGCATCTATAATAAGAAGAAATTATTCTTCAACCAAGGATTGTGGTGTGGGGCACCTGGTTGCCTCAGCTTGGGACTCTTGATCTTATGGTTGTGAGTTCGAGCCCCATGTTGGGTGTAGAGATTACTTAAAAAAAAAAAAACAAAAAAAAACCAAAAAACAAAAAACAAAAAAAAGAATGGTGGTGTGATGGACTCCTAAGTATGGAGAACAGAGGGGAGTTGGTGGAGGGATGGAAAAAAATAGGTGATGGGGATTAAGAGTACACTTAATGGCTCATGATGGGCACTGAGTATTGCAGAGAATTGTTGAATCACAATATTATACACCTGAAACTAATGTAACACTAAATGTTACCATTGGAATTAAAATAAAAAAACTTAAAAATATAATGGTAGCGGCGCCTGGGTGGCTCAGTCGGTTAAGCATCCGACTTTGGCTCAGGTCACAATCTCACGTCTCTTGAGTTCAAGCCTCATGTCAGGCTCTGTACTGACATCTTGAAGCCTGGAACCTGCCTTGGATTCTGTTTCTCCCTTTCTGACCCTCCTCCACTTGTACTCTCTCTCTCTTTCTCTTTCTCAAAAAGAAATAACATTTAAAGAAAATTAAAAAAAAAACACACACACAATGGTAGTGTGAAAGGGAATCCTTATCCTCTATAAAACAGTACAAATGAGATAAAGGGACCTGTTAAGCAAACCCAGAATACTAGGAAAAGGAAGTATTTTAAAATTAAGAAGAAAATTGCCAAAAATAACAAGTTTTATTCTTTTTATTAAATAACTCACTTAGTTCCAGCAAGCATTTGTGGTGGATTAAACAGATACATTCATAAAAATCAACTATAACATAAACCAGCTCAAGTCAGAAAGACAAAGTAACAAAAAAATAAAAAGAATGCACCAGACAATCCATACAAGGGAAGATGAAGTAATGTTAAACCAACACAAGCTGTCTGATAAATATCATTCATTTAAATTACACCAAGAAGTGAATTATAGACTCAAAAACTACACTTCAGAAACAGGTTGAAAATCAAAGCATGTAAGTACACTTAAAAAATGTAAATGACTGGGGCGCCTGGCTGGCTCAGTCCATTAAGCGTCCAACTTCGGCTCAGGTCATGATCTCACAGTTGGAGAGTTTGAGCCTTGCATTGGGCTCTGTGCTGAGCCTCCTTCGGAGTAGGTGTCTTCCTTTCTCCCTGCCCCTCCCCCATTGTCTCACTCTCTCTCAAAAATGAACATTAAAAAAAAGTTTATTAAAAAAAAACGCAAATCACCTAATGCATAAATAAAGTAATAACATGTAAATCAGTGTGAGAGAATAAACCTAACCATCTGAAGGGTGATATCAATGATGAAATGCCCTCCTCAGCACCAGATACTATAATGACAGAACACAAGGTGAGAGGTCTGACATTCGGGAAATCTGCTCAGCAACAGCTGTAAGGATACCCCAACTCTTCCTAACTTGAATGAGAAGCTAGAGTATATATGTCGTGTGCTCATTTGCACACGTGTGTGAATGTTCAAATGTATTGAGACAGAAACATCAATCAAAACATTTTGTGAATAGTTCGTCAAGTGACAACCCAGATAACCGCATGTGATTCTTTTCATTCTTAGGCTTCTACGAGAAGAGAGGGTATTAAGAAAACAGCTTCACAAACCACTGCAGGCTTTGAAAACCAGCGCAAGTTTTCATTTTCTGAACCAAGTTCCTGGATTAAAAGGATACTTACTGAAATATGTTTATGTACATATCCACATCTCTCATATCTGCTTGCAACCAATCTTTCTTAAATCCAAGGACAAGTGTGTTTGGTTTCATACGCCCAAGACCAGCAGCCTAAAACAAAGGAAACACACAACTTTCAATATATACTATTCAGCAAAATATTTTATAAAGGATCAAGTCCTCCAAATAGACGGGCTATAAACATTTATTTTTTTATTTTTATTCTTTTAATATTTATTTGAGAGTGTACATATGTGCTCTCTCTCAAAATAAAGTTAAAGATTAATTTTAATCTTTAAAGATTAATCTGTTGAAAGATTAACAATTAAATCTTTATTTCAAGATTAAATTAATCCAAGTATACATTATGTGATCATGTGCCAGACACTGTCCATACGATTTGGGATAGTTAGCAATATCCTAACCATATAAAACTTAAAATCTTTCTCAAAACGTTCTCTCCATGCACAAATTTCTTTCAAAAAAGAAATAATATCTATCCCACTAGATATTAAAAACAACTTTTTACCTTCATAGCTAAAAGATAATCATTGTTTTTTAAAACTATCTATTAGGTATCAAGATAGCCACTAACCACACAGACTTTTCTGGTTTTTGTTTTTTTTTTTTTTTGGTAAAAGCAAAGCAAGAAACATCTTTGAGTTTTAGAGCTTTTTAAAGAACGAGGCTACAAGATAACCAATAACTTACTGATGATACAAAATAATGTCATTTTTATTCTCTTTTTCATCACAAACTTTTGTCACAACATAATAATTAAAAAGTTTTATTTTTATAAAATTAACAATAACACCCTGCGGCACTCTGTCCACTTGTTTCAACTTCATTATTTCAATAACTTTTCCTTGAATGACTGAGCAAAGAAATTTGAAATGTATCACTCATCCCTAAATCCTCTGTAAATTCTAATCAAAGTAGTTATTCAGTCAGAAGTAATGCTTTCAGTTTCCATAAAACATCCTGTGTTTTAAAGAACAATTTATTACTGAAAATATGTCTTCTCTGGAAAACAGATTTCTTTAATGGTTCATAAAATCAGTTTTTCATGGAATTCCATAATTGAAACTGATTTGGCAAAATACAATCCTCTGAAGCTTATTACAAATGTCTTTAGTTTCAAATATTCCCATTGTGTTGTTTCTTTGGATCTTCAGCAATGTTTTCTATGCATCTTTCACCAGAATTTGCTGACAAGAAATGTGTTTTAGTTTGTTATTATATTTTCCTTTGCATCATCATAACCATTTTTACTGCAGCAGAAACAACTATTTCCACAATGGTACACAATGGCTTTTTATTTCTGTCTTTCACTATTAAGTAAAAATATTTCCAATCATTATGGTTACCTATTGCAATGTAGTTAAATACTGCTGTGAGATCTGTATTACTTTAAAAATTACTGAAAACAATACTTGTAGAGTTTTGGCTCCATGTCCTGGATGGTTAAAATGTTCAGCCATTAGGGATAGCTTTTATTTTTTTTTAATGTTTGTTTATTTTCAACGAGAGAGACAGAATGCAAGCGGAGGAGGGGCAGAGAGAGCAGGAGACATAGAATCTGAAGCCGGCTCCAGGCTCCAAGCTGTCAGCACAGAGCCCCACGCGGGGTCCAAACTCACGAACCGCGAGATCAGGACCTGAGCCAAAGTTGGATGCTTACCCGATAGAGCTACCCAGGTGCCCCCAAATTAGTGATTGCTTTAAATTATCATTAGTTAATATCTCATGGCACAATATTTCTTGTAGATGTGGCTATAAGACATAATTTGTACATAATTTATATTTCTAATATTCGTATTGGTATAAGAATTAGATTATTTTGATCTACTTATTTCAGAAGAACTTAAAAGAACTTACCGTCTATCTCAAAAAGTGGCTGATGAAGAGGAAAGGTCACAAACATTCAGCATGTATTAAAGAGTATAATTCTGGGCTATTTTTGTGCAGGAAAAAATGTAAAGTTATGTCTAGAGTGAGACTGTGAATGAGACCCACTTGATTTAAAGGGCCCCCATAACGTAATCTGAATCTGAATTTTCACTAAGGACAGTAAGTTTTTGCTCTTTGAAATGAAGGTTTAAAATTGACTGACAATTAAGTGGCTCCTGCCATTAAAAAAGAAAACAGAAAGATACAAATACACAAGGAAGCTAGCAGTGCTACTGGAGAAGAATGCCTCTTTTTTAAAATCGTGAATCTTGAGATTTATTGTGGAGCCTGGATACTTAAATGCTAATTCAATGATACATGAATGCTTATAATCAGTAACTAGATAAATGAGAGAGAAACGAGAAGAGAGAGCATAAGTCAGGTAGAGTAAACATGTTCAAAAGCGGTTTTTGACAAAGATTATAAACCTCTAATAAGACATACAGGCTTTTGCCACTGGATGTTAACAGGTTTCCAGAAGGTACAAAAGAAAGAGAAATACTGTCAGTGACAATTTACACTAAGAAGTCAGTGATTAATTCTGCAGAGATAATTCTCCTATTTTTAAGTTTGTTTTACACAGTTACTCAAAGGGCTCTGCCACTATAATCAAGGCAACTTCTTGGGCATCTCAGTGAAATGCTTGCATCCACCAGTTTATAGGCCAGTCTCAAAATACTACCATGCGCTATGCATCCTACCTTTATCCCCACACTGCTCAAACGGTCTAGACCCACTGGGGTGAACATGTCAGCGGGAAGAAGAGTGAGGAGGACAATGGATCCTAACACTCGTCAACAGTGTCATTTTTACCACAGAAACCCTTAAGGGCAGAGGTTCTCAAACTGTAGTGTCCGCACTGTACCAGGAGCTGTTATAGAAATGCAAACTCTCCCAGCTCACCCAAGGACCCACTGAGTCATCCCAAAGGTGGGACGCAGCAGTGTGTTTTAACAAGCCCACTACAGGGGCGCCTGGGTGGCGCAGGCGGTTAAGCGTCCGACTTCAGCCAGGTCACGATCTCGCGGTCCGTGAGTTCGAGCCCTGCATCAGGCTCTGGGCTGATGGCTCAGAGCCTGGAGCCTGTTTCCGATTCTGTGTCTCCCTCTCTTTCTGCCCCTCCCCCGTTCATGCTCTGTCTCTCTCTGTCCCAAAAATAAATAAACGTTGAAAAAAAAAATTTAAAACAAACAAACAAACAAACAAAAAAGCCCACTACATGACTCTGACGTACGCTCAAGTTCAGGAACCACTGCTCTAAGGAAGTATTTTCCTTCCTAACGCTTCTTAAATACATAAAGTGGTTCTAGAAATGTTCCTACAAATCGCACAAAAGCAAGTTAAGATTTACCCACTAGAAACAACCTTATGACCAGAAGCAGAATTTTACTTGAAATATTTAAATACTTTACATAGAAAAGCAAATACATTAAATAATCATGTATGCATCACCCAGCTTAAGAAAAAAACATTACAAACACACTTCAAACACCCTATGTATCCTTGTCATGCCCTCTTTGTATTTTCACCATTTCATCATTTAGGCATACATACATACATATACATGTTTAATTTACGTATATTTAAAATTTTATATCATCTCCATATTGTTCCTGTCTTTTTACCTTGCTATTTTTCCTTAGCACTTTCTGTGTTCAAAGTTTATTCCTATTGCTACGTATAACTAATTCCCTTTTATCACTATGTAGAATTCCACTGCATGTTTATACCACGATCTTTCAATTTGTGGCTGATGGCTGTTGAAGTTACTTCCATTTCTTTTTCACAAATACAAATAATGCTGCTATGCAATTTCATATAGTCTTCCCTACACGTGTAAAAGTTTCTCTAAGGAACACACGTAAGAACGGAATGTCCGAGGATACGAACACTTTGAAAGTAGAGAACACTGCCAGGTTGCTGACCCAAGTGACTGTGCCATCTATGTTACTATGGCAGGTCAAAGATTTCCAACTGTTCACACGGCTCCTAACACTTGGAATTGGCAGACTGAACTTCAGAGTTCAACTTTTTTGTGTCTCACTGAAATAAAAATCCTTCCCTAGCTCAAAGTCATAAAATTATTCTACATTTTTCTTCTAATAGTTAAAAACTTTGCCTTTCACATTTAGTCCTTAATCTCTCTAGAAATGGTTTTTGTGTATTCTTTGTAAAGATCTATTATTTTTTCACACAAATCACCAACTGCCCTAGCTCATCCTTTTAATTCTACTTCCATATATATTAAATTTTCTTTATGAGGGGCTCTATTTCTCCTTTCTGTTTTATTCCATTAACCTTATTATCACTAATTCAATACCACTATGTTAATTACTAAAGTTTATGATGAGACTTTATATCTACCAAAGTAAGCCCACTACCACCCCTTATTATTCCTGAGGCTCACCTAAGATATTCTTAATCCTGTGCTTGTCAAGTTTTATAAAATATCTAAACAGAATGTGCAGGTGACAGCACGCTGAGCCTCCCACCTCTGCTTTAACAGAGCAGCTCTGCAATCAACACAGTGAATGGGCTTCTGGTTAATCTTTCTTTTGAAGAAAGGGGTTCCTATAAAAAAAAGATGGCCAACATGATCCCAACCCATTTATTTCTTCCCATAAACTTCAGGGCTGATTGAGGAAACTGAGCTTCAGAGAAGTTGAGGAACTTTCTCAGTAAAAATTCATAATAAGGAAGTGGTAGTGCTAACATGTCAATCTAGGACCGACTCCAAATCCCAAATTCTGACCAGTGTGTCATACACAAAACTGAAAGTGACATCTAAGTTTAGTAAATAAATAGTGAGAAATACAGTAAGGAACAAGAATTTTTAAAGAATTAAATAAGGACTGCCATTAATTCATACTTACAAACTAACCCCAGTGAGGTACAGCAGAAAGTGAAAGGGAAACGTGTTAGGGAAATAGGCTAGGATAATTTCCAAATAGGTTTTCCCCGGGCTGCCAAGGGCACATTATTTCTTTCATTCCTTAAGCTCTCCAATTACACAAATCTTAGTAATAAAAATATGTTAAAAGATTTACCATTTTTATTGATATGAAGAATGAAACCTAGAATGTAAAAGGTTTTTCAAAGGTTACAAAGAACTTGAATTCTGTTATTTGAAAGGCAGGACAAATTTACCTGCATCAAATACTGTGCACCTTCTCTCAAGTCATCTGCATGGACTGGAGCATAAAAAGCCTTCATCTTGTTCTTGATAAGCCACCGCTGATATTTGGCTTGATCAATGGACATCTCTTTCATGGCTTGTCTTCGAGGGCCCTTTTGGAGAAAAATATTAATAATATCATTAACTGAAAGATCATCTACTCCACATTTATAAAAATCACCCTGTTACTTCGGCCTGAACAAGCTGCCTGCACCTGGGGGACGGGGAGAAGAGGAGGACAACAACATTGTATTTTCCTGTCAGTGAATCCTTTCCAGTACTGAAGATAATGACAGTACAGGTCTGCGTTGCAAAAGTGAAGGCATGGGAGGGATGGGGGGGGGGGGGGTGCCACTAAAAGGGAAAAGCAAAGAGGAAGAAATGCACACTGAAAAAATAAGAAGGTTTCAATACTAAGTAAATGAGAAAAATTAAAAATTACTAAAGATGGAGAAGAGATTACATGGAGAAAAATAAGAGCCTTCTGCTTTTCTATTTGTTTGGTTTAATGTTCTATTTCTTTTTATTTTTGAGAGAAAGAACATGAGTGGGCAGAGGATGGGCAGAGAGAGGGAGAGAGAGAAAGAATCCCAAGCAGGCTCTGCTTGTCAGCACGGAACCCGATGTGGGACTCAAACTCACGAACCGTGAGATCATGACCTGGGCTGAAATCAAGACTCAGATGCTTACTTACTGAGCCACTCAGGCACCCGAGCCTTGTGTTTTTCTACATAAAGTTTCTCAGCTTGTTTTTCCTTTGTCCCCAGTGTTTGAGTTATTAATTCTCAGTAACCTGAAAATATCACTGAAAACAGAAGTTTGCTGTAAAATATAAATGCATTTTTTTCTTCATATTTCTGTTAGTTAAATGGTGAAGTAAGAGAATTAAGGAAATGAGACTTCAACTTGCAATTCTATTTTGGTTCTCGCAAGCAACACATAAAATGTGTTATATGCAAATGTATAAAGCAACAATCTAAAAGTAGGTTTAAGAGTACACCCTCATTGTACATGAAAAAGTATAGGAAAAATACAATTTGTTTTACAGAGGAAAAAGTTAAGGAATATTGCCCCATTTGTAATTTCCTGTGGTCAAACCCCAACTTGAAATGTTCAACTTGGAGACAAAGTGAAAACCTCCACAGGTCCCAAGTGGGGTCGGTGTCTTAATGTTCTCCCCCAGACATGGCTTTGACCTTGCTACCATATAAGCAGAGGAGCAAATGTAGCACAGGCTGAGACATGGGGTGTCGAACCCAAATTTCTACCAAGATGAACAAAACAGTTTGGAAGAAAAGCTAATCTGACAAATGCTCCAAATTTCTCACACAGAACAGGTGATCCATTGTCTAACAATCAAGATGCCAAAATCATAAAAACTACTTTTGGATGAAAAGTTTAACAGTATTTTGAAAATGGTATTACTCATGGTTAAAACAAAAAAGAATAGGCAATTAAAATTAACACTGTTTCAACTTGGAAATTCAGCATTCACTCTGCCCTTCTTATATACTGGATACTAGATATTTACCAAGATTTGTCTACCTCTTCCAACTTTTTTTTTCTGGTTGTAAATGTTCCCAGTATTCTCAAAACATTATGAAAAATGTCAGTAAGAGAACACACATATTTCAGGGTGCCTGGGTGGCTCAGTCAGTTGAGCTTCCAACTTCGGCTCAGGTCATGATCTCACGATCTGTGAGTTCGAGCCCTGCGTCTGGCTCTGTGCTGACAGCTCAGAGCCTAGAGCCTGCATCAGATTCTGTGTCTCCTTCTCTCTCTGACCCTCCCCCATTCATGCTCTGTCTCTGTCTCAAAAATAAAATAAACATTAAAAAAAAAAAAAAGGAAATACACATATTTCACTTAGGCTCCTTAGTTACCAAGAAGCTACTTTTCTTACACAAAACCTTCTGTAACAGAAATATAGTTTCCTAAAATCTCATAATAAATAAGACAAAAAAAAAACAATCAAAATTCTCAAATCTTTGCTGAAGTCAGGTTCTGAGACAGTTTTGAGGCAAAAATATTTTGAAGAAAATAACTAATTACAAAATGTCTAAAGAAACTCAACAGACTTATTTTGTCAAATTATTTCACATCTAAAAAGTCCCATGAATTACAAATTACATACACAGAGTAAAGGATGTTTTAATATAGAAAACAAAGTGAACACTTACCATATGTACATGACTACAGATCATCAACCCAACATTTTTTGTGAAATCATGAACAAGATGAAGTAAAGCTGGGCGTGAGTTTGGAGCACCTGTCATAACAAGACACTGCGGCCTAATTTAAGATTAAAAAAATAAAACAATATTAGAGTTTAGATTTTGATAACATGCAAAGGTTTTATACTGCTTCTCTAAGAATGTGTTATTACACTAGAATCTCTCCTTTATGTAATTGTTCTCAAGACACAGGCCACAGGATTCTCAACAGAAGATGACTTTCAAGCAGGGTTTCTCAGTACATGAGAAATGCATGAACAAAAACTTCTTGGAACAAGTATCATGCCAAATGATTACACATCACTTGGTAAGATTACACATCAAAATTCTGGTAGGTATTACAGGAAGAAATGACCATGGTAATTAAAATATTCATAACAGGAATCAGAGGAAGATGTCGGCGTAGGAGGACGCTGGGCTCACCGCGTCCTGCTGATCACTTAGATTCCACCCACATCGGCCTAAATAACGCAGAAAACCGACAAAAGACTAGTAGAACGGATTCTCCGGAGCCAAGCATAGACAAGAGGCCCATGGAAGAGGATAGGAAGGGCGGAAAGGGGGTGTGCGCTACACGGACTGGCGGGAGGGAGCCGGGCGGAGGAGGGGCAGCCCGCCCAGCAAAGCAGAGCCCCCAAGTCTGGCTTGCAAAAGTGGAGGAGCCAGACAGAGTGAGTTCTGACAGCCAGCAGGACTTAACATCTGGAATGTTATAAGTCAACAGCTCTGCTCCGAGAGAGAGAGGGCTAGAAGAGGACAACGGGAGGGAGAGTTGTTGAGCCCCAGAGGACAGAGCTCAGCTCAGCGGGAAACAAAGGAGCTGGGAAGCACCATCTCCCTTGCCCATCCCCTAGCCAAAATCCCAAAGGGAAACAGTTCCCATCAGAGAACTTGCTTCACTGCGCAAACACCCAATGCTGTGCTTCTGTGGATCCACCCCTCCGATGGGTCTGCCTCCCTCCCGGTGCTGCAGGGCCCCTCGCGAAGCAGACCACCGAAGGCAAAGCCAACTGAGTCTGCCCCTCCCGCCCCCGTGCACCTTGCAGATCCACCCCGACTAATATGCCAGATCCCATTGAAGCAGCACCACAAGCCTGGCAGTGTGCAAGTAGCCCAGACAGGGGCCACACCACTCCACAGTGAGTTCTGCCCCTGGGACAGGGGAAGATAAGGTACACACCAGTCTGACTGTGGCCCCAGCGGCGGGCTGGGGGCAGACATCAGGTCTGACTGCAGCCCCGCCCACCAACACAAGTTACTCCAGACAGTACAGAGGAAGAGCCCTGCAGTTCCGCGCCACTCCAGGGACTATCCAAAATGATGAAACAGAAGAATTCTCCTCAAAAGAAAGTCCAGGAAGTAGCGACAGCTAACGAACTGATCAAAAACAATTTAAACAATATAAAAGAAAATGAATTTAAAATAATAGTCATAAAATTAATCGCTGGGCTTGAAAAAAGTATAAAGGACAGCAGAGAATCTATTGCTACAGAGATCAAGGACTAAGAAACAGTCAGGAGGAGCTAAAAAATGCTATAAATGAGCTGCAAAATAAAATGGAGGTGACCACAGTTCAGATTGAAGAGGCAGAGGAGAGAATAGGTGAATTAGAAGATAAAATTATGGAAAAAGAGGAAGCTGAGAAAGAGATAAAATATCCAGGAGTATAAGGAGGAGAATTAGAGAAGTGATGCGACAAAACATAATAATATACGCATAATTGGGATTCCAGAGGAGGAAGAGAGAGAGAAAGGTGCTGAAGGTATACTTGAAGAAATCATAGCTGAGAACTTCCCAGATCTGGGGAAGGAAACAGGCAATGAAATCCAAGAGGCACAGAGAACTCCCTTCAGACGTAACTTGAATCAATCTTCTGCATGACATATCATAGTGAAACTGGCAAAATACAAGGATAAAGAGAATATTCTGAAAGCAGCTAGGGATAATCATGCTCTACCATATAAAGGGAGATGGATAAGACTAGTGACGGATCTATCTACTGAAACTTGGCAGGCCAGAAAGGAATGGCAGGAAATCTTCAATGTGATGAACAGAAAAAATATGCAGCCGAGAATCCTTTATCCAGCAAGTCTGTCATTTGGAATAGAAGGAGAGATAAAGATCTCCCCAAACAAACAAAAAATGAAGGAAGTCATCACCACTAAACGAGCCCTACAAGAGATCCTAAGGGGGATCCTGTGAGACAAAGTACCAGAGACATCACTATAAGCATGAAACCTACAGACATCACAATGACTCTAAACCCATATCTTTCAATAAAAACACTGAATGTAAATGGACTAAACGCTCTAACCAAAAGACACAGGGTATCAGAATGGATAAAAAAACAAAACTCATCTATCTGCTGTCTACAAGAGACTCATTTTAGACCTGAGGACACCTTCAGATTGAAAGTGAGGGGATGGATAACTATCTATCATGCTACTGGAAGTCAAAAGAAAGCTGGAGTAGCCATACTTATATCAGACAAACTAGACTTTAAATTAAAGGCTATAACAAGAGATGAAGAAGGGCATTATATAATAATAACAGAGTCTATTCATCAGGAAGAGCTAACAATTATAAATGTCTATGTGCCGAATACGGGAGCCCCCAAATATACAAAACATTTAATCACAAACATAAGCAACCTTATTGATAAGAATATGGTCACTGCAGGGGACTTTAATGTCCCACTTACAGCAATGGATACAACATCTAGACACAAGATCAATAAAGAAACAAGGGCCCTGACTGATACATTGGATCAGATGGACTTGACAGATATATTTAGAAGTCTGTATCCCAAAGCAACAGAATATACTTTCTTCTTGAGTGCACATGGAACATTCTCCAAGAGAGATCACATACTGGATCACAAAACAGCCCTTCATAAGTATACAACAGTTGAGATCATACCATGCATACTTTCAGACCACAATGCTATGAAGCTTGAAATCAATCACAGGAAAAACTCTGGAAAACCTCCAAAAGCATGGAGGTTAAAGAACACCCTACTAAAGAGTGAATGAATCAACCAGGCAATTAGAGAAGAAATTTAAAAATATATGGAAACAACGGAAAATGAAAATACAACAATCCAAATGCTTTGGGATGCAGCAAAGGCAGTCCTGAGAGGAAAATACATTGCAATCCAGGCCTATGTCCAGAAACAAGAAAAATCCCAAATACAAAATCTAACAGCACACCTAAAGGAAATAGAAACAGAACAGCAAAGATACCCCAAACCCGGCAGAAGAAAAGAAATAATAAAGATCAGAGCAGAAATAAACAATATAGAATCTAAAAAAAAACTGTAGAGCAGATCAGTGAAACCAAGAGCTGGTTTTTTGAAAAAATAAATAAAATTGATAAACCTCTAGCCAGGCTTCTCAAAAAGAAAAGGGAGAGGACGTAAATAGATAAAATTATGAATGAAAATGGAATTATTACAATCAATCCCTCAGAAATACAAGCAATTATCAGGGAATACTATGAAAAATTATATGCCAACAAACTGGACAACCTGGAAGAAATGGACAAATTCCTAAACACGCACACACTTCCAAAACTCAAACAGGAAGAAATAGAAAGCTTGAACAGACCCATAACCAGTGGAGAAATTGGATCAGTTATCAAAAATCTCCCAACAAATAGGAGTCCAGGACCAGATGGCTTCCCTGGGGAAGTTTATCAGACATTTAAAGCAGAGATACTACCTATCCTTCTCAAGCTATTCCAAAAAATAGAAAGGGAAGGAAAACTTCCAGACTCATTCTATGAAGCCAGTATTACTTTGATTCCTAAACCAGACAGAGACCCAGTAAAAAAAGAGAACTACAGGCCAATATCCCTGATGAATATGGATGCAAAAATTCTCAATAAGATACTAGCAAATCGAATTCAACAGCATACAAAAAGAATTATTCACCATGATCAAGTGGGATTCATTCCTGGGATGCAGGGTTGGTTCAACATTCATAAATCGATCAACGTGATATATCACATTAATAAAAGAAAAGATAAGAACCATATGATCCTGTCAATCGATGCAGAAAAAGCATTTGACAAAATTCAGCATTCTTTCTTAATAAAAACCCTCGAGAAAGTCGGGATAGAAGGAACATACTTAAACATCATAAAAGCCATTTATGAAAAGCCCACAGCTAATATCATCCTCAATGGGGAAAAACTGAGAGCTTTCTCCCTGAGATCAAGAACACGACAGGGATGTCCACTCTCACCGCTGTTGTTTAACAGTGTTGGAAGTACTAGCATCAGCAATCAGACAACAAAAGGAGATCAAAGGCATCAAAATTGGCAAAGATGAAGTTAAGCTTTCACTTTTTGTAGATGACATGATATTATACATGGAAAATCCAAAAGACTCCACCAAAAGTCTGCTAGAACTGATACATGAATTCAGCAAAGTCGCAGGATAAAAAATCAACGTACAGAAATCAGTTCCACTCTTATACACTAATAATGAAGCAACAGAAAGACAAATAAAGAAACTGATCCCATTCACAATTGTACCAAGAAGCATAAAATACCTAGGAATAAACCTAACCAAAGATGTCAATGATCTGTATGCTGAAAACTATAGAAAGCTTATGAAGGAAATTGAAGAACATATAATGAAATGGAAAAACATTCCATGCTCATGGATTGGAAGAATAAATATTGTTAAAATGTCAATAGTACCCAAAGCTATCTACACATTCAATGCAATCCCAATCAAAATGGATACGGCACTCTTCTCAAAGCTAGAAGAAGCAATCCTAAAATTTGTATGGAACCACAAAAGACCCCGAATAGCCAAAGTAATCTTGAAGAAGAAGACCAAGGGAGGCATCACAATCGCAGACTTTAGTCTCTACTATAAAGCTGTAATAATCATCAAGACAGCATGGTATTGGCCTAAAAACAGACACATAGACCAATGGAATAGAATAGAAACCCCAGAACTAGACCCACAAAAATATGGCCAACTAATCTTTGACAAAGCAGGAAAGAATATCCAATGGAAAAAAGAGAGTCTCTTTAACAAATGGTGCTGGGAGAACTAGACAGCAACATGAAGAAGGATGAAACTAGACCACTTTCTCACACCATTCACAAAAACAAACTCAAAATCGATAAAGGACCTGAATGTGAGACAGGAAACCATCAAAACCCTCGAGGAGAAAGCAGGAAAAGACTTTTCTGACCTTAGCCGCAGCAAGTTCTTACTTGACACATCCCCAAAGGCAAGGGAATTAAAAGCAAAAATGAACTACTGGGACCTTATGAAGATAAAAAGCTTCTGCACAGCAAAGGAAACAACCAACAAAACTAAAAGGCAACCAATGGAATGGGAAAAGAGATTCGCAAATGACATATCGGACAAAGGGCTAGTATCCAAAATCTACAAAAAGCTCACCAAACTCCACACCCGAAAGACAAATAATCCAGTGAAGAAATGGGCAGAAAACATGAATAGACACTTCTCTGAAGAAGACTTCCAGATGGCCAACAGGCACATGAAAAGATGCTCAACGTCGCTCCTCATCAGGGAAATACAGATCAAAACCACACTGAGATACCATCTCACACCAGTCAGAGTGGCCAAAATGAACAAATCAGGAGACTATAGATGCTGGAGAGGATGTGGAGAAACAGGAACCCTCTTGCATTGGTGGTGGGAATACAAACTGGTGCAGCCGCTATGGAAAACAGTGTGGAGGTTCCTCAGAAAATTAAAAATAGACCTACCCTATGACCCAGCAGTAGCACTGCTAGGAATTTACCCAAGGGATACAGGAGTAATGATGCATAGGGGCACTTGTACCCCAATGTTTATAGCAACATTCTCAACAATAGCTAAACTATGGAAAGAGCCTAAATGTCTATCAACTGACGAATGGATAAAGAAATTGTGGTTTATATACACAATGGAATACTAAGTGGCAATGAGAAAGAATGAAATATGGTCCTTTGTAGCAACGTGGATGGAACTGGAGAGTGTTACGCTCAGTGAAATAAGTCATACAGAGAAGGACAGATTCCATATGCTTTCACTCCTGTGTGGATCCTGAGAAACTTAACAGAAGACCCTGGGGGAGGGGAAGAAAAAAAAAAAGAGGTTAGGGAGAGAGGCAAAGCATATGAGACTCTTAAAAACTGAGAACAAACTGAGGGTTGATGGGGGGTAGGAAGGAGGGGAGGGTGGGTAATGGGTATTGAGGAGGGCACCTTTTGGGATGAGCACTGGATGTTGTATGGAAACCAATTTGACAATAAATTTCACATTAAAAAAAATCATCTAAAAAAGAAAATGAATCACTCCTTAAAAAAAAAATATATATATATATATATATACATATATATATATGTAACAATTTTTTACTTGTAAAGGTAATAAACATCCCAGTTCTTTCAAAGAGTTCCAAAACTTCCGAAGAGCTTGGCCTTCCTTTCATGTACAAAACAGGTCATCTTCCTTCTTAGTTTGATCCTATCATAATGATTTCTACTTCGTAATATCAGCCCTTTCTAATCTAGCTTACTTTTAATGATGGCTGTTCTATCAGTAAAATCATCTATGGTTGATTTGAAGGTTTCTATTTGAAGTAAAAGTTTTGATTCTAAATTATGGTGGAAATCAAACTTAAATTCAACTGCCCTTGTAAACACAAAACAGTGGCATGACTTTCATATATTCTTAATTCTTTATTTTAACTGAAAAGAAATGGAAATCAATGTTATTTAATGTAAAAATATTTAAGTATCCATTTTATAAGTTCAAACATTAGCAAAGATTCTTTAAAACAATAATTTATATGATTAAAACAAACGTTAAGAAAAAGGAAATAGACTAAAATTTCTGACATAATCACTAAATTGGTAGGGTAGTTCCTAACTTCATAAAGTAAGCATGAGAACTTGAATAAAGACTACAAAAACCAAAGCAAACCAAAATAACTAACGTATTCAGAATTTTAGCAAGCTATCTGAAAAAACCAATTCTGTCTGGGAGAAGGGCGTTGGAGTGATCAAACAAGAAATCAGCCTGTACGACCCAGATTGCTAATAGTTCAGTCTATCTGAGCTTTAGCAGATTAAAAAGCTCCTCAGCTAGAAATTACACAATTCCTATCCTTCCTGGTAGCTTACCACTGACCCTGTGAGTGGCTTACAGCCCATATAAGGAAGCTGGCTGCCCTCCATACTTTGTTTCCCTTTCCTGTAAGCCACACACCATGGATGTGCTGATGACTCTGACCACATGGACAAAAACACCTCCTAGGAAACAGCAGACTGACAAGATACAAAGAATGTGGGACCTGAGTGACCAAGTGCAGCAAATCTGCCTTCCATGAACCATCCATCCATCTGCTTCTGGACTACCACGTAATATGGATGCTTGTCTTATGTAACCACTCTATTTACCAACTTTCCTTAACTGTAGTTTAACCTACACTCTAACATAATCTAGAGTTGCAATTCAAGAACTGGTAGCCCCTATCTTCACTACATGGTAAATATACCACAAAGGCTTACTTCAGTAGAGTTGTATCATAAAAGCATCAAAAAAGCAGGATACAAAATATATTAGGGATGAGACTGAGTAACAATGACAGAGGGCAAATATCTACCTTTGTTTTAATTCCTTCCTCAAAACAGTCCATTGTATAAAGGGATTTTTAAGGAAAAAAAAAAAAGGAACAGGAGAAAACACAGTAGTATGGAGATACTGAAAGCTAGAAAGGAGAGGGAAAAAACAACAAAAGATAGGCCCCATATTAGGAAGAGGCTAAATCCTAAAGCCTAAGAGAAAGCTGTGAAGCTACCTGATTTGACACCTAAAAATCACCAGTGCCTACAAGTTAGAAGCAGTGGGTGCCTCTGGAAGTGGCACGAACCATGTATTAAAGAAACTGAAGTAAGAAGCACTGGTTGCAACTTTGCATAAGAAACAACTAGAAAGAACCAAATCATCTTCATTACCATCATGAACACATTTCTGTGTCCTTCCCCAATCCTGCCAGGCTAAGGCTTATTTGCTAAAAAGGGGCTCAAAACCACAATGAGGTATCAATTCATAACACTCAGAATGGCTCTTACCAAAAAGACAAGAAGTAAGTGTTGGTGAGGATGTGGAGAAAAGGCACCCCTCACGCACTGGTGTTTTACATGAGTCAAGATATGGAGGCAACCTAAGTGTTCAGTGACAGATGAATAAATAAAGAATACATGGTATATATACAACAAAATATTACTTGGCCGTAAAAAATAACGAAATCTTGCCATTGTGACAACATGAATGAACCTAGAAGATATTATACTAAGGGAGTTAAGCCAGACAGGGAAAGACAAATACCACATGATTTCACTTACATGTGGAGTATAAAAACCAAAAGAGAAAACAAACAAGAAAGAGATGAAAAGACTCACAAATATAGAGAAGAAATCAATACAACAACAACAAAAAGAAAAACAGACTCATAAATATAAACAAACTGATGGCCACCAAAGTGGAGGGGATTGGGGGGATGAGCAAAATGGGTTAAGGAGATTAAGAGGTATAAAACTTACAGTTTCAAGTCTTGGGGATGAAAAGTGTATCACTGGGAATAGTCAAAAATACTGTAATATACTTATCATGACAAGCATTTCATAATGTGTATAATTGTTAAATCACTATGTAGTCTACCTATAACTTTAGAATTTAAGTTTTAAATTTTATTTATTTTAAGTAAGCTCTACACCCAACACAGGGCTTGAACTGATGAATGACCCCGAGATCGAGAGCTACATGCTCTAACAAGTGAGGCAGCCAGGCATCCCTAAAACTAATTTAATATTGTATGTCAACTATACTTTAATGAAAACATTTTTGGTCTGTGACACACTAGCAACAACTGAGAGCAGAAGCAGCTACTTTAATCAGGGGAGGAATGGAGAAAACATTTACATACTGAATCCTGAGACCTTCAATCTCCTCTCCCACTTGACTCTCAGAACTCAGTAGCCATGACTGTCATCAACAAGCAAAAAATTAAAAGATTCCTTTCTGTGAAATCTAATTGTAAAAAAAACAATCTTCAAGATGACTTAAATTTCTCAAAGAACCAGCAAAGCCACATTCATCTCCATTAAGGGCTTCAATGACAAGCTCCAAGCACCAATGCAGAATTTCCCTGGCCAAGGACCACAGTTACTTCACACAAGGCTAAATCTAAGCACCCAAGCTAAAAGACAGGAAACAGAGAGAAAGACATTTCAAGAAACAGAAACTACAAGGTGGAGAAAACCACATCTTTAGCTAAGTTTGGTGAAGGCTGAGACAGTGATATGTATAAAATTAAATAAGAAAAGAAAAGGAAAAAAATTGGTTCCAGAGAAAACAAGAAAGCTGTACAAGGAAAGAAAAAGGAGTCATAATTACCACGTGGCTCAGCTATGAATCATTTTAAAAAGTCATAAAAATATAAAAACCTAATCAAAATAATGACATAAAAATATATTGTGAGGATGGGACAAAGGGAAGAGTGCATGTGTGTGGTGGGCACATGTGGGTGAAGGATGTCAATTAAATTTAATTAAAATTAAATTAAAAATCAAAAAGTACAGCAAGACAACTCTAATGTTGGGGAATATCAAGTAATTACTAAATCAATCAGCTAAGAGTTGAAAGAGGTTGCCTGTGGTATGACACAAACAGGGACATGGAAAGTCAGGCAACTATGGATTTTCATGATTTTCTTCTGTTTCTCTCAGCTATGTTCATGTGTAATTCTGATAAAGATTTAAGAAGCCATACTGGAATAAAATACATCTTTTCAATGTTCCCATTAGTATAACAAAGCAAAGCAAAAGGTATTCATTGATGGCAAATTAACTCTGAGTCTTGGTCATACTTTCAGTTCCGTAATACAATTTTTTACACAAAGGGAGGATTTCTATTTTCAGCCATACTTGGCATCAACTATTCAAAATGCACTAAAATTAAAGTTTTCCGCCCAGGGCTCTCATTGCTTTTTCTTTTCCCAATTTCTCTCTACTCCAAAGCTGAACATCTGTGGTCTCTGGAAACTTTTCATTCTAGAAAAAAAGAGATGGGGGCAGGATCCAAAAAGTAACAGAAAAATACATAAAGACTTTTCCTACTGGGAGAAAACTGGTAGAGCAATTCTTTTCTGTCACTCATTCACTCCTTAGGATTTCTTTTTGGTTTATTGACAGGCATGGAACACCTCTTCATTATTCAGAAGCCACTGAGATGTGATTACTCATGAATACACAAAGTCAACTGCTTACAGCCAGGCTTAACTGAACAGTATGAGAAAGACTATTTAGATCAATTTTTAAAAAAATGGCAAGCCTACTTTCCACAAAATGCAAAATCTATAATTTCTAAGAATCCACATAGGGAAATAATGAGATTTGTTGATTTAGAGGGATATGTATCAGTAGCACTTTAATAACTGAATTCCATCAATTGTTAGAAGCAGGCTGAATTAAGGAATAGTTTTTATTTTTATTTTTTAAGGAATAGTTTTTAAATTGATGATTAATACACTACTATAAAATACAAAGTCACTTATTGAGTAAAACAGTATAAATGTTAAGACATTGATTCTTTATCATCAAAACTGGATTCCAGAAGTCAATAACGAGAGAAAAAAGCAACTAACATGAAAATAGTGCTTTAGTATAATTACAAAATAGGGTATGTCAAAAATCCCTAAGAAGCTCATACTTTGTAGTTGTACAGTGGTTACTGAACTTCGCTGGCCACAAGGGGAAGAAACTATTCACTTTATGACAGCTACCATTTAAAAGCCTTCAAATGAGAGACTTCTGACACTTTTAGTTTTGTAACATTTTTGTAAATCAGATAATTCACCTCTTTATCAATTTTTGATAACCAAAAAATCTTACTACCCTGGTTTTTGAACACATGGCCCATCCAAAGTCCAGCCAAAACAAAAACGAATATTCTGTGCTTTTAGGAAACTTCTCAAGAAATATCAGCAGATGAAAATGTTACCGAACAGTAAGTCAAGAAGTGAGTGGAACCTAACACAGATGCTTCTATGTCACCTTACCGCTTACCTGAAGTTTTTCACGTGGTCTTCCACCCCTGAAAGACGAATCGAATGCTGCAGGGCATTTAGGTAAGTCAGAGCTTGTGTAGAGGATCCCCAGTTCACGTCTGTGGGAAGACAGGGTACACACAGCAACACATCAGTATTAACCAACGATCAAGAACCAGTTTGAGGCACAGAGAAGTAAATGATGCTCTGTTTAAAAAAACAAATGCTAAAATAAACCAATGTACTGACAATGCTCAAGAGTGCAAGTGCATGGCATGACACTGTGATAATACTAATCTGAACTGGAACTGCATTTAAAGAACAAGTACAGTTCAGAAAAGACTAAGGTGATGAGGCTAGAGACACGCTGTGCATGCAACTCAACAAAGTTCCACAAATAATTTTAAGATTATTGTTTATATAGCCAGAGGCCTAATGGGAAAGAGGCTGATCTCTGATGGAAAGATTTCAAAACTGTGAAATTACCATTCATAGAACTTAATAGTTTGTTATTGGAACAGGAAAATTTCACACTCTGCATTGAGTAAACAGCCTGGACACCAAATAGGACTTTAGAAATTTGTTATTTTAGAGAAATAATTGTTTCTAAGATGGCTAAAACATTACCTTCTTTGTCCATTTCATTTCTAAAGCCAGCACTCTAATCCAAAACCTCCCTGCATCATATCTGGATTGCAAAATGCTTCCTCACAGTTTCAGATGACGACACTGCAGCTACTCTTGCATTTCTTCCTAACTTAGTCGAATGGGGCCAAAACTTGTCAAACTTTTCTCACTGGCTCCTCCCTCAGTGTTACAGTTACCACACTACACTGGACCAATCCCAATACACCTAAGGATCATCATCTTATGTAGAGATACACCCAAGAGTTACCAACACGACACGTTCTGGGAAATCTTTAACCCCAGTTAGAACATGTTTGTCAAATGTTCCCTGCTATATGGTGAACTAACGGAAAGATACCACATCTTTCTAATATACCGTCCATTCCGTGCAATTTACTCCAACAGGTGCTAAGACCACAGTACTAACACGTATGCTTATTAGGCTAACAGCTATTACAAGAGCTATTCTACGAAGTCTAATCCTTCCAAGGAAAATTTTAAAATACATTGAGGGTCACCCAAATGTTAGTAATACAAATGTGTCATTTTTCTGTAAGTAGGATTAGTTAAATTTACGGGCAAGTATGAAATTACATAGAATAAAAAGTCTTGTGGTAATTATTTCACTAAGACTACATATATCTGGAAATGAGAAGTATTTTAGGTTTTACACAAAGCACCTTTCAAGTACACAGAAGATGAAGCTTAGACAGGAAAAGTAACAAAGAACTTCGAAGTGTCTTGTGGCTTGAAACAATAATAAAAGAGTACTAACCTGGTTTTTTGTAGGTCACATAAATATACAGCCCAAGGACTATGACATATGTTAACAATGCAGCCCACCAGTTAATGACAAACATCACTATGCAGCAAAGAATAGCTCCAATAAGTGATATCCACATGTTGTAGTATTTGAATGCAGGACGCCATCCTAACAATTACAAACAAAACAGGTACATAAAAGTCAGTGAAATACCTTATCTGCTTTAGACAATGGAACATATGTGTGCACAAAATAACTTTCTTTGTGGTTGCTTTAAATATTCAGTATAAGGCTAACATATAAAAGTAGATTCATGGAGCATTACTGAGCACAATGAACTTTCACAATTTTTGAAGGCCATGAAGAAAGCACATGTATTTAATTCTACTTTATTCTATGCATCAACCTATCTTAGTGAATACAAAAAAACTACAAAAGATTGAGAGGAAGTTTCAAGTTGAGTCTTTACAAGTGTGGCTTTATGTTTTGGATTTTACCATGAAACATATGCATATTCTAATGCATATACAAAAGAGTTCAAACAAAATTTTCTGGAAAACTTAATTCATCTACTTGCTAGAAAAATTAACAGTTGGGTGTAGACTTCCCATTTGATGAAGTATTTATAAATTAAGTTCACTCTAAAAAAAATGCTCAAGACCATGTTTTCAACTTTTCATTCCATAGCCAAAAATATTATTTAAAAATCATTTCAATAAATTTCATATTCTTTTCTTAAATTAAACTTTTAATTGTGAAATTATTGCAGATTCCCACAAAGTTGTGAGAAAGAATCCAGAGAAATTCTGGGGACTTTTTACCTAAGTTTCCCGCAATGATAACACCTTGCAAAATCACACAATAACACAACTAAGACACTGATATTAATAAAGACAAAGAACAGTCCAATATAAGCATCCCTTGTGTTATCCTTTTACAACCACACATACCCATCTCTAAAATTTATATTCTTAAAGGAAAGACTGAAGCTAAGATGTGTGTGTCCCAACTTCCATACTTTATCTTCCCTATTCTGAGAGAATTTGAGACCCTTAGAAGGAAAATTGCCTTTGTTCCTTCATTCTTTCCCTGATGTCCAGCTGTTGTTATGGTTTATAATAAAAAGTCCTCGATGAAAGCATATGGGGCAGTTTTTCAGTTCCCAGAGACCATTTAAAACAGAACTCCACAGAACTTACTGTGTTAAAAATATTTTTCTGGGCATGTTAGCTTTATCATAACCATGTTCTTAGAACTTAAATGGAAAGCAGTTAAATAAATAATAAAAACAGGGAGAAAATAATTCTTTCATAGTATTAGTCAGAATTGGAGATCAATACTATCTTAAATGGTTCTAAGAAACAGTAAACTACCAGTAAACTTCATGACAAAGAGATCTTTGAAGACTCACTTGACTCTAGAGTAAAGGTGGACTGAGCATTAATCGGTTAATCACTCACAACACCATCTTTTAAAATGTGAAGTTTTATTATTTTCTCTAAAGTCAAAGACATTAATGCATTCACAGAACTTTAAGAAAATGTAAGATCACCTGGAGATTTTGCAAGTGAGGCATGGAACACCGAAAAATTGATCAAAGCATACGATGCAAGGAAGAAGTTAGAGATAATTGGAGCGATAACATTCAGTTCAGCTGCAAGAGACACATGAGGTGTATTTAAGGACACACTATACACATTTTTTAACTTTTTAAAACATGAAATTATTTTAAGCCTTTAGATGATAGATAGATATACCCCTATATCCACACTTCAGATTTAATGAGTACATATATTTTGCCACATGTACTTCATATACTTTCAGACATCGACCCTTGGGTCCACAGTTGAACCCTTTCCACCTCATTCTTCCAAAGTTGCCCTATTTTTCCAGTGACATTATATAGTTTTACTAAACACATATATAGTCCACAAGTTTTATGCAGTACTGTTTTGGGTATTTTCAAAGTCAGACAAATACCATATTTATCATTTTGCAATTTGGTTACATTTATTATATTTGAGACTCATTCATACTGATATGTGGAGATAAAGCGTATTCATTATCTTTACTCTTTGATAATAGTCTGCAGTTTCATTCTTCTGTTAGTAGGTATTCAAGTTGCTTTCCTTTTCTATTATAAATAATGACACTAAAAACATCTTTGGATATGGTTCTTTGGATATACATGCAAGTTTCTAGACTACTTAAAAGAACTGCTGGACTGTGAGAACCTTTACAAAACATTAGTGATTTATTCTCCAAAGTAGCCATACTGAAGAGATACCTAGCAGCATTACATGAGAGTTAGTTTCCATACTTTCTGGTCTAATTCAGACTTTTAATAAAAGTCCACTATCATCTTCAGCAGTGGAAGACTCATTTAACTCACTTGTGATCAGAGGTAAAAGTGCCCAAAAGTAGCTCAGGGGAGGCTCTACCTTCAGGAGGGCACTAAAACCCTTTCTCGTACACTGTCATTTTATTTGTTTCAGGGACAAGAACCTAGGAGTTCCCTCTGATGGAGACTTAGTGATGGTAATAATTTTCGCAGGTATGTACTGAGCACTATAATTTATAGTATTTTCTACACACACTTTCATTTAATCACAAAAACACTAACTTAGTTTACTAGGCAAATTAAGGTTTTCTTCATAATTTAATAATTCAATGTTCAGGGTTCACACTATAAATGTTACAAAATCTGTATTAGCACATCATTTGTATGACTAACCAATTAAGATGAATCCAAGGGCAATTAAGAATGTTAAGATGTAGCCACGAAGAGGTTCATTATTTTTCCCATAACCTTTAGCAAACATCTGGAAAGCTGGGTAGATGTTGTCCTTACATAGAGCCTAGTGAAGAAAGGCAAATATTAGAGGAAATATAATGAAATTAGACAAACAGACTTCCTTACAGTTATAATATGTGTAAGTGTATAATACTGTATAATACTGTATAAACATATAATACTGTAAAATTTCAGACACAGGATTAGAACACAAGATTTCTACTTCTTGATCCTCTTTCTTCCCACTGTGTCACACTGCTTTACCTAACAAACGATAAAGGAGACCAAACATTTCAAGTATCAAAAGGTAGTTGGTAGAGAATACCGCTGAAGTTTTTATCTACCTTAACCCCCTCCCCACGCTGAAACTCTTTTATGAAGATAAATGGCAGAGAAGCAGGCATACAAATAAATCTGAAAATTTGAGGAGTATGACATAGGTGTGACCTACATCAAAAAAAAAAAAGTCTAAATCCTAGACTTAAAGCAAATAAAAATCCTTATTATAAAACTTAACCACTTTTCTTAAAACTCTACTAAAAACTATTTTAAGAGATATATTCTACATTGACCCTACTCACTGGCTACAACTATAATATCAGGAACAAGGCTGCAGAACAACATCCTATTCAGTGTCAGCTGTTTGCTTAATGCTCATTAAAGGGAGATAAGATGTGCCTCATTTATCATCCTGAGTAGCTAACACAATGTGTGGCATATAGTAGGCATTCAAATGTTCATAAATCAAAACATAAAGGCTGTCATCATGCAAGAGGGCACAAGGTCCTTTAATTCTTTCAACTTATACTTGGACTGCATTCCTTATTCTTAGTAAGACATTATAAAAAATTTGTGCAATGAGAGTAAGTTGAAAAAACAAAACTCCATCACCATTTACAGAAAGACAACTTGACTATACCTTCACAGTAGGTAAATGCACTAATGTTTATATAACGAGAAACATTCACAAAATTAAAGATACCTGTCTTGAGATGTGTGTGTATATATCATACACATATAAAGGCAAACAAATGATTTGAAAAAGTTAAGAATCCCAAAGTGAAATATATTACCATAACTTCCCTTTCAATAAAGCTTGTACTATGAAAATACCTACCTGAAATATTTTGGGAGCACTCACAAGGGATGCTAATGCAGAAGAAAGAGTAGCTGAGAAGATACCTGCAGAAATTAATGGTGCGAATCCTGACACCATGCTCATTACCTTAAAAAAGGCGAAAATTAAGTGTTACAAACAAGTCAAGAAAGAACAAAACACTATATATCATTATTATGCTAATGAAGGAGACTAACAGTCAGGGCAGGGGGATATGATAATAACAAGCAGTAATAATGGTTATGTGCATTACAAATTTCTAAAACATATTTACCAGTAGCGTTCACCTTGAATCTTTTTATTTGGTAAAATTTCAGACACACAGCAGACAGAAGAGCATAATGAACCACCAAGTATTTATCACCTGCTTTCAACAATGATCAGCTCAGGACGAATCTCACATCATTGTGAATCAAACCCCAGACATCACTTAATAAACAAATATATAAATATTTCACCATGTACCTCTAATGGGTAAGAACTTTTAAGAACTCTAACTACAAAGCCACCGTCAGAATTTAAAAAGTAGTTCCTTAACATCACCAAACAGCCTATCACCATTCAAGTTCTCCAAGTTGTCCATCTTTTCTTGCCTTTTTAAATAGTTTAAACCAAAATCCACAAAAAGACCACATATTAAATTTGGTTGATACGTCTCTTAAAGTCTTTTTCAATCAGCAGGTTCACTGCTTTCCTTTACATTTTACTATTAAGTCATTGTCTCAGAGAAGCCTCACACTTCTGGATTTCACTGACTGCATCTCCAACTTGTGGTATGTAACCCGCTGCTCTCACCTCTCTATTTCTAGTGAACTGACATATCTAGACAGTGCATCAGGATGAAGTACAAGTTCTGTGGCAAGAGTATTTCAAGATGGTGCACTTCCATCAAGAAGGTTGTTTTTTCTTTCTTTTCTTTTCTTTCTCAAGAAGGTTGCTTTTTCTGTCTTTTCTTTCCTTGCTCCCTCCCTTTCTATCAGATTGGTATTGTAGTTATGTTTTCTCTTTTTTAAAAAGAGACCTCAACTTTCGGAACCTAATGTGGAGATATTTCTACCTGAAAGGACGTAAGTCTATGATGTGTCTTTAAATAATGTGGGAAGTAGGAAGTTATAAATAAAACAAAGTCAGCCAAGCACTGGTGATTAATAAAATCTCATAAAGTACATTACACTGCTTTCTCTATCTTTGTACATGTTCAAAAATTTCCCTAATGAAGTTTAAAAAAAAAAATGGATTGATCACTTAGATCATGAGAAGACAACCAGATAAATCCAAACTGAGGGGCAAAAAACAAAGTAACATGCCTGGACTCTTTAAAATAACAACACCCTGGAAGATTAAAACAGGCAGGCTGGAAACTCCTAGATTAAAGGATTTTAAAAGAACATGATAACTCAATGCCATACGTAACCTAGATTGGATTTTGGATCTAAGAAAAATACCTATAAGGGACATTACTGGAGCAAGTGGGGAAAATGAAGATGGATGATATATTTAAGTAACAGTATTTCAACAACAACGAATTCCTGAAGTGGGCTAACTATACTGTGCCCATATAGAATATTTCAAAGAGCTCAAACTGATGGGCATTTTATGGTGTGTATAATTTGTTTTCACATATTTGAGAAGAAAGAGACTATACATATATACAAAGGTAAAGGCCTGGGGCAAAACATAAACACCTAGTAAATTTAAGTGAAGGGGTAGGTATAGAGGTATTCATTGCACTGCTCCTCCCACATCTTTGAAAACTGTGAAAAGACCGAGGTGGAAAATTGTCTGGAGGACTCAGGTACTGTCAACTTGACCCATCCATTATAAGTTCCACCAGTAGTGAATGATGATCATTACCTAGATTCATTACTTCCCTAGTAGAGATTTGCTTTTCATTTATAGTGACCAAGACCATGCCAACTAAGAAGAAGGAGACAAGGAAATATGGTTTTAAGGTATTTGTGACTATTTTGCCCTTGACTGTAATTTTATACTTTAAACCAGATGTAAAGTTAGCTATAGTCATGATCCCGGGCCATAATGCATACATCTGGTTTCATGTGTTGATAATTCCACCTCTTTTCACCTAAGTAGCTCTCCCTGTATCTTTCAAAAGACTTAGTATTAAAAATGAAGAATACATTAAAGTGGTTAAAAAAATATTAGCATTGACCTCTGTAAGCATTTCAGAGAGAAAAAAATCTTAAACAAATGATTTTCTATTCGGCCCTTTAGTCAAATTTTGGTAGTTAGATATATGCCGTATGTTTTTCACAATCACTATGTTTCACGGTCGTTAATACTAGATTAGCAGTGCAACTCCTGTCTTTGGGGAAGGAGATTATAAAGGACAGATAAGATGGACCAGGATAAAAATGAACAGACTTGATTTCTGCTATATATACTTTTCAAATCCAAAATTGTGTGCCTGTCCATCATGACCCCAAAGGTAAGTGCAAAGACAGGAGTTAAAGGAAGAAAAAAAGCAAAGTACAGAGAAAGTGATACTTTGCTGGATTAAGGCAAAACAGACACCACAAGCATTACATATAACTATAACCTTTCATCTGTCAATTTTGAGGGAAAAATCACGTTTCCTCTTCTTCTATCACCTCTGAAGGGAGGTAAATAATGCTCCACACTTAGCATCTAGAAACGCTATCCTTCTAAAATTTGCTGAGTTTCCTATTTTCTACTTACATATTTACTCAATAACCTCTGCATTTCCCACCATTTTATGATAAAATATGAATAGCAAGGATAATGATAATGAATGTAAATAATGGTAACATCAGTGTTGTCCACAATACATGATGGAAACAAAGATGACAAAAATAAAGGTCTTATCTCTAGTAAGAGAAAAAAAACAAAAGTCAAGATTTTTCTATGGGGGAAATATATGTGTATGTGTTGATGATTTGAGGTTCAAGAAAATCTTCATGGAACTGGGTTTCCTTGATTAAAGGAGTATTTGCACATATAAAAAGAAAAAAAGTAGGTGCATTCCAAGCAGAATGAAGTGCCAAAAAAAAAAAAAAAAAAGGAAAAGACTAGGAGAAGCATGTGTGCATGTATATATGCAAAAATATGCAACCACATGGGTTCAGTGTGGATAGAAGGCAGTGGGACATAAGACTGGTTATGAAGGGTTTTGACTGACAGTAAAAAGGCTCACACTTTATTTACTAAGCAATGGTGAGTCAGTGGTTTCAGAAGACATTAAAATGTAGAAATACATTAAGAAACCTACGACTATATATGTAAAAATCAAAATTTAAGACAAAATGATCCAAGTCATTTTTCTTCCTGAAGTATGAAAAGACAAAGACATGCACAATGGCATTATCAAGTGTGGTTTTGGGTGGATTGCATCATCAAACTCCAACTTACATGCTTGTTACTTATGTTCTGTGTACCATTCTTCATTCTCTAAATGGTGAGTTTACGCTTTTACAGGATTTTTTTGTTTCACTTTACAAAGCATTTTTAAAATTTTTGAAGATTTATTTAGTTGTATAAGCAAAGCAGCTTTACATAAACCAAGCTGCTCTTTGCTTTACTGAGTCCATACTAGACTTGATAAAGACAACACACTTTTGTATTTTAAGGCAACAACACAGAAATCTGATTGGCATTTTCAGTCACTGGGCAGAGATCAACATTTGAGCCTTTCATACACAATATCAATGTCAGAATTGGCCTGGATCATTAGCTGGATATGAATACTTTCTTTCATGCCTACGACTATGCCTAGTCTTGTGACTAGAAAAAAACAAACTTCTATTATATAATTGGGTTCAATATTTCTAAACACTGAAAATGTAGACAATTGCTTGAAACCACAAAAAATAAAAATAACGCCATTAAAATGTTACATTTTATTACAAAATTTCATTATTCTACATGAAATTTATACTGTCCTAAAATACAATAAATCATCAATTATTGTTTATTATAATTACACTAAACTGTAAAAACACCAGGAAACAAAATTTTTAGTTTTTCCTTTCAGTATAATCTTCTGTTTGTAAAAACCCATATATTTTACAAAAATTTCATTTTACCTTTAGAACCTTGTAGAGATAATAATAAAAGGAAGAAGAAATGATATCCTCCAAGTTCTGGACAAGTAGTGTTATCTTTTACACAGTTCATATGTTTTAAAAGGTCACAAACTTTCAAACATCCATTAAGAACTTAATTCTGGGGGTGCCTGGGTGGCTCAGTCAGTTAAGCATCTGACTCTTGATTTTGTCTCAGGTCACGATCTAACAGTTCATGAGGTCAAGCCCCATGTCAGGATCCTCACTCACAATGCAGAGCCTTCTTGGGATTCTCTCTGCCCTTCCCCTGATCTCTCTGTCTAAAAAATAAGTAAGTAAACAACAACAACAAAAATATAATTCTGTTGTTCAATGGTAGTTTAGCACACTAGGACTATATGGGCCTTATCTAACTAAATAACACTACTGATACTCATAATTTTTTTAAAAGGGATTTTATATATAAAGCAATTATGTAGACACCTCTAATTAGAAAAACAAACTCATTTGAACAAATGTGGATTTAAAAAACTCAAACTAACATCAAATACTTGCGCAAATCTAACAAAACACTTATAGGACTTGTATTCTGAAAACTACACAATGCTGATGAAGGAAACCAAAGACCTAAATAAATGGAGTAATAGACTGTGTTCATGGATTCTAACACTCAATAGAGTGAATATGTCATTCTCCCTAAATTGATATACAAGTTTAAAGCAGTTCGTAACAAAATCCCACCAAGACTTTTTTCAGATAAACATAAGATTACTCTAGAATTTTTATAGAAAAGCAAAAAGAACTAAGATAACTAAAACCATTTTGAAAAAGGATAAAGTGGTAGATATCAATCTACTTGACTTTAAGACTTATTATGTAACTACTCTAGTCAAGAATGTATGGTACTAGTGGATGGATAGATGCAAACATCAATAGAACACAATAGAGAACCTAGAAATAGACCCAAGAAATATGACCATGTGTGAGATGCTTGTTTTCTGAAACTATACACCATACATACGTACTATATATTGTACCCTAATATAGAAGTGTTACCCTTGGGAGCCCTTTTGCTCTTGAAGAGCTTCAGATTTTACCCTTTCAAAATTTTTCTATTTGCCCAATTAGTTATCTACAGACTTTTCCAACAGATATCTGGGTAGAAAATAACAATAGCCCTCCCTTCTAAGTTAGTGCTGGAATCTCAATGCCCAAATTTGATAGCAGTCTAACCTCTACATAAATGTCTGCATAATATAAATATGATGCTCACCTGGAAATTGTTCATTAGGCCATAGGAACAAGGGCTGGTTTCACAGGATGAAAAGTCGAAGTTTAATTTGCAGGCTGCAGAAGTACAGTTTGTTAGCTCTGTTACAATAGTGTCATTAACGTTCCCAGTAGCATCTCGAACAACACAAGAACCTGAAGTGCAAGGTACAATAATAACAAGTAAGATAGCTCAAATTTATATTCATTTCAAAATTACATATATCCATAAAGCAAATTATGGTACTGAATATATACTTGTTAAAAGTACTGACATTTTCACCATTTACTTTCATAGCATTTATAGTTTACAAAGATTTACCTGTAATAGAATTTAAAAAGCATCATGATCCCCAATATTTTAATGAATCAAAACATTATTAAAAACTAGTATTTTGCAAATACACAATTAAAAACCCTGTACATATGGTTGTGGAAAATGATAACAAGCAAAACCATTTTTAGGTCTATTTGGTAAGATGTCCTTAAGCAAATATAAACACATTGTGTTGAAAGAGTTACAAATGGGAGAAATGTTTTCCTGCTCCAAGTATTTTATATTTGAAACATGCCAAAGATCAGATTTCAGGTAATATCAAACTTCTGTGAAGGAAAGCAATGTGAATATCAATGAATTATAATTCTGTTTAAACCTCTGGCTCAAGTAAGTCTACCCTGATATTAAGAAAATACATGATTATTGGAGAATTGATTAAAAATAACTTGTGGGGCGGAATGAACGGGTATAGGTGAAACAAGATTAACCACACATTGTTAATTCTTGATAACTTCATTGAAACTGGGTGATAGTTGATTAGAAAAAGCTCTCTACTCTTGTGCAAAATTAAAAACTTCTATAATACGACATTTAAAAAACTTTATTGATAAAAAAGCATTTCATTATTTGGAATAACATATGATGTGTACCTATCGGCAATTACCATTCCTTAGACTTCATATATTTTTACTTTTGAAGCACTTTAGCACTCCTGTCTCATCACATATGAAGTAAAAATAATAAACAGTGTAGCCTAAAGTGAACAACAAACAGAAACTTAAGTTTGAAAGGAAGAACATTTTAATGATTAGACAGCCTACATCAAGTCCTTTTTGTCCTCAATTTCTTAATCTAACTCTCAGAATAGTGTTTGCAAAACCATGTTTCCTTAAAGGTGCTTGTGAAACCATTTGGGTGAGGGGAGAAAAGAAGCTTGTCTACCCTTTGTAAAGCATGTATGCTTTTAAGTGTTTCATATTCTGATGTTCTACATGGAAGTGATTGGGTGAAAAAAGGTTCCATTACTTTGAACTAGTTACACAACCACTGATGTAGGCTGGTCAGGGAGAACAGACACTCCAAGGGCTAACGTGGACAGAATGAAAGGAGTATGATGGCCAACAGCGTTAGGGGGTAACATACAAACAGAAACCATTTATTTGCTGTAACTATTTTCCAATTTGAAACATAACCAGTTATATAAACCTTTCTTTAAATTAAAACTAAATTTTCTTGTGCCAAGAACTTTCAGGGGAACACAATAATATTTTGCTAAGCTTATATATATAATTGATTTGTTTTTTCTAAATGAATTTCAGAGATTTGCACATATACAGACTTGGAAGAATAAATGAAATCCAACTCCTTTACTAAATGTGAATTTAGCCCACCATGATAGCATTATTAGCATTTCCAATTCTTTTTTAGTGAAGTTTCAAAATTACATTTAGGCCAATTAACAGGAGAGTTTATAAAAAGAGTTCTGTCATTACTTCACAACGTATCACCAAATATGTGACAAAATACAATTTTCTTGGAGTGAGCAGGTGGCTCAGTTGGTTGAGTGTCCAACTTCGGCTCACGTCATCATCTCATGGCTCATGGGAATGTCATGATCTCATGGTTTGTGGGAACAAACCCCAGATCAGGCTTTGCATTAACAGCGCAGGGACTGCTTCAGATTCCCTGCCTCCGTCTCTCACTGCCCCTCCCCTACTCATGTTCTCTCAAAAATAAATACACATTTAAAAAATTTTTCTTACCGAAATACTATGAAAACCTTATACTCTGTGGTCTATGATTTTGGAGTTTGATTCTTCAGACTGGTTTTAAACTAAAGCTTTATTCTTATAATATACTTCAGAGATTTAACTGGAAAACTTGAGTCTAGACATTAAAACAAGGCTTACAATTCAAGAATATATGTGTTCTGGGTAAAGTATATAGTTTCACCAAAGTGTAGTAAACGCAATACAATTTATCTATAGTCACTACATGTAAATTACAGGCAAATCAATATTTACCTTTTTTTCTGGATTAGTATATATTTTTTTTTTTAATTTTTTTTTTCAACGTTTATTTATTTTTGGGACAGAGAGAGACAGAGCATGAACGGGGGAGGGGCAGAGAGAGAGGGAGACACAGAATCGGAAGCAGGCTCCAGGCTCTGAGCCATCAGCCCAGAGCCTGACGCGGGGCTCGAACTCACGGACCGCGAGATCGTGACCTGGCTGAAGTCGGACGCTTAACCGACTGCGCCACCCAGGCGCCCCTCTGGATTAGTATATTTTAAAGAACCTACTTTACTAACATTCTTTAAAGAATTCATTATAAAACAAAACAAAATCTCTCTTTGCCAACAAAACACTTCTTGAAATCAAGTGTCAGTTATCCTTGGTAAGGAAATCTCTAAACTTTCAGTCTTGTGCAAAACAGTGATTTAGAGACTGGTTGACCACTTAAGTCCTTTCAAGTTCTAAAATGCCATGATTTCATGAATGTAATAAAAGATTTAAAACCATTTTCATTCAATTTAGTATGTCCTGTTTACCAGAATCATTTTTTTATGACAGAAAATGCCAAATGCTGTTTAAATGTCTTGAAACAATCTTCATACGTAGTAAGATTAACATGCAAATATAAAATAATGACCATAAGCAAAAATATTAAAAATTTTACAAAGATCACAAAGTAAAATTCACTTACTTCTACACCACTGTATTACATTTTCTATAAACTGTAGCTCAGTGAAATTTAAGTTTGCAAATAAGACTACATAATTTTCTAATTTACTTTAATAAAAATCTTAGAGGAAAAAACAATAGAGCATCTGGTAGTTTAGCTAATGCCTATAAAACCATTACCAGTTTATTTAAAACTCTTTCTGAATTAAAATATGCAACTCTAAACCTTCTTACTGAAATATTTCTTAATTTAAAAGTTAGAAATATAAATGTCATGGAAATAAATACTTAAAGTGTGTACATCATGAAATTTCTGAAACACATAAAAAACTATATGGTTATTTACCTACGGATACTGCAATTCCTATGTAAACCACTGTAGTAATTAAAATGGCTAAGAGTGTTCCTTTGGGTATGGCTGACTGAGGATCCTAGAAGGCAAGAAAAAAAATTTAAGTCTACCTTTAAAAATAATATACATCTACGGTTTTTTATACAGAAGTGATCCAGTACCTTGTAATACTTACCGCAAGATCACCTGAGATATTTGCTCCGGCAAGAATCCCAGTTGCGGCAGGGAAAAAGATGGCAAATACAGAAAAGAAAGTCTCTTCCTCCCGAAAATCTGGTCCAAAGTTCTCATTAAATATTTCAGCTATGGAGAACAAAATGTCTTTGGCAATTAATGGAAAGCAGATTGCACCATTATAATTTAGGTCAAGTCTGAGCGATACATATGCACGATCCCTCGCTTTTTTTCAGTTCAAGTCACTGGTAAATTCTTGAATACCTCCTAGGTGAAGTCTGGCATTCCTCTTTTCTTATATGAGGGAACAGTTTACAATCAAAATGATGATTTGACTTCGGTCATGCCTATTAGTCCATATACCTTACTAATTATGTTTCAAGCACCTCTACCTTGATTGGTATCACTAGTCCAGATGTCAATCAAAGCATGGATAAACTTCTTAATGTCTGGGGTCAGTCAAGGAAACAAGAAAGGAGGTAGAAAAACATCATACTAACATGGAACCATTTTTTTCTTACATCTAACCTACACACTATCTGTATAGCTTTCTCTACTTCCTAGTGCTGACCTGTTTATGCTTCGATGCTGAATTATTCATCAGGCTTCCACAGAATTTTAGCTAAAGCAAACTAGGTAAAGTCCCTTTCCATTGTAACAATAATTAAAGCTTTAACTAGTCCTGCTGTTTGCATCTATTATGATGGGCCGTGACAATGAAATAACCCACTAACTGTCATTTAACCATCCACCCATCCACCAGTATCTGAGTGTGTGCCATACGCCAGGTCCTCTGCTAGAGCCATCTGGTAGCTCACTACCTTAGTAACATGAATGGCAAGACAGCAAAGCAGTATCAGTCACCAAGAAAAAAAGTCACATTCCAAAATTTATTTAGATTTATGTACTTCAGACTGAGATAAATCTAGATATGCTACTTATACAATATTTATTACTATACTAGATAGCTATGCAATACTTTTGTAAAGTTGCCAAGGATCTGAAACACAAAGAAATGAAAAACGTGGCAGTTATTTGTAGCTATTCTGAAGTCAACCTAAGTCACAAAGAGAAAATATATAATTACTAGGAATATTTTTAGAAGTAATCATCCACTCTAATTTTTAACACTTCTTTTAGAAATAAAGTTGCAAAAAGAAATGCTCAAAAATTTTTTTTATCCTAAAAAAACACTTAAGTAAAAAATCACTTGTAATTAAAATAAATGTCACAATTTATGAGAGCATAAAATAAAGAAAAGGAACTACCTAAGTAATGCTACTGAACTTCACTTCTGGCATGCGTAGTAGACACCTGTCCTCCCAATGGAGAAGATAAAGAATTTAAAGCCCAGCTTAGAATCAGGCATGAATACCACTCATAAAAACATTATCACACTATCAACCCAGGACCAGAAGGCACAAATAATGGGTTGTGAAGAATGAAAAAGCATCACTGGCTCAGGTAAAATCCTTGGAACAATTCCTATCAGAAAACCACCCAGGCCAACTAAGTCAGTGTCTGATATAAGCCAAACCAGTGCTACTCACAAATGTTCTAAGGTCTGTATGTTATCAGTGAGTTTACACCAGGGTGTAGACCAACTAGGGGTCTAGGTTGCACAATTTGGGTCAGCTGATTTTTGTTCCCAGTAAGACTTCGTGAAGGAAGAAATGCATTGATGTACATCCTATATCTTTTCACAGATCTGTGTGAGCAGCTCTGGGCTATACAATTCTGCAGTATAAAAGCTACGTCTCTTCCTCTAGGGCTGCAAAACCAGGAATTTTGATCAACTGAAGACAAGTCTATTTATTACCCTAAGTGGTGAGCCTCTATGACGCTGACGCAACAATTGTTTCCCGCTCCATTTTACCCTGTGGAGACAGGATGGGTTGATCCAGTAGGTGGGGAGTTGGGGTGGAGGGGGCAGTACAGAGAGACACTTTGGGGAATAACAAATGACAATTTCATCAATCAGATGCAGAATGAAAAGGGTTACAGAGGTGAAAACTGTGGAAAATTCTCACAAATTCTAATGACAACTGTAGAAAAACTTAAGTTGCAATTACACCAAGAAATGAATGTTTCTTTCACAGGTTTAGGCACTTTGGGTTGTGAAGAATGAAAAAGCCATGTGAAAACACAAGTTACCATTTCAGTTACAAACTCCCTAAATTATAAAGAACAAAAGCACCTTTCCTCAGTAGCACTGATTTTTCTACATTCTATTACCTTTTGTTGCTAATAATGAAAAACCAAAGGGTTAAATAAAAGTGGTATTTTACTCTGTAATATACATAAAGGAGACAATACTAAATTGGAGTAACTATACCAAAATCAATTCTATTACAAAGAACCTAAGATATACTAATCTTGTTTACTAATGGAATGTTATAATAAGCACCTTTAAAATTGTTTTTGTTTTTGTTTTTTTTTTACTTACATTTATAACCAAAGAAACCTTTGGGCTTCTTGCTGTCCAATGGGATGAATGTTCCTATGACGAAATCAGCAATAGCAAGAAGTAGAATCACCAAAAGAACAATCTGAGCCTAGAAATTTCAAATATTAAAAATCAAAATCAAATCTCTCATGTCTATACACTGATTCACTTTCACTACCATATAACTTGCATGAGGGAAAAGATTTCTGTCTTGTTTTCCCAGAGCCTCAAACAGTACTAAGCACAAAGCAAGTGCTCAAAAAACTTTTATTTTTAATTTTTTTAAACGTTTATTTTTGAGACAGTGTGAGAGTGTGAGCAGGAGAAGGGCAGGGAGAGGAGACACAGAATCCGAAGCAGGCTCCAGGCTGTCAGCACAGAGCCCAACGTGGGACTCGAACTCACAAACTGTGAGACCATGACCTGAGCTGAAGTCAGACACTTAACCAAATGGGCCACCCAGGCGCCCCTCAATAAACTTTTATTAAATGAAAAATCTTTGAATAACTATCCAAAAATGTTCAATATGCTCGGAAGAAAATGGATAGCAAACGTAGAACCAGCCCATGTATTTCTGAAATTAAAGATGTGCATGCCCGCCAGTAAATCATAAAGCACTATAAATTCCACAATCTGTAGGCTTTTCATCCTTTGTGGTTATTTACTGCCCCCTCCACCTTAAGTACAATGTTGACGTGGGGAACATATCTGTTACAAACACAAGTTTTACACCAAGTCCAAAGACAATGCTGAATGTGTGACACCTGTAGGAAAAGACGAAGAAAAAGTACAGAAAGAAGACAATATCCAGGAGGAGGATCTAAGTAGCAATGGGTCTGGGGGAACAATCTATGAGAACAACCCCTCCTCCTGCACTCTTTTTGTTTTGTTTTTGTGAGGTGTAACTGACGTGTAACAACGTTTTAGTTTCCTGGGTACCATGCAATGATTCAGTATTTATATACATAAATTGTGAAATGACCAGAATAAGTCTAGTTAATATCCTTGACCAGAGTTAAAAATTTGTCTTTTCCTGTGATGAGAACTTTTAAGATATACTCTCTTAAAAAAGCAACTTTCAAATATGCAGTAAACTATAGTCACCATGCAGTACATGACATCCCTATGACATTTATTTTAGAACTGCAGTTTTATACATTTGACTCTGTTTACTATTTTGCCCCCTACCCTCACCTTTCCTCCTCCACTCTTAACCTCCCAATAAAGTGGAGCAGATACTCCAGAAAACCTGTGTCATCTGTGGTAAGAAAAACTGCTTGAATGAGAATCATGTCCCAGGTAGTATGAAATTCTATTATTTTCAGTAAAGTCAACTGGTTAAATGTGTAAGTAAATGATTTAATTTTATACTAATGATTTAAGAAAATAACCCTTATTCTTTACAGTTTTCCTAATTTTTGATCTGGTAAACATTATTATGGCTCATATATAGCACAGATGTGTGATCTTACATGACTTAAAAAAGGAAACAAGAAGAAACCTAAAAGGACTTAGAGATCCTCAGCAGCATCTGTGTGGATGTGCATTAGTCAGGAAAATAGAGTTGTGCTGAGGAATATTTTCTCAAAGGTACAGAAATAATTCCAGATGCCCTGCCTACATGTTAACATGTGACTGCACCAATTCTTCCCAGTAACAGTGCCCCTGGCTAAGGTAGTTGGGATTTCTGAGAGTTCAATCGCAAGGAACAAGATTAACTTTTCTGATCTCTATGGGCACTAGTTTGAAGTTTATTGCCCCTGTGTTAATTTTTGAAGTTGAACTTTTAAATAAATTACAAAGCCAAGAGTTTAATTTGGGCTCCTAACGTACTGACCAGAGTGATTCTAAAGAATGTAAATTAAGATTAGGGGAAGGGATGGAAGGTAGGAAGTCAAAAGTTACAAAGTACTGGGTTTAAGTGGATGCTGGAATGACTGTTATCTCCAAATATTCCTTACCTTGTCAGATAGAAGATAACCTGATACATAAATTTCTCTGAAAATGGCCACTTAAGGAATCTTCAAAATCTAAGTATATTACCACACTTAACAGTGGTCCCTAATAAGTTCTAAAAGTTGACATATTAAATATGTACAGATATTCCAATGATGTCATTGCTTACTTTTGCTTCCCACTCCATTCCAGCTACCGAGATACCTAGAAGGATCACCACTGTAATGGCTCCAATAATTCGGATATCATTGATTTCATCTATCATAAGTATGGAATGTTCCTAGAAGAAGAGAATTATAAATGTAATGAACAATATTAGTTACTGAAGTAAACTATTTCTTTTTTGAAACATTTCAGAGACATGACAACACCTTACATGAAAAAGTTAGATAAATGACTATGGAATGAATAGGGAGGCCTAAGGAAAAGGAATAAATAACTATGTACTATTGAGGTATCATACAATTATCTCAAGATATCAAAAATATGATCAAATTAATAATGCTGTATTTAATACAGATTCCATAAATCAAAAATGAAATTGGTAACAAGCAAATAAAAATCATAGTATGTCAAAGCAGTACCAACAGGATTTTTTCAAGAAATATATTTTGTATTCACTGTGATTAGCCAAGTCATGCTTTTGAAAATGGTCTTTTATACTGTCTAAGAAATGAATACATTTTTGGCCAAAATCACACTCTTTCCACTCTACAAGTAAAAACGTTTGTGGTTTAATTTCAATGACATTAAAAACATGCTAACAAATTAAATAATGTAAAAACAGGAATTCATAATAGTTACATTGCTTGCTTTCTTATAGCCCTTGCTTTTCTCCATCCCTTTGGCCTATACAAAGAAGGTCAATGCCAATGTAAGTCTTAGTCCTCCTCAGATTTTACACTTCCTACTGTACTGCATATTACTGCAGAAGAAGAGTTACAGCCTAACCTAACATGGACAACTATAGGTATCTCTCAAGGTTCTTCTCATTTAAATATGCCAAATCCTACTTCGCTTGTACTGCTTTAACTACACACATCCCAATGCCTTTTTTAAACAAATGCTCTCCTAAACTCCAGAGCAGTATTATCAACTACTTCCTGGCCAGCTCTACTGGGATGTAACTCAGGTTCCTCAAATTAGACATCCCAAATTAAACTGCCCTGTGTTGCTATTTCGAAGTGAAGGCCATTATCCTCCATTTGAATCACCAACTGAGAAATCTGTATATAAACCTGAAAATCCTTTCTCTTTCTCTAATTTCCCATAAGCCCAATAATCATCAAGTCCACTCATTCAACATTTAAAAAAATCTTTCCAGTTCACTACACTTCTCCAGCCTCACTGGTCACTGTTGGAACGTATGCCAGCATCCCTCTCCCAGGATAGCTACAATCTTCTAAATGGTCTCCCTCTCCACCTGTGATCCCTCAGATCCATTCTCTACTCAAGGGCCAGGGGTTTCTTTAGGCACCAATCTGATCACATCCCAGCCCCTAACTCTGATCAAGATTAAGACCACAATTTAACAGCAAACAATACCTTTCCTGATTTGACCCTTTTTTTCCTCTCTTTAGTTTTAAATCTTTGTGCTCTAGTCATAAAGAAATATTTACAGGGTTTTTGTTTTGTTTTTTTAAACAAACCATACTCTTCCAGGCCTTTGTTTCCTTTTCTTCCCTATTCCCTTCATACGATGCCCCATTCCTCTCACCTGCCTGCTAACACCTAGACTCCCATCCCTGGAAAACTCTTCCTTACACTCCTGTGCTACCCCCTTTCCTGGACATAGGTTAAGTGATTACCCTTTGTGTTGCCAAGGTCTCCTACAACTACCCACTTGTGACATCGTATCGTCATTATTTTCTTTGTCTATCTTCCACACTAAACTTCTTGAAGGACGTATTTTGCGTCCATGACAGCTTTCCTAGCATCTAACATGGGGAGTGGTACATAACCCCCTCAATAAACATTTGGGAAACCAACGTCTAAAAGGGGAAATTACCTTAAGCAGCTCCACCACAGTTTCTGCAAATCCAACCACATACATAGCAACTGCAACAGCATTGGCAAAAGCGAAGATGAGGCCAATTGCGCCACCAAATTCTGGCCCTAGACTTCTAGATATTAAATAATACGCTCCTCCTAAAAGAAAGAACAAAAAAAGTAGTAAAGTTAGGATTTTAAATGTCAAACAATCCTTTTAATTTCACAAGAATTCAGAAAGCACATGCCTCCCGTAAGCACAGCAGTTAAATTAACGAGCAAGTGGGTGAGCATATTTTCAGGAAGAAACAAAAGAATTCTTAACAACCCACTTCATTCATTAACAGTTCTCAACATCCAGAGAATTCTGCCTGTATCAAATATAAAATCATCCAGCTATTTAAATCCTTATTTTCTCTTCTAAAGCTTAGACTAAAACGGGCAACAGCCTTCTGCTCAGATTCACAGATACCAAGATCATCTCCTGATGGTTTTCTTTTTTTTTTTTTTGATTTATTTATTTATTTATTTATTTTTTATATATATGAAATTTATTGACAAATTGGTTTTCTAAGTAGTGCTTTTAATGTTAATGTAACTTTCAAAATCACAGTTGAGATTATTTCAGTTACTTAAATTAATATGGGAATTTGTTGATAATGTGAATATTAAGACTAAGCAAACTTCATAAGAAAATTTCACAAGAAACTGCAAAGAAGCATATGGTGGTCTCCTAAATAGATACAGTTTATATTTTAATAAATCCAGCCTAAATGCAATAGTCAACAAGGACATTAAATGAACTATCATGAATCAAGTGTTTTTCTAACCTAAATATTAACCAGTATTATGATTTTGAGTCAATCTAACGCTTAGTTCTAAGAATTCTTCTAAAATTCTAATTTATTTATGGCCTCTAGGTAATTGTCAAACTTAGTTTTAATAATAATGAAGTTACATGAAGTTATATACATTTTCTCTTAGATACTAATGAACTGTTTAGTTCATAAGACCATATAATGAAATGCCTTTTAATAGTTGAACATTTCTCCTATTCTTCTAGTATAATGAAGACAAATACAAAAAAAAATCCTATAGTTTAATAAAGTACTAAATACACAAACTTCATTTTGGACATACCTATAATAGGTCTTATAGTTAATTCTATCAATTCTCTCAAAAAAAATATTCTACACTTTAAATCCATCCACCCCAAACTTCCTTAGTTACTTATTTTACCAATTAATCATTTCCACCACCTTGGAAATCTTGGGAAAAAAAACAACAACAACCTAATCCTATGTATTGATTGGTCTTATGTATTTTTTTAACTCATGTTTATTTTTTAATTTTTTAAAATGTTTATTTTTGAGAGAGACAGAGAGCAAGCAGGGGAGGGGTAGAGAGAGATGGAGACACAGAATCTGAAGCAGGCTCCAAGCTCTGAGCTGTTAGCACAGAGCCCGACATGGGGCTCGAACCCGTGAACTGTGAAATCATGACCTGAGCCAAAGTTGTATGCTTACCCGACTGAGCCACCCAGGTGCTCCTGGTTTTATGGTTTTTAATCAGATGAAATTACTTAAAAATCTCCCAGAAATATTTTTGAATACTAAAAAGTTCTAATGGACTTATATAAGGACAGTTTTTTATGTCAAATAAAGATCTTAGTGTAAGACTAAATCATAATCTAATTAATCACAGGAAAATTCCTAAAATACTCTAATTATCAAGCCTATATTTAACATATGTTCTCAAAATTGATTTAAACTATTTTTGTTTAATGCCAATACCAACAATGAATTACATATTATTTATCCTGATTTCCTAAATGAGAAAATTAAGTCACCATGAAAGGTTAACTGAAATCAACAATGACTCATGGGTTTCAACAGCTGACAATATAAATTTTAAAATGAGAAACATAACCAACAGGACCTGTAAAAGCAAAGAATTCATCCATCATATGCTTTATAGTTATGATTTCAAGTCTTTCTATTACAAAGAAGAAAAAATATGTATCTTCAGGTGCATTCAATATGCGGGAACGAGAGGGGGAAATTCACCTCAGGAATGATGAATAAAGGTAGGCAAATTCTGACATTCCAGAACTGTATTTTATCTTTTACAAATTAAGATGTGTAAACCTTAAAGTTTCATACCGGTTTTGTTAATTTTTAAAAGATTTGCATTTTTTCCAAGAATATAAGAAGAGCAAATGGATAACAGAAAATAAAAGAGCACCTGCTGTTCTCCTTATACTTTTACTCCTGATGTACATGTTCTCTGCCCCGTTTCTTTCACTTCCACTCTTGCTTCCTAGAGGAAACCAGTTTTAAAAGCTGTTTTCCTTTTTTTTTTTTCATTAGCATCAAAAGATAGTATTAAAGACCTACTACTCTCAGCCTGGTATTTTACTAATTGGCATAAAGTACGTATTTATCTTCAATTTAAATTTGCTTTGTTAAAAATTACACATTCTGGGGTGCCTGGGTGGCTCAATAGGTTGAGTCTCCAACTCCTTACTGTGGCTCAGGTCATAGTCTCACAGTCATGAGATTGAGCTGTATGTGGGGCTCCATTCTAAGTATGGAGCCTGCTTAAGATTCTCCTTCTGTCTCCCTCTGCCTCTCCCCTGCTCACACTCTTTCAAGAAAAAAAAAAAAAAAAGAGAGAGAGAGATTCAAAAAACTATATAATTTATGATAGTAATAGAATAATGGAAGAAAACCATATAACCATTTCAGAAGATGTAGGAAATACATGGCAAAATTCAATATCCAACCATGAACAAATATTCTCAGCAATTTAGAAATAGAACTTCCTCAATCTGACAAATGACATCTTCAAAAACCCCACTAACAACTTCTTAGTTGTGATATACTGCACTCATTCCATTTAAGACTGAGAACAAGGTAATGATATCTATTCTCACCACTTCAATTAAACACTGTAGTGGAACTCCTAGCTAATTCAACAAAAGAAAGAAAAAAATCCTAAAAATTGTAAAGACAAAGTGTAAGCCATGTCTATTAACTGATGATACGTCTGTTTATGTTTAGCCAGATCACAGACTACTGGGACCAAAATACAACAAGTCTATTTTATTTCTATATATAAGAAACAAAAAAAATGGAAAATAAAATTTACAAATACCATTTGACACAAAGGACATGAAACATGTAAGGGCAAAGTTAATAACGTATATGCGAGGGGCGCTTGGGTGGCGCAGTCGGTTAAGCGTCCGACTTCAGCCAGGTCACGATCTCGCGGTCTGTGAGTTCGAGCCCCGCGTCAGGCTCTGGGCTGATGGCTCGGAGCCTGGAGCCTGTTTCCGATTCTGTGTCTCCCTCTCTCTCTGCCCCTCCCCTGTTCATGCTCTGTCTCTCTCTGTCCCAAAAATAAATAAACGTTGAAAAAAAAAATTAAAAAAAAAATAACGTATATGCGACACATCTATACAGAAAAATACAAAACAATGCTATCAGAAACAACAGATCTAAATATATGGATATACCATTTTCATCAACTGTAAGATTCAATACTGTTACCATAACCATTCTTCCCAAAAAAATTAAAAAAAAATTTTTTTAATGTTTATTTATTATTGAGAGAGAGAGACACAGAGCATGAGCAGGGGAGAGGCTGAGAGATTGAGAGACAGAATCTGAAGCAGGTTCCAGGCTCTGAGCTGTCAGCACAGAGCCCGACACAGGGCTTGAACTCACAAATCGCGAGATCATGACGTAAGCCGAAGTCGGACACTTAACCGGCTGAGCCACCCAGGTGCCCTCCAAAAAGATTTTTTTAACGATTTTTAAGTTTATTTTGAGAGAGAGAGTGAGAAAGGCATACAGAGAGGGGCAGAAAGAAAATCCCAAGCAGGCTCTGTGATGTCAGTGCAGAGCCGGATGAAGGTTTGGGTGTCACAAACAACGAGGTCACAGAGTATGAAATCATGACTTGAGCCAAACCCAAGTGTCAGATGCTTAACCAAACGAGCCACCCAGGCACCCCCCAAAATATTTTTAAGGCTGAAATCCCAAAGCCCCACTAAGATTTTATTTTATTTTATTTTATTTTTTTACTATTTAGCAGAAAACACCTAATTCAAAAATTTATGTAAAAATGCAAACGACCTAAAAGAGCCAAAACAATCTTAAAAAAGAAAAACAAATTTGGAAGTCTCTGAAATTATAAAGCTAAGCAATCAATACTAACTAGCATAATAGGAGAAACAAAACTTATCAATGAAATAGCATATAGTCTAGACAAAAACACAATAAATTTTTCAACAATGGCACAAAAATTAATTCAACAGAGAAAAGATAGGTCGTTTCAAAAAATGGTGCAGGAACAAGTGGTTACGTACACAGTGGGGTAGCAAGAGGAGAAAACCACAACCTCTGTTGCACTAATATTAAAAAATTCCTTTGATGCTACTAATAGTCAAAACCTAAGCTACTATAAAGATTCTAGATAAAACAAAGAAGAGTATCTTTAAGACCTTGGGATAAGCAAAACATTTCAGGCCAGTAGATAAAAGCTGTACATGAAAACACAAGAATCTGGATTTCATCAAAATAGTAAACTTCTACACTCTGAAACATAGCATTAAAAAAATTATAAAAATGTAGAGGCAAGTCAAAAACTGGGGGGGGGGGAAACCCATAATACAGATGTTAGACAAATCACTTGTATTCAGAATATATTTAGAAACTCCTACAAATAAAAAAAGATAACACAATTTAAATATTGGCAAAAGATTTGAATACATTACAAAAGAAGATATACAAGTGGTCATAAACACATGAAAAGATGCTTACCATAATTAATTATCTACAAGAATAGCTATAATTAAAAATACATAACAAGTGTTGGCAGTAACATGGAAAACTTAAGTCTCATATATTCATGGTAGTATAAAATGGTAAAACCACTTTGGAAAACTATTTGGCAATTTCTTATAAATGAGACATATAAATACCCCATGAATCAACAAATCCACTCATAATCTCCCAACATGAATAAAAACATAGACGTCGACACAGACTTGTCTAAGAATATTCTTGTCAAGCTTATTCATAATAGCCTCACACTAAAAATAACCCAAATGTCCAACAATAGGTACTAAATAAATTATTGTTACTACAAATGTACAGTCATAAAACAGAGTAATATACAGTAAAATGTATGTAGTAAAGTACTACACTACAGCAAACTACTAACATATAGAACGACATGGATGAATTCTAAAAATATTATATTGAGGTATGACACAAAAAGAGTACCTTTTAGGTAATAAAAGCCCACCCTGGGCTAGAGGTGAGGGAATGATTATAAAGGAAGTTTCCAGTATGATAAAAATACTTTGTATTCTGATTGAGCTAGGTTTATATACTTACCAAAACTCACAGAACTGTAAACCTAAAATCTACATTTCACTATGTGTGAATTTTACTTCAATAATATTGTTCTAATAAACTGTAAATCTACTTTCAACAACTACCATTTTAAAACTTAAAAAGTATACCCTAGTCAAAATGATATAGCAAAAAATCTTCACGCGTGTTAGACTTCGAGAGAAGATTAAATGGATCCCAAGCAAGTTCATCAGCTCACTGATTACAACAAAAGGAGTCAAAAGTTACCTTTAAGATGAACCATGTGTGAAAGTTGTTTTTAAAAGGCACTTACATTCATCTATATATCTTTCTGTAAAAAACAAAGAACCCAACCCTAATTCAGGATGAGCACAGAACACCTGCAAAATGAATGGACAGACTGGTGACCCAAATTTTTCATCACCACCTAGCACCCTCCCTCCTTTCCATTCACTTCTGTGGTTGCTGAAGTGTAAGCTCATAGAATCTTAGTACTATAAGGCAACTCACAGGTCATTAAGCCAAACCCCTCATTTTACAGGAGTACACAGAGATTCAGAGAGGTCAGTGAGTATAATAGGTGACTGGTAAAGCAATGAAAAGACCAAAGTGATCTGCTATTTAGTCCCACAAGTAAAATCAACACTAAAAGACTGCCTATTACTATTAAGAATTAATTTAAAACTCCATGGAAAAAAACAAAGCTCTATTACAATTGTACTTTAAACTTAGGAAAAACACTAAAAATCTTTTCCTCGGCTTTTACCTGAAATAAAAAATTTCATGAATGATAAATGGGTAACAAAGGTTTTTGCAAAGTATCCAACATTTTACAAGAAACCGACCTTATCCTGTTTCTTTTTTTAAACAGGAGTCACTGGATTTGACACCTCACTTCCCAGTGAAGTATCTTGCCAATTTTTGTTGTAACGCATTAATCAACGATTACTTTAGCTTTTGCTGATACGAAACATAAAAATGAAAAACCCATAATTAACCAGTGTGCATGTGCATGGTAAGGAGCAATTTTTGACTAGGACCACATTTACTAATCCATCTTTGTAGAAAGTGGAATTATCAGATACAGCTATTATGAAACTATTATGAACATTCAGAACAAATGAATTCAACACAAATTATATAGAATCTTCAAAACTAAAGTACACAGAGACAAAAAACCCCACAAAACTACAGGCAGGAAGGGAGGAGCAGTACTTAACTATCTTTTGAACACGCACTCTGGATGTCTTACTACAAATTATGCCACAAAACAGACATTTCTTAAACCACACATGGCTCTTAGAAGTTCTCATCACAAGGGAAATAACATGTTTTTCTTCTTTTTCCCTTCTATCTGTACAAGATGATAGATGTTAACTAAACTTATTGTGGCAACTAATTCACAATACCATGTAAGTCCACTCATTATGCTGTAAGATCTAAACTTCTTCAGTACTGTATTGTCATTACATCTCAAACTCTAAGAAAATAAAAACTACACATGGCTCAGTTTAGCACTGCATGACTCTTTTTACCTGTTAGCAGGGACTAAATGTTGTTCATTAATGTGAAAGGTATTTTAATATTTAGAAACACCAACAAACCTGTCCAAGTCCAGTTAATTTCTTCTGAACTATTACACTTTCTTTTGTTGTAACTAGTGCTCTTCCTTGGATAAAAGTTGCACAAGAAATCTTATTGTCCAAAATGATGTTAAAATATCAGTCAACAAATGATCATCCTCAGTGCCTCAGGTACGAGTAAGACTGAACAAAATCAAATTTTGACCCAAGTTTTCTATCAAAATGAACTGCTTTCAAAGAGGAGCTTCAAAGTAATTCGATGTAAAATACAAACTAATTCAACTATGAGGTAGAAAAACAATCCCATATAAAATTTGAAGGGTAATGGACTCAGTTAAAATAAAAGCTAATTTAACAAGGTGACACTGTGATGGGTTAATTTTATGTATCAACTTGCCTAGCCCTGGTGCCCAGACATGAGATCAAACATTATATTCTGAATGTTTCTGTGAGGGTATTTTTATTTCATTATTGTTTTTAAAGTTTATTTATTCTGAGACAGAAAGAGAGTGTGAGCCGGGGAGGGGCAGACAGGGGGAGAGAATCCCAAGCAGGATCCAGTCAGTCAACATGGAGCCAGATACGGGGCTTGACCTCACCAACTGTGAGATCACGACCTAAGCCAAACCAAGAGTGAGATGCTTAACGAACTGAGCTACCAGGCAGCCCCGTGTGAGGGTGTTTTTAGAGGAGATTTACATTTAATTGGTGGAATGTAAGTAAAGCAGTTTGCCCACCATAACGTGGGTGGGTCTCATTCCATCAGCTGAAGGCCTGAATGGAACAAAAACAAACCTCTCCGTAGCAAGAGGGAGTTCTGCAGGAGACAGCTTTCAGACATCAACTGAGAATACCTTGTCTCTGGGTCTCCAGACTGCTGACCTACCCTGCAGGTCTTAGATTTCCCAGCCTCCATTACTACGTGAATCAAGTCCTTCAAATACGTCTTTCTAGACACACACAGACACAAACACACCTTATTGGTTCTGTTTCTCTGGACACCCCAACTACAAAAGTATTACAAGGTAAATATACAGAAATCCATCATATTTCCATATACCAGCAAGAAACAGTAAGAAACTAAATCTTACAATAGCACAAAAACCAGGAAATACTAAAAAATATCCTCAAAATCTGTGTACTAAAACTTTAAGAACTAGAGAGAGATAAAGCATATTTATGAAATGAGAGCCCTAACAGTTGTTAATTCTCCCCAAGCTGATCTCTATACTGAACCCAAGTTCATCTAAATTCCAGCAAGACAGTTCTCAAAAATTGACAAGATAATTCTAAAATATATATGGAAAGGCAAGAGAACTAGAATAGCCAAGACAATTTTGAAAAAGGGCAAAGTAGAAGGAGCTATAATACCCAACTTCAGGCATTACTATAAACCACAGTACCAAGATAGTATGGTGTTAGATTAAGGGCAAATCTGCAGACAATGTACCAGGAGAGAGTCCAGAAACAGACCGACACATGTAGGGTCAATTAATTATTTTCCAGATTTACTGAGATATAACTAACATATAACATTGTATAAGATACACAACGTGATGGAGGCACCTGGGTGGCTCAGTCAGTTAAGCATCGCGGTCTTGATTTCAGCTCAGGTCATGATCTCACAGGTTGTGTGTGGGATCGAGCCCACGTCAGGCTCTGTGCAGATAGTGCAGTGTGTGCTGCAGATTCCCTCCCTCTCCCTTCCCCTGCTCACACTCTCTCCAAAAAAATAAACCATTAAAAAGACACATAATGTAACGTGCTGATACACATACATATTGCAAAATGTTTACCAGCATAAGGTTAATATATTCTTTACCCCACAGAATTTCCATTTGTGCTGTTGTTTTATGGTAAGAACATTTAAGATCTACTCTCAGGAACTTTCGAATATACAATACTAATTATAGTCTGCATGTTGTATGTTAGATCCTCAGAACTTACTCTGCTTGTAACTTTAAGTCTGACCAACTTCCTCATCACTTCCTTTGCTCATCAACCCCTGGTAGCAACTTTTCTACAATCTGTTTCTAGGAGTTTGGCTTTTTTAGATTCCACATATGAGTGAGATTATATAGTATTTGCTTTTTCTAACTTATTTCACTTGGCATGATGCCCTCAAGGTTCATCTATGTTGTTGCAAATGGCAACGTCTCCTTTTAAGGCTAGATAATACTCCGTTGTGTGTGTGAGAATGTGTGTTGTTTTTTTCATGCATTCATTCACTGATGAACACTTAGGTTGTTCCCAAGGCTTAGCTATTGTGAATAATGCTGCAATGAACACAAGAATGGCAACATCTCTAACAAATAGTAATTTCACTTCCTCTGAATAAATATCAAGGAAGTGGGACTGCTGGATGATATGGTAGTTCTATTTTTTGAGGAACCTCCATCCTGCTTTCCACAGTGGCCATACCAATTTTCACTGCCAACGGTGCAATGGGTTCCCTTTTCTCTACATCCTCACCAGCAGTTACGGTCTCTTATCTTTTTGAAAATAACCATTCTAACAGGTGTGAGGTGATAATTTATTGTGGTTTTGATTTGCATTTCCCTGATTATTAGTGATGTTGAGCTCCTTTTCATGAACTTGTTGTCTTCTTTGCAGAAATGTCTATTCAGGTACTTTGCCCATTTTTAGTTTTTATTATTTTTTTAATGTTTATGTATTTTTGGGAGAGACAGAGTGAGCGGGGGAGGGTCAGAGAGAGAGGGAGACACAGAACCCAGGTTCTGAGCTGTCAGCACAGAGCCCTACACAGGGCTCAAACCACAAACTGCAAGATCATGACCTGAGCCAAAGTCAGACACTTAACCAATGAGCCACTGGGGCGCCTTGCCCATTTTAAAATCAGATTGTTTGGTTTGTTGCTATTGAACTATGTAAGTTCTCTATTTTGGATATTAACCCCTTATCAGATACATGATTTGCAAATATTTTCTCCCATCCTGTAGGTTGTCTTTTCATTTTGCTGATTGTTTCTTATGCAGTTCAGAAGTTGTTGCTTTTTGTTTGATGTGTGTTTTTGTCATTTTGTTGATTTTTGCTTTTGTTCTTGTGCTTTTCCTGTTGTATCCAAAACATCACTAGCAAGACAAATGTTAAGGGGCTTTTTCCCTATACTTTCTTCTAGGAATTTCATGGTTTTAGGTCTTAAATTTAAGTCCTAAATCCATTTTGAGTTAATTTTTATGAGTGATTTAAGATACAGTTCCAATTTCTTTTGCATGTGAATATCCAGTTCCCATTTAAGAGCCTACTGTTTTTGCAATGAGTATTCTTAGCTCCCTTGTCAAATACTACATGACTCTATACGCATAAGTTTATTTCTGGGCTCTCAATTCTATTCCACAGGTCTATGTACCTTTTTATGTTGCTACAATACCATTTTGATTACTACAGCTTTGAAATATAGCTTGAAATCTGGAAATGTGATGTCTCCAGCTTTTTTCTCTCTCAGGACTGTTGGACTCTTCAGGGTCTTTTATGGTTCCATGATAATTTTTCCCATTTCTGTGAAAAATGCCATTAGATTTTGACAGGAATTACATTGAATTAATATTGAAGGAACCTAACTGGCCATCAATAGACGAATGGACAAGGAGAATGTGGTATGTTTACATAATGGAACATTACACAGCCATAAATAAGAATGAGATTGTGTCATTTGAGACAACATACATGGACCTAGGCAGGATTACGCTATGTGATCTAAGTCACACTGACAAAGACAAAAAACCATGATTACACTCCTAAGTGGAATCTAAAATAACCAAAAAAAAAAACAACCAAAAAAAAAAAAAAAACCCTACTTAAACTCCAGATGAATAAACAAACAAAAAGCAGAATTCAGACCTATAAATACTGGTAACAAACTGATGGTTGCCAGAGGGAAGGCAGATGGGGAATTGGGCAGAGTGGGTGAAGAGGAGAGGAAGATACAAGCTTCCGATTATGGAAGGAATAAGTCAGAATGGGAATAAAAGGCACAGCACAATACTCAATATATTGTAATAGCGATGTAATGACACAGATGGTAGTTACCCCTGTGAAAATATTATAATGTAACAACTTGTCAAATCACTAAGTTGTGTGTCTAGAACTATGTAACATTGTGGGTCAAGTACACTCAAAAAAAAAAAAAAAAAAAAAAAAAAAAAGGCTCAAAATTTCTAACTAATAAAAATCTCCAGAAACCTGTTAGCCACCGAACAGATGAAAATGAAGTTTGTGACCAAACATCCTTTGTTTACCGTGGATGAAATGATCACTATATATAATATGAATCATCTATACACTCTACTGTATCTGTGGAAATTTCATTAAATAAAGGTTTTGTTGATGTACTGAGGAAGAGACAAATCAAAAGGTCAAAATAACGAAAAAGTCATAAACTTACGAATGAGAAAGTAAACTATTTAACATTTACTGTTCAAAATTCATCTAATATGTTTAGAAAATACACCAGAATTTTACAGCAATAAACCACCTACTTCTGTATACTGACAAATCAGTTTATCCAAAGCCACCTTGTGTTAACATTCTGAGGAACGATTTTGAGAATACAATGGGGCAATAATGGACCCAAAAGGATCCAATATCCATTTTGGTTACTGTTCTAGGAAATACATTCTAATACCCTGGTTTACCAATACACAATACTTTGTGTGCCTGTTAACACTGGTCAAATTTGCTGTATTCTGTTGTCATTATTAAGTCAAGTAGAGAAAGATGTGTGAACCAACACGGAATCTTCTGACTAGGACTGAGTGCTATATTACCACTGCAACTGATCACTTTAAATATTAAACTTGAAGAGTCAAGACATAGAGCCCTAATTCTGCAGTAGACAATATCAGAATGACATTCAAGTATTTTTAATCATTAACGACTGACAAAATTGAAATGCCACTAAGTAAGTCAAAGAGAAAACCCAAATGAAAAATTATTTACAACTACTTGCCAGATTCACATTTGAGCCACTTGTGGTTTGTTACGTCATGTTTTTACTAAACTGAAAACACAATGTTATGTTGAAGTCTAATAAAACCTCATAATACAACTGTTACAGAACTGCTTTTTACAGCTTCTTCAAACATTTCACTGATCTGGAAAGCTGTAATTTGAAAGAAATTAGCAATAAAAGGAAAGAACTATGGAGCTTATTTCTAAGTTACAACTCATTGCTTGGTGATGAAAGGAATGAATAGTTACATAATAGACTAAACAAAAAATTGCACAATCAATGATAATCTGATTTTACTAATACAGAAAGCACTTTCTGTCACTTAGAATCCATGTGAAAAATGTTAGGATTACTTCCAATATTTAGTTTTACCTATATACAGAATGAGGAGGTCTTCAATTATTTCAGCAAAATGAAACAGAAGTATATAAAGACAATCCTGACATACTGCAGAAACTTAAAGATTCATCAGTAAAACCTGCATAACATTTAAATTTGTTGAAAAAATTAGTGTGTTTCATTTTCGCTCTCTTCATCCGTACAAATTATACATGGAACTAACAACTATGATGCATTAAATCTGATAATGTAGGTCAAAAGCATGTTATCATGCCCAGCAGTTATGTTTCAAAAAATAATTGCCACTATTATCTGAACACAGCTCCAAGAAAATAGGATCTTGTCTGACAGTGATGGTTACAAACCCAGTGCCTGTCACCAAGAGCTCAACAATTACCTGTTGAGTGACTGAAATACAAGTAATATAAAATTTCACCTTGGTCATTTATGTTGATTTTACATGTTCAGAACTACTCCTCTGAATTTGGTGTAACCTGGATTTTTATCTGAAACTGCACTAATCTCTGTTTTCAACTTAACCCTGTCATATAATACAATGAACAACTAGTATTTACACTTTCATGTTATAAAAGGCTGCCTCTGCTTGTCCTCTATGTCATAAATGAGTTCATATTCACAGACTAATTATTTGTGGATGGAAGAACTTTGGCCTGTGACATCTAGAAAATGCAGATCTCAGTGAAAGCAGCCGCTGGCCAGCACCATCTGGGTTGCGGAACTCGTTGAACATGACACAGGTCAATTCTGTAAAACCCAGGTCTCAACACGGACAGGATTTGTGGCACAGTAAAGAGCTCTGGGCTCCTGACTATCTGTACAATGTATGTGTCTGTTGGGCTAAGGACTATGCCAGAGATGAAGGTAAAGATGTGCCAAAGTTACTCAGCACTGCTCCTCTTATTCTGTGCAGGGAGAGAACTGAGGGGATGATGCTCTCACCTGCTAGTAGTTGTAATGATTATCCAAACATCATTCCTAAAATCTAATCAAGCCCAAAACTAAGCATCTTATATTTTTTAAGTTTTGACTCTTTTTTTTTTTTTTAAAGAAACCCTGAACGTTGTTATATTATTTTTATCCTAGACTTCATAACTGGACATTATATTTGTTTATAAGTTAGCAGTTATTTCATATTTAAAAAAACTACACTTTTCTAAATTGGTATCTGTTTAATCTCCAAAATGTACTGTTAAAGCCAATGTTAAGGTTACTTGGTAAACTTAAACCTCTCCTATGGCAAAAAGCACATAGGAAAAGTATACATTTCACATACTGCCACACAGCTGGAAACATACCCTAGAAACCAAGAATAAAATATTATTCAATATTAATAAAATATAAATCAATGTATAAGTTAAGAATCAAGATAAACTGTTGAATACTACCTCAAGTAGTTCTTTATATTAATAAGATAACTAGGCAAGTTCAAAAGCAGTCTCTCCAAATTAAAACCACTATAGAGAGCAACCACAACTTTCCAGTAAAATATTTCCTTGTTAATTCCCTTAATAATCAATCATAGAAAATTGAGATGGGCCTCAAAACATCACTATTCCCATGATACCCTTCCATTTCTCCATTAGATATCTAAGCCTTCAGCACCCTGACCCTATGGACACTTCTAGCTCCATTCCTCTCTTCCCTATGTAGCCCTTTTAAGAGAGGAAGTGAAAATCAATCCTCAGTGATGGGGCTAGAGGAGATCCAAACTTGGCACTCTTGGTCCCAACCCACTAAAAGACAAAGTAGTTTACAGTTACAAATGGCAAACAAACTCACACCTATACATGAGTTTTAAACCCTAACTCTCTCCCTCTTTTTCTCCTTAGAAAACTATGTCAGATAAGGATTCCTGGGTGCCTGACTGGCTCAGTCAGTGGAATGTGTGACTCTTGATCTCAGCGTTGTGAGTTTGAGCCCCATGTTGGGTGTACACGTTACTTAAAAAAGGGGGGGGGGTGGGATTCTTGTTCCAGAGACATTCCCAGTCTGGAATTTGATCTAGTCATCCTATAGTGTCATTTACTAAGTTCCTGTCTCCCTTGCATATTATATAAAATGCTTCCTGGAGCTACAGGCAATGACATAGTTCAGATTCAATTTCTCAGAAAACAATCGTTCAGATACTTTTATTGAGTAAAGGGCTTACAAAGTTGGAACATTTTAATTTTCTTTCCTTCTTCGCTTATCACATAGAATAATTATCAGAGAAGAAATCTCATCAATTTCTTGCTTACACTGAGTTTAGGTAAGGACACTTTCATTCAAGAAAGCTTGAATCAACAGGAGATTCTTTATATTTATTTATCAATTTTGCTAATAAGTTAGTTCCCTAGCATTCTTCAAAGGTAAAAAAAAAATGAAAAGATCTTTTTTTGTGGTGTCTGTGAACCTAAGGATTTTATCATATATTATATCTTCATTCAAAACAGTTATTAGTAGTAGTACTGCTGTTCAAATTATCCAAACTTAGGTCAGTGTTAGCTTCTTCAAGTTGGCTCCTGGGTCCTTTTGACCTGAAACCAAGCACCTTTGTTACCTCTCTACTTTCCAATGTGAAAAGATGTCTAGGCTCTTGTAGTACATTTCCTGCCCAGATCTGGAAATCAATTGTTTCTCTAAGGTCCCCTGGTTCCTCTGAATGAAAATACACAACATAGGCACTAGGGGTGCTCACTGCTACTGGGCCGGTCATTTGTTACAGGGAATTTTTATGCAAAGAAGTAAGCGACAGGGACTTTTGGAATAAAACGTGTGAATCACAACAATATATTCAACTTAGAATCATGACTATAGGATGCAATATATTCTCGCCAGAGTTAGACTTGAATCTACTTTGTGGAACATAAATAAATCCCATTACGGCTGTCCAAGTCCATGAAGCAGATAGAGGTGACAGAAGGGGCTTACAGTCATTGAAAAAAAAACTCCACGAAACTTTCACTGCAGGTGATGAAACAACTTTTTTATATTCTGTCAACGATCAGCCAAATTTCCAAAGTCACCAACAAGTGAAAATTGAATGCCTTCTAGCAAAGTTTCAAAGTTTGTGGTCAAAGTCTCTAAAGTACGTGTACTCATGGATATATATAAAAACTACTGGCAGTATCAAAAGATGAAATGGCTTTTCAGTCATGATGTAGGAGAATGTATGCTTCCCCTAAGTCTGTGTTCACATGGAGAATAACAGTCTGTGGGATTCATGCTGCTAACGGCTTCATGCCCCAGTGCCCCCATTGAGGCTTACAACCTAGACTGGAAAGCCTGAAGATAGGGACAAGTTCTTTGGTGACTTGCTGGTCCCCACAAGTACCTAACACCGCATTCGTTTCTCCTTTCACTTCTATTGCCCAGAATGGAAGTAGCGGAAATAAAAGAAGCATGGGGCACCCAGTACGCAAGAAGCCAAAAAGAAAGTCTCACTGTAGCCTGATGAAACACTTTTGGACAAATCCATACCTTACACCACAATATGGCTCAGTGTAGACTCATGTACACATAAAACTTCAGCCAACATTCATGCATGCTCAGCACGGTCATAATCATATTGCTACTAGCTTCCCCCCAGGGCCACAGTGATTTGGATATTCTGGTAAGTAAGAAATAGGAAGACGATGAGGAAGAATGAAAGGCTCAATGTAGTTCTCTAAATAGCTGATGCAGATAAAACAGAAATTGTGTATACATAATGTCAAACTGATCTGTAAAATAGGTGAGGCAGATGGTACAGGTTGATCCTCTTGCCAGTCGATCCACTCTGACAACTTTACAGGAGATGCTAAAGTCCATGTTCTCCCCTTTCTCTAGGGATCTCCTCATTCCAGCTAAATGACGGGTTCTGATTTGGAAAATGGAATTCTTCTCTTCTTCTTCCAAGAGGTCCCAAAGCCATTCCCCTGATCTCCTGGGTTCTCTCCCTTGGCAGGAGGGGGGCGGGGGCGAGGTAAAATCTCACAAGGCAGATCTTGTGGACTCCAACGAAAGAGGCCTCAGGGCACCCAAAGAAGAGACCAAGACTTGATAGTGTGGATTCCGAGTTCTGGGCGTAATATACCAGCTGTCAGGTCATGGGAAAAGAACTCTGTCAAAGTTCCCCTAAATGGGAAGAATGAGGTTACACCTATAGAATACTAAACAAAAACTGGATGCATGCCACTCATCTAAGGGCTGAAATCTGGGAGGAGGCAATAAGGGGCAACCCAACTGAGAAGAAATCGGTTAGAAGCTCCATTCTTGCTACAAAATACATTGAGCATCCTAAGTAACTGGACACATACATGTTTTTGTATAGGCTGAAATAAAATTTTATATTTAAATATACTAGTTTGAAAGTGCTCAGTATCATTTCTCACCTCTACAGACCTATGTTGCTTTTTGAAAGGTAAAAAATAATTTAAAAATTTAAACCTCACTTTATTAGTAACAGTAATCTCGTAACAATGATGTGAGAAGACTGAATTTACCTCCTCGGACAAATCCATTAGTAGCTATTGCTGATGTAGACAATCCTGTGATAGTTGTCACAACAGTGGCCATTATAATTACAACAACCGACAGACCTTGAGGGGAAAAGAAAAGAGGCTGAGAAATACTTATTTCAACTTGCTATATCTAGAAAAGGTTAATAAAACTAATTTACGTTATAGTGAAGAATTACCTTATTTTTACCCCATTTTAGAAAAACCAAACCAAAATTATAAAAAAAGGAACATTAAGACAACAATCTGATACAAAGAAAAAACAGCGTACAATAATTTCTAATTGTTTGAATTTTAGGAGGTTCCCAGGCTAGATGAGCACACAGCTACTCTGCTTACTCATTCTCAAGTGAATCAAGCAGTATGGAACTTCGCTTACCTATTCCAGCCTGACCCACAATCCACGACAACCTAATGAAGAGCATCACACCCCAAATGTTCAACATACAACGTACCTAGAAAAGAAAAGAAGCCAAGTTACAGATGAAGCAAAGTGATCAAACATAGTACATCAGTAAATGTTAAACTAGCCAAAAGGAGGATAACATACATTTAGAACTATAGAAAATCACTTTAAATCTCTTATCCTTTTCTTTATATTATTTTTAAAAGAATTTACTGAGAGCTAAAATGTAAGCTAATTTAAGGATAATATAACACACACACAGCAGCAAAAGCAACTGAACAAGGTAAAAGGGTATTTTAAGACTTCAACCCTAAGAAAGTAGTTCCTGTTCCCATTTATCAAAGCAACTAGGTTTAATTTTTGCTTGTTCTTTATCAACAGACTTATTTCCTGATTCCTTCAGAAGATTCAGGTATTACAAAATATCTGTCAACACAAAATGACAATTGTTCACACGTTTTATTTTTTAAAGTATATTTATTTTTAAGTAATCTCTACACCCAGTGTGGGGCTCAAACTCACCACCCCAAGATCAAGAACTGCACACTCCTTTGATTGAGCCAGCCAGGTGCTCCTCACACATCTTTTAAAACTCTCAACTATTCGACAGAGCTTCCTGTATTTATTTTTACTTTTATTTATTATGCTTACACATAGAACATAGTCTTCTAAATTATGAACATTTAAGAATAGGCAAAGAGCACTACCTGGAGCTTCACATTTACTCTGTTCATTAAAAGTGATGAAAGTACTCCTAGAAGTGGGACTTCTCCTCGACTTCTTTTCTAAATGTCAGCACAACTCTTAAGTACCCCCAAAGTCTAAATGGGAGGGCCTTTTAGTTTACCTGTCTACTCTAGTCAGTTCCTTAGTGCCTATGTGAACACAGAAAAACAGAAGCAAATCTGAAACTAAGTCACTCAAACCTATCTAGTGAAGTGACCTCAACACTTAAGAAAACAATTTCTCCTTTATTTTGTTCCTCATTAACTTTTATACATTTCTCTTCGAGAAAATAATGGCATAGCAGAAAAGGAAGCAGGAATCTATCAGCTCTATTGCCCATTCAGCTTTCTTGATTCTGATGCTTCCAACAATTTCATCATTTCATACTTAATTTCTGACAAATGACAATATGTGAGATTTATAAGAGGTAACAGAATATAATTTAGAGGAAATCAACTATAGTATGATTCCATTAATACATATATCCTGTTTCCTTTACTGAATTTAATACAAGAAAAAGAGGTACATGTTATTAATATGGTCTTCTGTAACAGACAAGCTCTCTTAAGAAATGATAAGAATATTAGGAAGATTTTCTAATAAAAAGAAATGTTGTAACTCTAAAATTAAGTCTATAGGTACGTACTAATACACCCTTGATCCAGCCAAACTTCACAACTCCTTTACTTTCCGCAGCATACGTGACCACAGCATCTCTGGTTGGAGTACTTTCTTCCCCATTGGCAAAGCCGTCCTCAAAAGGTTCCTGGTTATAAAAGAAGTGTGAATTATTCATTATTTGAAGTTCACAATCACTTGATAAAGACAAATATCACTAAATACATTTAGTCATGTTTAAGAGGATACAGATTTCCAAGAATCAAGGGAGTCTGCATATTTTACCTAAGAAAAAAAATGTACAGCACATATTTTACCTTTAAAAAAAAAATGTAGAGCAACAAAGTAGAGGAAAACCTTAATTAATGAGTGTTTAAAAAATTTAAATCTTATCATGACAGTAAACCCATTTTAATCATTTCAAATTTTAATTACACTTTGGTGGTGTCTGGAGAACAAATACTGTTTGCTAAGTATAGGCTTAGCTAAGTAAGTCAATTCAGACTTTGTTTCTCTGGCCACAACTTTACAGTATTTGGTTGGCATCCTTCCTACAAATGAAATTACAACATTAACAATTTAAAACTCCTCATCACCAATGAACAGGTTTCCCCCTATAGTCCGTTATGGCCGGATTCCCAAGATTCATTCCTAACTCCTGCCTTTACGCACTCTTCATCTGCATTCAACCATTTAGTGCTTTTTTTCCATTGTAATTTTTCTCAGATTCAGACATGAACTGGTTTTTATCCTTCATGTCTGATTGTATTATTCTTATATTTTGTTCTCTAGCTTCCCTCTCTCTCTCCCTCTTCCTTTAGTTTTCTTGTTCAGTTCCAATACACCCAAGATAAATGACACATTTCCAAACGAGGAACAACGTTATTAAACAGGTCATGAAGGGTGAAGGGAGGTGTTGGGGCAGGGAAAATGCTTTATGTCTAGAATCATGTCCCTGACACTATCCCCATAATTTTTCTTTACCTGTATGTCAACAGCAGGGAACAAAATACAGCTGTGTTTTTAATCTCATTCTTTAAATGGGGAAAAATCAACTAAATTATCATATAACCCTCAAACCTGTCATCCAGATTTCCTACCATACTTTTTTAAGCCATTTTCAGTGGTTCATACTCTCTAGTGATTTCCTAATACAAATATTTTTCACAGAATTGAGCTATACCAGATGCTGTGTTACCAGAGAGAAAAATCTATGTCATAACCCTAAGTTTCCTTTTTCACTTGACCAGTATCTATTAGGCAAGTAAACTCATTAAATTCCATTTAATGTATTGTATTTCTTAAGATCAACCTGGATCAGCTCTTACATTCCATATTTAGTTGAATGACTACTAATTCTTAGGTTTTGAAGCCACAGAAGAAACATTGTAGGTTAGATGCAATAATTTCTTTAAATATATTTTTTCAAATTATTTTACCTAGGCTTTTTTTTTTTAAATTTTTTTTTTCAACGTTTTTTTTTATTTATTTTTGGGACAGAGAGAGACAGAGCATGAACGGGGGAGGGGCAGAGAGAGAGGGAGACACAGAATCGGAAACAGGCTCCAGGCTCTGAGCCATCAGCCCAGAGCCTGACGCAGGGCTCGAACTCACGGACCGCGAGATCGTGGCCTGGCTGAAGTCGGACGCTTAACCGACTGCGCCACCCAGGCGCCCCTTACCTAGGCTTTTTAATGACAATAAAAAAACAATCTAATTTTCAACTAATCCTCATTCTCCATTAAAAGACAAGGCAATAACTTCACCTACGTGAAACATACAAAAAACAAGTCCGCCTAAGATCACGAAGAACTTAAACATGAATGTTAGTGTTAACCGCAAATCTGTGATAGTTGACAGAATTCTAAAAACAGAGCCTACGGGACATAAATTATAATAATTGCCCTTATAACTCACAGTTTCATAACTACTATCTTCGGCATCAATGATTACGGTTCTGTACTCTAAGAAGATTGCCCCAAGCGTATGGTATATAGAACCACTCCCATTAACAAAAATTAATTAACTTAATCTGCTATACTTTTTTCACAGATTTATGGAGATATAATTCATATACCACACAACTCACCCAATTAGAGTACACATGTCAATGACTTTTAGAAAATTCACCAAGTTTCACCATTATCACCACAATCACACAATCAATTTTAGAAAATTTTCATCATCTCAAAAAGAAATTCCAAGCCCATCAGCAGTCATTCCCATTTCTCCTTTGCTCCAGCTACTGGCAATCACTTATCAACTTTCTGTCTGTGTGGATCTCCTATTCTGACATTTCATACAAATGGAACGGAATCATGTGATGTGTGGCCTCTGTCTGTGGCTTCTTTCACCCAGTGTAACCGTTTTCAAGATTCATCCATATGTTGTTTCAGTACTTCACTCTTTTTTATTGCCAAATAATATCCCATTGTATGGATATACCACATTTGTCTATTTGTTCTTCACTTGATGAACATTTGAGCCCATTCCACATTATGGCTGCTATGAAATATGCTCCTGTGAACATGTGTGCACAAGATTTTGTGTGGACATACATTTTCATTGGAATTGAAAACAGAATTTTCAATTCCAGTGGAATTGCTGGCTCTCATTTTTGAAATGACTACTTCTGGTCATTTTTTTTCTTTGGTATCAGACTGCAGAGTGTCACTCCTCATTTCAGTCAGTCCATGTGCCTTTTGTTATTCCCCTTCCTCACTTAGCATCTGGTATAAACAATGTAATCAGTAACCATAACTGTTAGAAACACGTATAGGCAAGAAAAAAAAAAGAAATGTGACCAGAGGCCTGTGTGACTCAATCACAAGAGCAACCCACTTTGGCTTTATTTCCACTGTTGAAGGTGTTCTGGACTGTACAACATCGATGATGATCACTCCACACTCAAAAAAAAAAAAAAAAAAAAAAAAAAAGACTCCTCATAGGCATTGATGACTCAACAGTTCCATTATTCAAATAAAGCCAGAATAAAAATTTCTCCCTGTTAATTCAATCAATTGTAAAGCAGACAGAAGCTCCTTGGCTTTCACTCTAGGGTATATAGTGCTCTGCCCTTAACTTGTAAATAGAGACGTTAATATATTATATAATCTTCTAAGTATTACAAAAAAAGTATAGTTTCTATAATATCCAAAAATACCTCTTCCTTTCCATTTTTATTTAAAACGAAAAAGACCTATATATGCCATAAGCTAACTTTTCCAAGGTTAAGTATTAATGTGAGTCTTTTTTTTTTTTTTTTATGTTTGAGAGAGAGACAGAGAGACAAAGAGCAAGCTAGAGAGCATGAGTAGAGGAGGGGCAAAGAGAGAGGGAGACACAGAATCCCAAGCACGCTCCAGGCTCTGAGCTGTCGGCACATAGCCCCATGTGGGGCTTCAACTCACAAGCCATGAGATCATGACCTGAGCTGAAGTCTGATGCTTAACAGACTAAGCCACCCAGGCGCCCTAATGTGGGTGTCTTTTTAACAATGCAAAAAGCATGCAGGCATCTTAAAATTTTTGCTGTGGGTGTTTATCAGAATTCCACATCAAAGTTGAAGATCTAGTGATAACTATGTAAATTTCCACTATACTATGAACTGTATTCAAAACATGAAGATTTTCCTGCATGTATGAAAGCAGTATTTTAGAATAAACATGACTCCACATAAAATGAAAGTTATCTTCCTTTCCAGGTTCCAATGCTCTATTTAAAAACCGTTACTAATCTCTAGCATACAATTAAAAAATTATAATCAAGTATTTATTACTTATAGTTCAATCAATACATTTAAATATAATAGAATTGGGTTTACATAGTATTAATTTCCTGCAGTAACACGAAATCAAAGTAGAATACACATATTTTGTTCCTTTAAATAAATTAATTTCAGAAAAAGAATGAAAATGTCAGTGTGGGATTCTGCATACATACAAAAAATTGTTTAAAAACCTTGTAATTAGAAAATTTCACATTTACCATTAAGAAATAAAATTATGCTGATAAAAAGCTACATAAATAATATCTTCAACCCAACTAACATTTTCACAGTTATGATCGGTTTGTGTTTTTTACTGTTTTTCACATAATGGATAAAAGGTCAAAAATAAACAACATAATTGAATTTTATGGCTAATACCATATCAAATGAGATGGACCAAGTGGACCTAATTAATTTGGATTTATGTGGGGAAAAATCTTTCAGAAAATATCAATTGTGATTCTGAGTCTACCAAACAGGACTGCTGTTCGGGGTGAGGACAGAATGGGGAAGAGAGGAAGAGACAGGAAAACAATAAAAGACCCAGAGAGTTAGGCCCTCAGTAAGTGGAAGGATTTCGAAATGAAAGAAATAGAGATACTAGTAAATTATGTTAGCCTGAAAAGGGAATGATTAATTCAGCTGGACATGCTCAATTTGAGGAGTCATGAGACAATTAAAGAGTTCTATCAGGCTGTTAAAAAATTCATGACTGGAACTTAGGAGAGGGGCCAGGGATGAAGAGCAAGTGGGCGAAGCTATGGAAACAAAATGAAAAAAGAAACTTACAGAGAGAAAGAGTGAGGAGTTGACCATTTTTCTGAGGACACAGAAAATGCAAAAATGAAAAGGAACTCTGGTCTCCATGGCCATTATTTCTTTGCAGAGTAGAGAAAAAAGTTTTTGCAGTATGGGTAATCTCTTCTCTCCCTTCTCAACTCGATCATTCCTTCTCCTTTAATGATGGTTAACTTTTTACCACACAATGACCACCCCCTCCCACCCCCCACCCCCCGCCCACACAAAACCACCAGTACGTACCATTAACAAATACCCAGCCAAATTTGCTGAAATATTACAGCACATTCCTCAATGACGGCCAACCTGGCTTCACCCCACCACAACACAAAAATAGCTTTAATACATCCCAAGACTTCTCTGCTGCCACATCTAATGCACATCTTTCAGTCACTCTCCATTCAACTTTTTAAATGCATTTCACTGCTGACTACTCTTTCTTGAAACATTTCTTCCAACGCCACACTTTCTCAAAGCATCTTCTACTCAGCAATTAAATATAACACTTGGTCCTAGACTCATCTCCTTTTCTTATTCTGTACTTTCTTTCTATGGTCATTTCACTAAACCCAAGGCTTTAAACACTATCTGTATGTGAAGTAAAAATGATGGCTCCTATTCATTTCCAGATCAGACCTACCCTCTGAATTTCAGGCCAGAGTACACATAATGGTGTGCCACTTGGATATTTTTTTTTTCTATTCTAATTCTTATGAAATGAGAAAAAGAAATTGTCAATGTGCTATAAACAGCAACTTTCCTCTGCATGAAAAGAAGGAAACAGTTTCTCTTCTTTGGATTAGGTTCAGTAAACACCTAACTATCAAAAAAAGTATTTGATGAGAAAAATAGCAAGGTCTTAATAATTAAAACCTTAATAGTGTAAATGTATGTTAGATTCCTCAATGGATATCTAAAAAAAATTGTTACAAAGTTTCAGTTTCCAAACCAACAATTAAACATAAATTCACCCATTTAAATTACCTTTTATGTATCAAATGTCATACTTCAATTCTGTTTGATCTAAGACACTACCCATAATCCACTAAGATTAATCATCATTTCTCAGCATAAAAAAAAGCCACTTATATATGAAGCTACTCTTTCTTCCCTAACAAAACAATTTTCTTCAGAATTTTAAAACAACTTACGATGAAACCAGATTTGTTTTCAAAACAATGGATAAAAGTCAAGCTTTAGAAAAAAAATACTTGACCACGTTTTCAAAACATTACCACTGAAAACTTTAATACTGCTTTAGACTAGCTCTGTAACCTGGAGTGCAAGGCTGTCCTGTATGTACATCCTTCTCAGGTCCCAAATGTGCACATCATTGCACTTCTCATTGTTAAACGCTTTAGCTCACCTTACATTAAAATGTCATTTATTTCTCTTTCTTTGGATACCCCAGTCACTAAATCCACAGAATTTTCATCTCTAGCATGATGTAGCATAGATGGTCTTTACAATATACAGGAGAAAGATACTAATACTCATGAAAGATGACCGTGCAGGGATAAGAATGAGTTGGTAAGGTGTTTATCACTGTGCAAAGAAACATCAAGACCGTTTCAACACAGCAACCTCTGAATAGTTAAAATACTAATAAAACACATTTCTAGTCATGTTTATTAGAATGGTAATAAATCTAATTTATTTTAATACAAATTCATTCTGATTTTACAATTAAACTGGTAATGACTTGGTAAAAGTGTCTTTGCTCAACAATTTCAGGTCACAACAGGCAAAAGACAATGTTTGCGGTTTTAATTGTATTTTAAAGAACTGAGCAAACTTTAGGCCTAAGGCTGCCACAATACTCTTTCCAGGTAGACTCATGGATGCTCAAATATGGACACTCCTCAAAAAGAGAAATGTTCCCATCCCTTAACTGTATTTAATATATTAAAAAGCCCACCATGGGGCACCTGGGTCGATCAGTGGGCTCAGCGTGCAACCATGGCTCAGGTCATGATCTCGCAGTCTGTGGGTTCAAGCCCCACATCGGGCTCTGTGCTGACAACATGGAGCCTGGCGTCTGCTTTGGATTCTAGGTCTCCCTCTCTCGCTGCTCCTCTCCCAACTCAGACACTGTCTCTCTCTCTCTCTCTCTCAAAAATAAACAAACATTAAAAAAATTTTTTAAAGTCCATAGTAACTTCTAGGACACCTGGGTGGTTCAGTCGGTTACGCTTCTGACTTCGGCTCAGGTCATGATCTCATGGTTCGTGGGTTCGAGCCCCATGTCAGGCTCTGTGCTGAAAGCTCTGAGCATGAGTTCGCTTCAGATTGTGTCTCCCTCTCTCTCTGTCGCGCCCCCTCTCGCTCTGTCTCTGTCTCTCAAAAATGAATAAACATTAAAAAAAAAAAAAAAGTCCATAGTAACTTCTAATGTTTTTCTGTTATTTGAAGATTCTACATTTGCAAAAAGCTGTTTCTGGGCATAAAACATAATCACATCCTTCTACTCATTCATTAAACAACCATTCATTAATCAATTGTATCAAGCATCATTATTAGGTGCTTTCCAGCCCTCCTGGACTTATTTTTACAGCAGAGGTTAGAGATGTAAGGGTAGGTCTTCTGCCTTAAATGTGGGTTTTCTTCCACTATACCAAAGCAGCCTCTATTAAATTAAATGCTTAACCCAGTCAAAAAAAAGTTGGGTGCCTTTTCAATAGTACCCTATTTCAAGTCACAGCCTCTCTGTAACAGTCAGTTTCTTAATCTGTAAAAGGGAAATGACAATCCCTGCCCACCAGTACCATCCCCCTGGATTCCTAAGGCTCTCTAAATAAAGATCAATTGGTAACAACACAGCCACATAAAGCAGTTGAGGTTTCTAGTTCGTGACTATAAAGCCAGCTGATACAACTTGCTTATAATACAGCAACTTAAATTTAAATGCCAGTGCCATGTTAGAAATGTGAGATTATGACTCACTTATGGTTATATATTTCAAAAGAACTTGTGGAAAACTTATTCTTAGGTGCCCTGGCTTTTCAGTGCCTGACCACTTTTCAACAAGAACAAGATTATGCCCTGTCTGAGCAAGGGTGGCAGCCTGCCTAGGATTCTGCACGTTCTAGGTACCTGGTCAAGGATGTTCCTGTGGCACCTGCTGAACAGCTCAACCTATCACAGTACAGGAAGACCAAAACCCGTGCCAGTGAGCATCACTTAACTGCTTCTGCAACTAGAACTCCTCTTCCTTTTGTCTGCCTACTGCCTCCCTGAAATGCATACTGCATGAGTCGTCATTATGTTCTATGGAGCCACTGTGAGTCTATGTTTCTGTGGAAAGGTCTATTTTTTTAGACAAACGCAATTTGCTTCTAGTATTGCCTCCGCAACTAGAAAGTGGTTCTTAAACCAATACGCTAACTTACACAGTTAATGTGAGGATCAAACAAGAAAAGGTACTGTTTTACCAAAATGAAACAAAATAAAACCAAAACAAAACCCAAGGCTGATTATTTCATTGAAGATAAAGCTGCGAAGAAAAAAAGAGAATATATTACGACAGAGAATTAGTTTTCAAGAAGACAAAGCTATACACACACACACACACACACACACATACACACACACACAATCTAATCATTTTTTTGCTACCACAAAAAAAGGAGTCAAAAATTCATTGACCCCGCCAAATGTAGACTAGGGAACTATAACTATACACTGCTTTCTAGCATTTTGACCTATGAAATAAAATTTGGATCTCAGTCAGAACTGATGTACCTTTTTACAAAGTAAATTGACCTTACCAAATAATCCAAAGTTACAGAAACAACATGAATAGGAGAAGAATGTGGGGGTGGAGGGATGTTGATACACAGCTATGAACTTTAAATGCATTTAACAAGTGCTTATTCAGAAGAAGGTCCTAGGTACAGTAATAGTAACTATTGTAAAGAATACATAAATTTAACAATATACAAAAAATGTTTAGTCCAATTTCAAATTATTCTGGAAGACCACATCATCTAAATGCTAAAAAATCCTAATTATAACCATCAAAAACGTCACAAGTCCAACATCAAGGGAGATCTCATATGAAACTGAAATAAGAATTCCTTTCAAAATTTGTTTTAAATTCTATCCCAAATTAATAAACACACTAAATGAAAAAAACAAGATGGAAAAGCTTAGTTAGCAGTTATCACAAGCTGCCTTAGTGCACTTAGTTCCACGTGTTTCTGACCTACCCCCTTACTATTTTCTATAAGCACATGAACATCTGGAAAACATAATAGAGATAAGAATGATGTCTTCCCAATTACTTGCAAAGAGTTCAATTCTGGATGAGAATTGGTTTGTGGGTTAAAAAATAGTTTGATTTTATATATTTGGGGGTGAGGTGAACCCGGACACTGAATCTAACCCTATCAATTCCAGTCTGTGATACACACCAGAACTCTTCTACTAATATTGCCAGATATGATGAAATATAGCTTTTCCTGCTTTTAATAAGCAAAAGTTTCTTACTAAATATAGCTGTACATAATCTATGACTTGTTATTCATCACCTTAGGTCAACCAAGAATTCTTAGTATGTGAGACCTTCATAATCTGTCTGGCTTACTTTAATAACAGTCACCATTTACTGAAAACTACTGTGCCAGACATTTCCCTAAGTGTTTACACGTCCTATTTCCCTAAATTGGCACATCTTTGAGAGGTAGGTATTATCTTCACTTAAAAATGAGGAAACAGTCTTTTAAGAGGTTAACACAGCCCAAACTATACAGCTATTAATGTGACAGTGCAGAGAATCTTCTCATTTTTTTTTTTTAATGTTTATCTATTATCAAGAAACAGAGAGAGACAGAGCATGAGCATGGGAGTGGCAGAGAGAGGGGGAGACACAGAATCGGAAGCAGGCTCCAGGCTCTGAGTTTTCAGCACAGAGCCCGATGTGGGGCTCGAACTCACATGCCGTGAAATCACTGGCCTGACCCGAAGTCAGATGCTTAATAGACTGAGCCACCCAGGCACCCTGAGAATCTTATAAATGGTAGAAGTTCACATACAACAGTGAGCCAATTAAAATATTTTGGGCAAGGGGACAAAAGACAGACAAATCACCCAACTCAGGAAAATGTCCTGCTCAAACTTGGCAATTTCCCAGCTATTTTCACTCTTCAACCTTGTTTCATCTTTCCCTCCTTCCTCTGCTTCCACATCTAAAGAAGCTAAAAGCTTCTGACATTGTCCTCCTAACAAAGACACAAGTTCTACATGGGATGGAACCACAGGCGATTATTTTTAAATTTTTTTTTTCAACGTTTTTTTTTTTTATTTATTTTTGGGACAGAGAGAGACAGAGCATGAACGGGGGAGGGACAGAGAGAGAGGGAGACACAGAATCGGAAACAGGCTCCAGGCTCCGAGCCATCAGCCCAGAGCCTGACGCGGGGCTCGAACTCACGGACCGCGAGATCGTGGCCTGGCTGAAGTCGGACGCTTAACCGACTGCGCCACCCAGGCGCCCCAAGGCGATTATTTTTAAACCTGTTTGTGCTTTGTAGAAATGCCCCCAGGGTCTACAGTGTCTACAAAACTCTTTGCTCTAGAGGATTCTTAAAGACAGCTGCCCTGGACCCCCTATGGGAGAGAAAGAATAGCTACGGTCCGGACATAATCTATCTGGGAAGACATGTCAAATGTTTAAATATAAAATTGTGTACCAATAGAGCTGTAGCTGGTATTTAACTTTAATAGTGTATTTGAAAGCTATCATGGCACAGAAAGTAGGTAAAAAAAAAAAAAAAAAGAAAAAAGAAAAGGCCTATCGTTCAGTTTTACGTTACCTAGGATTTTCTATTTTTCACTTAAAAACCCACATCAGGTGCTTCAGCTAGTAACTCCTTTATATCAAATGTTCTAGGTCATACAAGTTTCTTTCATCCATCATATGCTTTACCATTGTAACCTCTTGACTCCTGGATCCACCTACACATCCATGCCTTTCCAGGAAGGTTTGAAAAATAAAATTACCTACCCAAAATTTTTGAGACTTATCATCAATGTTTTGTTACCACCTATAACAAGATTAAAGAAACAGTAAACATTTCCAATTACAGACCACTTTCCTATTTCTGTAAATTTCCTTGGAAGTTATCATACATACTTTTATACACCCTCAAACTCCTATCCTTTAAGTTAGAAAATTACTGAAAGCGTTCTAACTAAAATATTTAATTTGATGTAATATTGCTTTATTGTTGTAATACTGGTTTCAAAGTACTTTCTCAGAGGGGGACATTTTGCTTGCCGTTCCCTCTGCCTGTAACACACTCTGAAGAGGACTGGCTCCTTCAAATCTTTTAGGTCGTAGATTAAGTGTGGCTCCTCCGTCCCAGGCTGCCCGACATAGAGTTTCTCCTCATCAGCGCTCCTTTCATTGTCGTCATAGCACAATGGTACTCTGTGATTATCTTTTTATTCACTCAGTATTTGTAATCTATGCATCCACCTCCACTCCTCCATTATGCATTAAAATGGAGCATCCACAAAGGCGCGGACCTTTCCTGTGATTTTTGTCAAAGACCTAGTAAATGAATATTGACCCTTTACAGGTCAGGTCTATTTTCCAAACAATGTCATGTAATGGTACAAGTGAAATCTGAAGTGTCTATTCCTGAGTCAGATCCAGGTTCAAATTCTGGCTCTGCTATTCAGTAGCTATGTAAATTCTGGGAAGCTATTTAACCCCTCCGGCCCTCAGGGTCCACATCTGTCAACTGGAGGTAATATTAGCTACTCCATACTGTTTGAGAAGATCAAGTGAAAAAACATGATGATTCACAGAACACAAAAACTCTCATACACTGCTGGCGGTAATATAAATTAATAAACGGCTTTGGAAAATAAATTTGGGCATTATCTTCTCAAACTGAAAACATGCATACCGTTCAACCCAGCAATTCTACTTTAAGGGATAGCCCTACAGATACAAAATATAATATGAAGCAGGACATGTGTATAAAAATGTTCCTATCAACACTGGTTAATAACTGCCAAAAACAATCCAAACACATAACTGTAGAATAAATAAACTGTAACATTTTACGCAGTGGAAGATAAATAGAAATAAAACTGAATGAATTATAAATACACAACCATAACAGCGAGCAAAAGATGACAGATAAAAATATACTGTATGATTCTATTTATATGAAGTTTTAAAGCAGGCAAACTAGACTAATACTTTTCAGGAACACATAAAGCTAACAAAAAGCATTGGATAAAATCAAGACCAACTCCCAAGCAAATAATCACCATTAAGTCAGGACAGTAGGTGGGGGAGGGAGGATTTGAAAGAAGTGCACAGAGGGTGTTTGGGGCACCAGCAATGTTCTGTTTCTTGATCTGGATGATGACTGTACAGATCATCATTTATGCTTTATGTCTTTTTCTTTGCTATATTCCTATATATGTATATAAATTATATATAAATTTTATATAAATTATATATATATAAATATTTAAATTATACATAAATATATAAATATATATATATATATTTTCCTATATTCTTGCCTGGCACTAACAAGTAATTACTGAATAGATTTGAGCTATTATTACAAACAACTAATTAGCAATCTATTACTGCAACTTTCCATGCTGTGTGTTTATAATCAGATGTTAAACAAATACATGAAAGTAAATACTACAAAACAGTATTTATCTAGACTCTACCATACAGCTTCTTATAAATTGATATTAGTAGGAATTATATTACCTCTGGAAGGATAAAATTAAAAATAATGACCTTTACATACAAATAGGATCACCATTCTGGTAAAAGACTTATCACCTACCCTACCAGCAACTTAGTAGAATACAGTACAAATAACATGGCTTTGATCATTACGGATCACACTGCTGGAAATGTTTTTGTGACTCACCTGGCACTTAAAATGTGCTTAGTAAACTAGACAGCTTCCTCTCTTCACTATTTCCTTTAGTGAGAAAGGATAATCACTTTACATCAGTTAGGGTTAATATTAGATAGCATGGTCTGAGAAGAGAAGCAAACTTCTGGGCCCAGCTTTATTTAAGCAAATTAAATCAAAGCTAATGACAGGCAAAAGAGTGAATATCTTTTTCAGGACTATTAATAAATAAGGATTATTCTTCGTTTATAAGCATATTATTATGGATTTAAATAAACCCCAAATTACATTTAAAGAAAGGTTAAAGTTCACCAAAAAAATGCAATTTAAATCCTTAAACTTCTGAATAAGGTATTACTAAAGACACTTTAAAGATAAAAATCTTGCATATAATTAATAGCATCTGTTTACTAGTGTAAACTAAAGCATTAAATTAAATCCTGAAACATAGTAAAATTAGTAACTAAAAATGGATGCGTACATATGTACATTTAGATGCCAAAGTGGCTGGGTTTATTCTAACAATTTTTTCATCAAGTACTAGCCAATTATATCATCCCAAAGCTACCAACATTTCCTATCCGTGCTGTCGGTGATTGGTGTATTCAGTGTAATGCTCCCCATACAGACTACTCTCTCAAAACAAAGTATTGTTTTACAGGAATCCAATCTGCTCTGGTTAACAATGGTCTATTAATATCCAGTGGCATTAATGCAAAGCTCAAAACTCAAGTGCCACAGATAAAAGTGGATGGTGTGACCATGTGACTTTACAATGAACCAAGTCAGAACTGCTGATTACAGTCAAAGAATTCAGTCCTCTACCTAGCCCATCATGCTCTTTACTAGCCATTCAAGAATGAGTTACAACACTGTGCATTAAAAATAGCATAATGTATGCATCATTTCAAATCCCACACAACTTGCTAACTCCAACAGTATGAACATAACTCAAACTACCAGAAAACTTATACCTCCCAGTATCAATAACCGTGTGATCTTTATCTCACGTTGTTTTTTTTTAAACTTTATTTATTTGGAGAGAGAAAGAAAGAGGGAGCATGCATGCATGTGTGAGGGAGGGGCAAAGAGAGTAGCACAGAGAGAATCCCAACCAGGCTCCATGCTGTCAGTGCAGAGCCCAATGTAGGGCTTGATCTCACAAACCATGAGATCATGACCTGAGTGGGGAAATCAAGACTTGGACACTTATTGGACTAAGCCACTCAGGCTCCCCCAAACTGTTTTATTTTTTAAATAAGAAGAATCAAAAGATGTTAGGGACATAAATACATGACCAGTGGCATCCTAAGTAGGTAAAATATTATAAAAGCAATATAGAGAACCACGTGATAGCAAAAACTACAGTCAGAGTATGGCGTACACTTGTTTCATGTATTTTTCACATCAATATATGGTATTTCTCACTATAAAAAATATCATCTTTCAGATCAAAGGTGGCAAGTCCTTTTTCTCAAGGTCACACAAATAGTTAAGTGGAAGGCCAAGATTTAAAACCCTGACTGACAGCTCAACTACACATGCATGGTGAAGAACCTAAAGCAGATAGAAAAAAAGCAAAAACCAGAAAGGAAACATTCTTTATAGATACAGAGGCACTGGGTGAGATCCCTAAGTTTGATGTCTTTTAATGGAGAGCATTCCCCAACTGTGTGTAACTTGAATGGATAGAAGCCTTAGTACTTAGAAATAGAAGAGAAGATAGTCCAAAGCCAAAAGAGAAATTGGAAATTAAGTGGCAATCTCCAGAAAAGAAAACCTGAATGATACCAAGGGTAAGCCCCAAATCTTGGCAAATCACTAAATTGCAGAGGGTAGACTTCCCAGTCCAAAGAGGCAGACTAAAAAATTGGCAGCTGAAAACCTACTGCACAGTGGAATGACAGAAACCAGTTTGTAGTCTAAGCCCGGCAAGTTAAATACTTCTTGGAACAAAAAACAACAATCCTTAAAAGAAAATAAAACAACCATCACCACCCAAAGGTGCTACAACATATTATCTGCATGTACAATTTTCACCTCCAAATTAATAAAAAGGAACTATAACTCATACTTAGGAAAAAAACAATCACTAAAAATTAACCTCAAGTAGCCTCAGATGTTGCATTTAGTTGATAAAGACTTTAAAACAGCTATAATAAATATGTTAAAAAACTAAAGGTGAATTATCAGTGAGTAACAGAAAGGGAATCTCAACAGAGAAACAGAAGCTGTATTTTCAAAATTAGAAATTCTAGACCTGAAAGTCACAAAAACTGAAATGACAAATTCACAAAACAGACTCAAAAGCAGAATGGAAATGGCAGCCAGAAGCAGTGAAAAGCATTAACTTACAAAGAGAAGAAACTTAACAGAACCAAAAAGGATACACACAGAAAGAAAACACACCTACACACAAATGTTGAAAGCCAAAAGTAAAGAGAAAATAATATGGTCAATGGCCTTATCAGAAACAATGGTTGCCACAAGACATTGGAAGTACATACTCAAAGAGCTGAAAGAAGAAAACCCTGTCAACAAAGAAGTGTACATCCAGCAAAACTGTCTTTCAAACGTGAAGTGAAATAAAGACATTTTTACATTAAAAAAACAAAAAAATTTGTTATCAGTTGACCTCCTTTACAAGAAGTAGTTAAGGGAGGAAAACAGTATCAGATAGCAACAGAAATCTACAAGAAGAAATGAAAATGAATGGGAATATAGGAGCGTAATATACCATACATCCAACTTTCTTTTCTTCTCTCTTTTTTCAATTTTTCTTTCTTTTTTTGAGAGACAGACAGAGAGAGCATGAGTAGGGGGAGGAGCAGTGAAAGAGGGAAAGAAAGAATCCCAAGCAGGCTCCAGGCTCAGCTCAGAGCCCAACACAGAGCTTGATCTCAGGACCTGACCTAATATCGAGTCAGCCACTTAACTGACTGAACCACCCAGGTGTCCCTCTTTTCTTTTTCTTTTTTTTTTTAAAACCATATGGTTGTTGAAAGCAAAAATTACAACACTGTATTGGGGTTTCTAATTTATAACAACCAGAGCACTAAGGAAAAGAGTCTCTGTTAAGGTTCCCAGATTTTAGCTAAAGAAATTGAATATTCTCTCTAAATAGAGCAACCACTAAAATAATAAGGCAAAGAAATATATCACTGGAAAGTCAAAAGAAGAATTAAAATGCAATACCAAAAGATATCTGATTAGTACAAAAGATAATACGAAAAGAGGATTAGAAGAATAAGAAACAAGAAAATAGAAAACAAGTATCCAAAATACCAAGCTTATTACAACCAAATCATGATAGATGTAAATGACTAAGTCTGTGAAGAGAAAATGCAAATTAGCATGTCTTTATCACAGGGTATATGTATGAGAACATTATCCAAACATGCACTTAAACAGAAGATTACTGTGGGTAACAGAAAACTTCTATTACTTATTTACTAATGATTATTTAATGCTAGGTGGGAAGAGTCAACTATAAAAGTATAGTTTTTAGTCAACTATAAAAGTATAGTTTTTAGGGGCGCCTGGGTGGCACAGTCGGTTAAGCGTCCGACTTCAGCCAGGTCACAATCTCGCGGTCCGTGAGTTCAAGCCCCGTGTCAGGCTCTGGGCTGATGGCTCGGAGCCTGGAGCCTGTTTCCCATTCTGTGTCTCCCTCTCTCTCTGCCCCTCCCCCGTTCATGCTCTGTCTCTCTCTGTCCCAAAAATAAATAAACGTTGAAAAAAAAATTTAAAAAAAAAGTATAGTTTTTAAAATGCACACAAAAACATAAGAATGTTAAGCTTTCCTTATTTTCCTAATCTTCTATTTTTTCTTTGCATAATGAAATAATAACAAAACATTTTAAATTAAGTAAAAAGTGAAATCCTGGAGTAAATTTTTACATTGTTAGTTTTATAAAAAAGGATTAATTTTCAGCTTCTTAAAATTTGATACTCTAGGATGGCTTGAGACTGAAATTTCCCAAAAATGTACATTTCTGGAGTGTCTTTTAAGATTTAAAATACTATTGTAAAAATAAACAAAACAAAACAAAAATAGTTTTGTGCCAGCACTGTGCAATGGAGATGCTACAATAACCAACATTCAGGTGCTGTTCTTTGCATCGATTCTAAAGGGCTATTCTAGACTGCTATTTACTGAAAACGTCGTTTCTGCTTTTTATGATTTACTTGCCTTCTGCCTCTATGACATGCTACCTATCTCTGGATCCACCTCTGCCAGTATTCATTTTCCCTTCCAACTTACTTTGGTTCTGGAAACCAGAGCACCATATTTGTGATCACTGTGAATAAAGTATAACTATACTGTTTCCAAGTATAGGTGTAGTCAATCGAATCCCTTTTATGTGAAAACCTTTCCTTTATTGTTGTTGTTCTGTTTAATTAAGAGATCAGCTTTTCTCTCTCTCTCTCTCTTTTTTTTTTTTTTTTTGGTCAGCAAATGTTCCAAATAATTGGGATTAACTCACAGTCAAGTAATTTTTCCAAGCCTATAAATTTACAGAATTGCATATTATTATTTCTAGAAATTTACAGATAAACCAATGCTGGAAGTAATTTATCATAAAACTTAATTTCTAAAATAGAAAGACTGAGTGTTTATGTCTAAAACCATTAGGTCCTATAAAAGAGAAAGTACTATGTAGGCCCCACTACTCCACATGAACTCTTAGGATTCACTTATCACTTAGTACTTATAATACCTCTGATTTCCCTACAGGATTTTATTATTTTTTAATATTTTATTGATTTTTGAGAGAGAGACAGAGTAGAAGCAGGGGAGGGGTAGAGAGAGAGGGAGACAGAGAATCTGAAAAAGGCTCCACGCTGTGAGCTGTCAGCACAGAGCTTGATGCAGGGCTCAAACTCGTGAACCAGGAGATCATGACCTGAGCCAAAGTCGGACGGTTAACCTATTGAGCCACCCAAGTGCCCCAGGATTTTATTTTATTTACTTTTGAGAGACACAGAGACAGACAGACAGAAAGGCAGACACACACAGAGAGAGAGAGAGAGACAGAGAGAGAGAGAGAGAGACAGAGAGAGAGAGAGAACAAGCGGGGGAGGGGCAGAGAGACGGAGATCCTAGGCAGGCTCCAGGCTCTGAGCTTTCAGCACAAAGCCTGCCACCAGGCTCTAACCAATGAACTGTGAGATCATGACTGAGCCGAAGTCAGAAGAAGCTTTACCTACTGAGCCACCCAGGCGCCCCTCCCTACAGGATTTTAAGAGGCCACTTAAAAACCAATATACATGTCGGCCCTAATACCTCACAGGTAAGCTTTTGTTAATGTTTCCAGGTATATATAAACAGCCATCTATCACTTACTGGCTAAGAGACTTCAGCAAGTTCTCTTAGCCTCTGAGTTTGTCTATTGATAAATTACCTGGTTTGGAAGTTAATTGTGCTCAGACTACAGAAAGCTCCTGAAACACGACAGATATCCAATAACTGGTAACTTAATACAATTCAGTACATGTTATTGAAGGGTTAAAGGGAGATCTTGAGAGTAGTACCCTTATCGTATATAAGGGTATTTCAAAGTTGAGTATCATCAGCACATCAAAAAAATAACAATGTACTACTGTCATAGGCATAACCAAAGTGTAAGACTCTCAACATGCTCTGGGACACTGGTTCTTAAACCTGGCTCTCTGGGAAACACCAGGAAAGCTTTTTAAAAATTTTGGAAGAAAGGAGTCTGTAGTTTTTCTCCAGGGGATTCTTATTTAGAAATCACTGGTTCAGAAGAAAAGGAGAGGAAGGCAAAGACCCAGTTTCAACAAGATTCAGCCTAACCAAGTATCAGTTGTGTTGACTTTAGACAAACCAGACCTTGCAAAATGAGACTGCTACTTCAAGATCTTCTTAAAACTTACCTCCTCCGATAGATTTGAAGACCAAATACAGATATGTAAGTTAAGAGTGCTTTGGAAGCCTTAACACTTTATACAATATTAAGAAATTCCTTATAACCTTTCCAATTAAAGACCCAGATTTTCAGTCTCAGATGGAAATGGGAAGTTTCCACTGTTCAACAAACACTTCATGGAGGGCCTAATATGTCTAAACACCTTTATATGAGGAAGGATCCCATGCAAAATTACAAGAAAATTTGACTTTAATAATTAAAATTTTTTTTTAATGTTTATTTTTGAGAGAGAATGCAAGTGGGTTAGGAGCAGAGACAGAGGCAGACATAGAATCCGAAGCAGGCTCCATGCTCTGAGCTGTCAGCACAGAGCCTGATGTGGGGCTCAAACTCATGAGCTGTGGAGATCATGACCTAAGCTGAAGTTGGACACTCAACCGACTGAGCCACCCAGGCACCCCTGACTTTAGTTATTTTAAACTAGGCTATTTAATATGGAAGAAAAGAAAGGAGAAACGAAGGAAGGAAAAAAGTCCTATTAAGTATTACTTCCCTTGATAGCATGTTCTAATGGATCTCTCTGTAATGATGCAAATTTTCCAGCTCTCCAGCTGCCCACTTGGGTAGCCATTAGCCACATGTGGGTATTCAAGCACATAAAAGGTAGCTCTAGTAACTGAAAAACTGAATTTTAAACTTAAGTTTAGACTTAGTTTCACAGCCACATAGGACTACTGGTTACACTAGCAGAAAGCATAGCCCTACAACATTAAAAAATTTAGGTCTTTTGGGAGGTATGTACGGATAGGGAAAGGCAGAGGAAACAAAACCTCAGTTAAGATTCCATTTATAACAAACTTCCTCAGGGGCGACTGGCTGGTTCAGTCAGCAGAGCATAGGACTCTTGATCTTGGGGTTAGAAGTTTGAGCTCCATTTGGGTATGCAGATTACTGACAATTAGATCTTAAAAAAAACAAAAAAAACAAAAAAAAACCTTTCTTTTTTTTTTTAATTTTTTTTTTCAACGTTTATTTATTTTTTTTGGGACAGAGAGAGACAGAGCATGAACGGGGGAGGGGCAGAGAGAGAGGGAGACACAGAATGGGAAACAGGCTCCAGGCTCCGAGCCATCAGCCCAGAGCCTGACACGGGGCTTGAACTCACGGACCGCGAGATTGTGACCTGGCTGAAGTCGGACGCTTAACCGACTGTGCCACCCAGGCGCCCCGAAAAAAAAAAAAACCTTTCTTATATTTAATTTTTAAAATTTTTATTTTTTAATGTTTATTTATTTTTGAGACAGAGACAGAATGTGAGTGGGGGAGGGGCAGAGAGAAAGGTGGACACAAGTATCTGAAGCAGGCATGAAGCTCTGAGCTGTCAGCACAGAGCCCGATGCTGGGCTCAACTCACAAAATGCGAGATCATGACCTACCGAATGAGCCTTCCAGGCACCCCTCTTATAATTTTTTTTAAAAGACTTTCCATTAGAAAAAGATATACATTCATACAATAATACTGAGGATTCCAAATCTCTCCTACATTATTTTCAATGAACTTAAAAACAACTGTCATGGGTATTTAAAAATGAAAACAATCACCGAAATAACAAAAACTTATACAGTATTAAACTACAGGATCCTGGAATTAACACCAACTTAAAGTCAGAATATTTGCTCCAAGTTCCAACCCTGGCTCAGGTAGTTACAAGTCCTAGGATTTTGGACAGGTTACTTACTGGGCTCTTTGGCTTCTTAAACTCCCAATATGCATATTGGGGTAATTTGTCTGTCAAATGTCCTTTAGAGATTCTAAATAACAAATATAAGGTGTGTCAAAGAGTATAAGATTCTTTTGTATTCCATTAATTGACAAAGAATGAGTTCTCTATTTCAAAATGTATTGGTTCAGGGCATGCTACAGTCAAAACTATATAAAAGGTACTAGAAACACATAATGATAAGTAGCCACAGACATAGTTTGCTTCTCAGGGAGCCTGAAGTCAACTCATGCCAATTCAAATAACCACATTAATAAATATACTATTATTACATGATATAAAGGCTCTCAGGGAAGAAGCGTTTTGTCCCAGCTAGAGGATAAAAGCTTCCTCTCTGAGGAAACAGGATGGAAGTGAAATCTTAAAACTGAAAAGTTAACAATGCATGTATGGAGGAGAAGGGAGGAAGAGATCTTGGACAATATTATGTACAAAGGCCCTATGGCCAAAGGAAATACTGTGCCACCGAGTAACTGAAACAGTGAGGAACAGGTAAGCCAGACACGGACAATGAGGTGCTAGTTTTAAGCCAAGGGATACCATATCCTTTTTGTTTTAAAACTACTCTAGGTACAACAGTGTTGGGAGTGCACAGTGAATAGGGGAAATCCAGTTATTAGGTTACAGAGGGACATGCTACAGTTTGGTTTAGGATGGGAACAGTGAAGATGAAAAGAATATTTAGGAAATAAAGGGGATAGAAAGCACTTGGTGATAAACTCAATGAGGGAGGATGAAAAAAAGTATCAAGGATGACTCACTCATACACTTCTCACCTGTGTAACACAATGAATAGTGGTACCATCCATGGAGACATAGGGCATACTGGAAGATGCCTGGTTCGTTTTGCTTTTGGAATGGGAGGGAGAAAATCCTAAGTGTGTGAGTACAGGGTGTCCTTCAGATAAGAAGCAAAAATATCCCATAGTCACTGGATGTCCTGAACGCACTAAAGAGATGTGGGTAGGACACAAAATTTGGGGATTCATTAGCCTACAGATGATACAGCATAGGGAAAGAAAAAGGAAAACAGAGGAAGAAGAAAAGGCAGAATCAAGCCTTGAGGAAGGCCAATTTGGACATGATGGAGACTGCCTAAGACCCTGTGCTCAAAGAGCCAGAAAGGGAGAAAAGTTAAAAGGCAAAGTGGTGTTACAAAGTCCAAAGAAGGGCAAAGAAGAGCTCAAGAGAAAATCAAATTCTGCTGGAAGGCTGAATGCTGAGGAGGTGGGGTGAGGGGAGGAGGTTTTCTGGACATGGTAATAGGATGGAGGTCACCGGTCACTTTAACAAGAACTATTTAAATAAAATGATAGCACAGAAGCCATAGCACAGCAGGTGGTCAGGGTCCTCACAGGTCGTTTAAATCTCCACTGGAAAAATCAAGCCTACCCTACAAAGTCACCTACCCTCCACAAAACCCCAAAATGACTTATATAGTTAACTCTGTTAGAAACCACACTGTTGAAGGAATAAGTGACACCAAAACAAAGAACCATCTCAGATGTTTCTATGATTCTCAACCTAGATGAATGTCTCATTAGTCAATGTTTGAAAAACAGCATAGTGTAAATTTAAAGCAAGGAAATTTCAGAGCCCAAGGGCACTACAAATCACCTGTCATAATTAGCTTCTGCAGAGACAACATTCCACTAAGCTGTTTTTGCTTTTTAGATTTTTCCCACCTTCTAATTAGAAATCCCCAAGTTCTCTATCAGTACCAGTTTTTCGTAACAGCTTTTAGACAGCACTGATACAGATTCTAGTAAAAAAATCACAGGATAAAGGAGTCAGTGGCAGATGACAGCTTTCATATTTTAAATAAGAAAACACTGATATGTTTTTAACTTCAATTATTTTAAGTTGTTTTCATTGTTGTCCATCCCTCACTCCTTTGTTGCCCACTCTTTGTACTCTGCTGTATACTCTTTCTGAACAACTACTGATTCATGGCTTGACCTAAAATTTGAAGTATAAAAGCACATTTTTAAGCTACAAATTAAAACCCATTTTTAAGTACTATTATTTCACAAAGTAGAGGCTGTCATTTTGTTAGTGCCTGCCCCATGGTAGAACTAATTTGCACAATGAAACCAACTCTTGAATCCACCTCCCAAACCTGCTCTTTCCACAATCTTCCTCATCTCAAGTATCAACTCCATTCCAAACAGGGAACAAACCCTAGCATTAATCTTTCCACATACCCGTCATCCAAACCATCAGCAAATCCCAACAATTCTATCTTTTAAATATACCTAGCACCTTAACACCTGTCATCACCTCAAACACCATTACTTTAGGTTTGCTCCTCCCAACTGCTCTGACCTCCTCTCCTCTCTCTCCCTCTTTTTCCTCCAGTACTGCTGCCTTCTCGTATCTCAATCACCCCCGACACACTTCCACCTCAGGGTCATGGTGCTGTTCACTCATCTGCCTAGATTGCTCTTCTACCCCAAGTACCTGCAAGGGGTGATCCCTCATCTAGAGTCTGTTCGTGCCTCAGAGAAGCCCTCTCTGACCACCCTTATACAGCATTACCCCAGCCATCACCACCTTTAATTTTTCTGCACAGTAATTACATCTGACCCATTTGCTTATTTTCTCCTAACACCAGAATGAAAGCTCCATGACTTGTCTCTGTTTATGGCTGTATCTCCAGCACTTAAAACAGTGCTGTTGCTGCTGGTGCTCAGTAAGGATTTGTTGAACAACTAAATCCATATTCATTTCACTTCAGCAAGGTATCAATAGGATTACTACTGGAAACATTCCAAACACATATATGAAACACGGAGTTAAAATTTATTTAAAGGGCACCTGGGTGGTTCAGTTGATTAAGTGTCCAACCCTTGATTTCCTGAGTTCAAGCCCTGTGTTGGATTCTGCCCTGGCAAATTCTTACGATCCTCATGTTTGGGATTCTCGCTCGCTCTCTCTCTCTCTGCCTCTCCACCTCCCCTACTTGTGCTCTCTATCTCTCAAATTAAATAAATACATTAAAAAAATTATTTGAAACAAACACACTCAACACCAAAGAACCAAGAGGGCTGCCTGGGTAGCTTAGTCAGTTAAGCATCTGACTTCGGCTGAGGTCATGATCTCATGATTGTGTGTTCGACCCCTGCATCAGGCTCTGTGCTGAATCTCAGAGCCTGGAGCCTTCTTTGGATTCTGTGTCTCCCCCTGTCTCTGCCCCTCCCCTGTTTGTCCTTTCTCTCTCAAAAAATAAAATATACGTTAAAAACAAAAAAAACAAAAAAACAACCCATGTCCTCCTCAAGTCCCCTCCAGTCTCATGGGATTGGGAAGACATCAATTATGATAGCAATGTACAGTTCTGCCACACTTTAAATCCCAAAGTTTATCTTTCCTTCCACCCAGGCAGGGTAGACAACCTGGGGGACTGTGTACAGTATTATGGAAAAACCAGCTTTCACTTCAGGTGGCTTGGGTTAAGCAGGGTAGAGCCCCTGGCAAAAGTGTAAAATCTCTCAAGTTTGACTTTGCCATGTGCAAATATTTCTTATCAGGTTCCCACCTTTATTCAGTCCTGGCACTCTCCTACCCGCCCTCCCTTCCCAGGATGTGACCCATTCTTGTTCCTTCAGGAACCTTCAAGGACGCAAGCTATGTACTGAAGTAGTTAGTAGTGTGTGGAATTTCTTGTCCAAGAATCAATGCAACTCACTCAGAGAAGCAGCTACACGAGTACGTGGAGATAACACACTGTATGATGTTCTACGTAAATTCCTTGTTAAGAAGGAAGAACTACCTACCCTGATACATTCAATGAACAAATGTTTATTAAGTACCTATTCTCTGTACGGAGATAAATGAGACACAGGCCCATATCCTATGAAAGCGACAGTCATGTTCATCAATAATCACATTTTCACAAGCATTCCTCCTCATATCTCTCAGTTATATAATCATTCCACTTTAAGGAAATCAGGGCAGAGGGATGATGTTGGTAATCTCCAACATGTCCCCCTCAACATCCCTGTCATCTCACAGCACGTCTGGGGAACAGGAAGGCAGAAGAGATCATAGTAAGAGATAAGAGCTACTTACTATTTCTAAGCCTTAGAGTGAGAAATCCCTGGGAGTGATTTCCAGTTGTATCACTTTCTATGAGTAGCAGTAAGTAATTTCTTCAGCTTCTGTGAACCCATTTTATCACGAATAACATGTGTAAGAACTGCTTCTGACGCAACGTATGAAAAATGAGTAAGCTCAGGGAGACATAAAAGACACTAAATGTAGTTCCTCCTCTTCTTATTAGGGAAAAAGGCTGTAACAGAGAGGCCATATGCAAAGTCTTGACATCCAACCACCAAAGGCTCTCAAGCTTTGACTAAGGACTACTGTGCAAAGGTAATTCTACCTTTAGAACTCTTTTAATAATGCTTTAAATCCAGTAGAAGCTATTATGGATTGTCTACCACCCAACTTTTCTACATTTGATCATCATGTTGTCCATCTGTAAGTGAAGTTGCCCATCAAATGCTTATTTGTTTGCCTTTCACTTTTAAATTTCTTCTTATAGGGGCAAGAATCACTACTTTGGATTCATTTTTTGAAAAACATTAAAAAAAAAAATCAATTCCTGGCATCAGCACTGAAGAGTTTCTGGCATCTTTAAAACTCTTCTCTCAGCTTCCCTGACATTGCTATCCTGGCTATTTCTCACCAGCCTAGCAGCTCCTTCTCAGTTCCCCTTGCTCTCGTCTCCTCAACTTCTAACAGACTTACACATTCCCTATTCCCAACTCCAGACCTTATTTCCTTTTTCTTTTTTTTTAATGTTTATTTATTTTTGAGAGAGAAAGAGAGAAACTGCGCACATGCAACTGCACGGGAGAGGGGCAGAAGAGGGAGACAGAGTACCCCAAGCAGGCTCCATGCTGACAGCAGAGCCGGATGTGGGGCTTGAATCCACAAACCGTGAGATCACGACTTAAGCCAAAGTTGGACACTTAACGGACTGAGCCACCCAGGCGCCCCTCCCCGACTCGAATTCTTTTCTGTTATCCTCCCACTGTACTGAAGTCATTTCAAGTCCATGACTTCAGTGCGTGCATGCGCGTTCTCTCTCTCTGTATATAGACACACATATATATTTTTGTTGTATATGCACACGTATATACACATGTATATACATACACATACATGTACACATACCTGCGTGTGTATGTACATATGTGTATATACATACATATACATAAAGTTTATGTAGATATAACACGTATTCAGCCCCCCTCCCTCAATATGACCCTTGGGCTAATTATCTTACCAGCTCAAGATACTACTCAAAACACAATTCTCTCTTTCCCCTCTCATATATAGTCCTTCCCCTGGGTTGGCCACCTCAGGCAATGGTGGCACCATCTACACAGTTGCTCAAGTCCAAAATCGGGGAATCCGCTTCTCTTTCACTCCCATATCCAATCCACCTGCATGCAACTCATTCTGCCACCAACTGTTATTATCTGTAACTCAGTAATAGCTTGGGTCTCCCTGCTTCCACTGTTGCCCCTGCCAATCCATTCTTTATCCAGCAGCCAGAGATGTTCAAACCAAACAGATCATGTTGCTACCTCACGAAAAATCCTTCAAGAACCTGCCACTGTATCTATAATAAAATCTTCTACTGGCCTCTTGATAGTTCTTTGGGCACACCACTCTCTTCCCCTCACTATATTCACATATACTGTTCCCTAGGCCTGGAATGCTGTTCTGCCCTATCATTAACTTACCCTCTAGGTTTTAGCTTGATGTCACATTTCTTGAAAACAAGCCTTCCCAACTCCAATATGATCAGGTCCCATTATATCCTTACTAGACCCTACATCTTTCTTACATAGCACTGCAAATAAAGTTGGTAAAACTATGTTATTTGTGCAACTATTTAGTTATGGTATATCTAGGCACAATATTTGTTTTGCTGACCACTGCATCAACCTACAGTACCAATAGCCAGGTGGCCAATACCTAACAAACTCCTGTCTCCAATAAATATTTGATAAATGGAAAAACTCATGAGTCCTGGCTCTACAATGGCTGCATAAGACAGCAAGATGCAGCATGAATATTTATTTCACTTCATTTGGATTTTTAGGGAAAAAACGTTTAAGTCACAGTGGTGGGCAAAGAAAGGAATTCAAGTGGAAGACTGAGAATATAGTTCTTTCTCCTAATAAGGATCTAGAGTTCTTGTCTTTTACTTCTTTTGTCCTGCTATAGAACATGGCACAGAGTTAGATCAAGTTAAGGTAGGTTCTTAAGCACTCAGTGACCAAAGCAGCCTACAGGACACTGATCAAGTGCTAGAATTCAATGTTACAGAATTCTAAATATTATGATTCATTGAGGGCTAGAAGTTTAGAAGAGATTTTATGCAGGTAAAAGTAAATCTAGACTGGGTGATGAACAACCTTTTGGGATCTAATCAAACTATGTTATAACCCCTTTCCTGCCCTCCTTCAACAGTGGTATATCTCTATATCCACATCTGTATTCCTTAACGTGACATGTTTCTTCAGTCCATTTGCTAAATTCTAAACAAAATTATCTTCCATAGGAGATTCTATGCTTAGTTAACCTAACATACCTTTTTCACCGACCATAAAGGAACCAAGGGGCAGAAGGTAAAAACAAAAACAAACAAGAACTATAAACAACTCATTATACCACCTGTTGCATAAATGAACTATGAACATAACATTTTATATACTATATTCATCTAATAAAGTAGAAATTAAGAGAATCCTAGAGTTTATGTACTTTCTGAAGGACCAACATGTATCAAATAATAACTATACTAGCCACTATTTTCCAGGCACTGAACATGGGCCTTGATGTTCATTTCTTTCTAATCTTCAAAATGAAGTCTTCAAAATAAGCAGGAGAGGAGGCTGAAAAGGTTGAGTGGTTTCTTCAACCACACAGCTAACAATACAGGTGTTCTTTTTAAGACACTGTAAACTGATCAAAAGCCCCCAAACACAAACCCTCAAGTTTTGGAGAACTCGAAGTGCTTTGCTACTCAGACAATTTTATAGGATGCTTACAAGTCCAAGGTCTATAACATACTTCCATTTAAAACCCCTTTTTAACACTTATGGGTAAATTTAGACTGCTTTACTACTAAACTACTCAGCTTTGGTGTTATCTGAAATACAGCTTTATGATTTTTTAAATAATAAAAATGCTGTAATAAAAGAGAAATTACCACCTACACATCTACTTTACAAAGATGTATAGTTTTGAAAGGGTAAAAGTAATAAATTTGAAAGAGTATAGAAGTATAAGTGTTTTAAAAATCATTTTTCTTCTGATATGACAAAATACTAGAATGGAATAACAGGAGTAGTATTATCGAAAGCTAAATGATGTCAGGCGTTTAAAGAGTCACTAAGCTCTAAGGATTGGGACCTCTGTAATTATTTCAAACTGTATGAATGTTACATTATCAAACACTAAGACAAGGATAGTCTTGTATGAAATGACTGTATGAGATCAAATAATCACATCCAAAAAAAATTACATACTTTCTGTGTTTAAACTTTTCCACATTTGCATTCACACTATCTCCTCGATGTAATCATTATATACTTGTTAAAGTGGAAATCAAGTAATCCGAACTCATAAAAGTTAAATATTAATCAAATCTCAAAGTGTTGAGGTTATCTCAAAATAATAATATTGGGGCCTGAAGAAATAAAAATCATATGTGGCCATAAAAAACAGAATTGCAGACATCAATAGACCTTATAGGGATGGTTTTCTGTTCACTAAGTGTAACCAGTTACGCAGGACCCCAGAAGTTATGGACATCCTTCATAGAAAAAAACCAATTCTCTTGTTTCTCGTTCTCAGTTTCTTTCTCTGCCGTCCCCCTATTTTGGACTTTGCGTTCCCCCGACTCCCGGTAATCTTTATATAGTCCTCTCCAAAAATTTATGTAATAAAAAAGATTTATGCCATTATTAGGAACAGCATATCTCAATATCTGTATAATCCTTTGCATAGTCAAGATAGCAGGTTTCAGCTTTAATAATTCATAGACTATAATAAACACATCCGGTTAAGATTCTCCCTTCAAACACTAGCGTTCCCACTCTCGAGACCCCTAGTGGGTGTACATAAGCCATACACTACAACCTTTAAAAAGGGCGCAGATGGTAGTAGGTGCTCTCCCCTCTCTCTCCAGAGACATCCTCACCTAAACCTCCTCGCACATTCCCTTTAAGGAGCCCAGAAGCACAACTGTCATTCAGAGGGATGGTGACTGTTACAGCGTGGGTGAGAAAAAGTATACAGGAGACACACAAGTGAATGGTGAAGGTTGTTACACGCAGCCTCTCTTCCATTACCTAACTAGCTTAACCCGCTGCAAACTTTTATGAGATTAAGTTACATTCCTCTGCAATTCCACCCTTGACAGCTGACTGCTGAGAAGCCAACGGAGTCGTGCACGTCCATTCCCGCCACCTCACCCGTGGCCAGCCGGCGGCCACATCCCCCCGGTCAAGAAGGACCAGTGGTTGGGGAAAGAGGGAGGACTGGTGAGAGGGATGCAGGGAGAGGGGTCGGGAGAGCTCACCTTTTCAAGCTCATCATGGAGCTCAGCCAAGCTGGGCCGGAGTAGCTTCTCGCCCAGCTGCGCCGCGGTGTGCCGGTAGTGATCGATCCTGGGCACGGCGTCCATGGTGTTGTGGCCGAAGGTGCGCAGGTAGTAAGTGTTGGTGTGGGTGTCATAGTAGTAGTGCTGGTGGTGCCCACTGCCGCCGCCGCCGCCCGAGTGCAAGCTACTGCCCTCGCTCAGCACCGTGTCCCCGCCGTTCTGGAAGCTCACATTGGGCCCTTCGCCTCCGACCCCCGCCGCATCCGACAGGCTCTCGTCGGCGGATGAGGAGGCAGCCGGGTCCACGAAGTTTACGCGGAAGCGGCCCTTGGCTTCCTCGCTGCCTTTGCCTGGTGCGCTTTCGCCGCTAGCTTTCCCGTCCGCTGGGGTCTCCTTGCCCCCAGCCCCGGCACCAGCCGCCGCGGCCGCCGCAGCCCGCCCGGCGTTCTCGGAAACCAGGTCCACCTGGAAGCGGCTCTGACTCGGGGTGGGCCCCAGAGGTCTACCCAGTCCGTCCCCAGCCGCCGCGGCGCCCTCCCCGCGGACCCCGCCGCCGCTGCGGCTCGCGGCCGCAGCATCCTCGGACGCTGAGGGCACGGCCGTGCCAGGCAGGTCCACCGCGGCGGCGGCCAGCGCGGCAGCTGGCGGCGTCTCACCGACCCCGGGAAGCCTCGGGGCGCCGGAGGAGGGCGCCGTGGGCCCCGGTTCCATCGCCGCCCGACCCCCGGCAGACTGGGAGAGCCTGGCGGACGTCGCGGGCTGCAAGCCCTCCGCGCCCCCCGCCGGCGGTGCCTGCGGCCACGACGCCAGGTGACGGAATTGCTCGCCCCTCCACCCGCCAGTCGCCGCCGCTAGCCCGGACCGGCACAAACGCCGCCGGCAGCCGAGTCGGCGCGCGAGTGCAGTGGGCGCGGGGCGGGCCCCGCTGTTTAAAGCCTCGGCGGGGCCGCAGCGGTGGCGGCTCCGGCTGCAGCACGCGGGAGGCGGGGTCGGCTGGTCCTCCGCCCCTCAGCCCGCCCACCCGCGGTCCCGCAGCGTCGCGCGGCGGACGCTCCCTCGGCGTCCCGGCCCTCCCGGGTTTCGGCGAGACCCCACGCGAGAGCTGCCTGCGCGAGGATCGCCTCCGTCCAGTCCGCGCCGGGCCTCGGGCAGCGCGAGCAGTACCGGCAGCGCGCTCAGGGAGCAGGCGCGGCGGCGCACCGCCTTACCGCCGTCACCGGGATCTCCGCGCCGCTACCTCCTCTTCCGTCGCCCTCCTCCCACCCCTCCACCTCCTTCCCCCGCCCCCTCTGCGGCGAAGAGGAGAGGGCCCCCGGCCGCCTCCCTCTCTCCCCGCCCCTGGGGCTGCACGTCAATGGGCCGGCAGCCCAGGCCTCGGCGGAGCAGCCTGCGGACGGCGTCCGGCCCGGCGGGTGAAGGGGCGGCCGAGTCCTGCTTCGGCGCACGCCGATTGCTGATGCTCCCGCGGCAGTTGCCACCACAGCAGCGGCTCCAGGAGCGCTCTCTCTCTCTCTTCGATTTCTCTCTCTCTCTCTCTGTCTCTCTCTCTCTCTCTTTTTTTTTTTAAGTTCTGAGCTCGCAGTACTTGGGCTGCGCCGGCGAGATCTCGCGAGATGCGGCAGGGCCGCTTCACCTCAGGCGTGTGGTACCCGAGGCGGTGCTAGAGCTGCCGGCCGCCCCCCGCTCCCGTGGGTGATGCCGGGGGCTTTCCCGTCGGGCCCGCAGGTGCTTCCGGAGTGGCCGCCGACGGGCGCCCCGAGGCGAGGTCCGCTCGCTGCTCCGGCCCGCCGCGACTGCCGGCCCTCACCCCAGGCCTGAGCCTTAGGGGGAGGCAGGATTTCCTCTGTGCAGCTTTTGAGGCGGTCGACTCCCCGCCTGGCCGCGTTAGATTTGCATAACCAGAAACTCATTCCAGTGGAGATGCAGTGGGTGTGTCCACGCTTCGATGACACCTTTATTTTAAAAGCTGTGATGTTTGAAGGTGAGAAGGGAGCTTAGTGGTGATACGTTACCGTTTCGAGGCGATTCTTGAGGCATTTCCAGAAGGAAAAGGAAGCTCAGCTCGGAAGTGAATACACAGAAGTAACTAACTGTAGAGCAGTGACTAACCATGGAGCGCTCACCGGGAACTTTGGGCTTGGTTTAGGTTGTGAGGAATTCCTGTTTTCCTCCTCTCCTCCGCAAGCCTGGTTTCTCTTCTGTGCAATGTACAGGAATATCGTGATTTTGCAACTTTCTTAGCAGCAGAATCTATTTTTAACCTAAATTCTATCCCAGCCCCACGTAAAAGCAGCTAACAGCAACGAATGGTTTCTTCGATCCCTTGTCTTTTATTTATGCTTGTGTATTTAAAATTTTATCTCTGGGGATAAACACCATCCTTTGCTGAACCCTGAAAACATGACCAAAGAGCCGTGGAGCTTGCAGGGTTCTTTGGAAATGCTGTGAAGAAAGTTGGCAACCAGGGAGTTTTCAAGAAATTGTGATACCCACGATCTTATCTGACCTTTGCACCTTTTCTTCTACATTTATTATTTCTGTTGTAAAAAATGGAGACAGGAAGGAACCACTTTTGAATCCTGTAGCCACAGTTTTTAAAGTCCTTCTTGAGCTTTAGCGATAGTAGGAGAAAACCAGAAGAGGCCAGAAAAATCAGGCAGTCCTTAAAGCAGTGCAGTTTCTACAAGGGCATGGCTGCCTTAGTAGCAGATCTGTGTGTTAGGGATGCTAATTTGGTAGCTCTTGGGATTCATTATTCATTGAGCTGAACAAATGGTAAGCACCTACTATGCGGTGCTCTGTATTTTGACGGTGTGACAGTGAGCAAAGCAGACAGTCGCTTCTCATGGAAATCGTAGTCTCCCTTGGGAGAGAGAGAGGCAATAAAGACAAATAGATAAAACGTATAACAAGCGAGTAGTGAGTGCAGAGGAAGGAGAATGGGATATGTGTGTGAGATGGAGGTGGCAGAATTTGTCATGGAAGGGCCCCACTGAGAAGGCGACATTTGAATGATGGAGTTCTATGTGTATTTGGGGAAATACTGTTCCAGGGAGAAGAAAAGCAAAGACCGAAAGGTGAGAATATTCCTGACATGTTCATGGAATTAGATACAGCCCAGTGTGGCAAAAGCTGTTTGAAGGGATGGGAAAAATCAAAGGCAATTGTGTTGGAGAGTTTAGGGGTTGGAAGCAGGATAGACCAGAATGGACCCCTCCCCCCCCCCATTGGCTCTTGGAAGGACTTTGGCTTTTAATTTGAGTGAGATGGTATATTGGTTTCGACTGGCATAACACAGTACCGTAGATTGGGTTGCTTAAATAACAGAAATTTATTTCCTTACAGTTCTGGAAGCTAGAAGCTCTAGGATCAGGGTGCCAGTATGGGCAGCTTCTGGTAAGGGCTTTCTTCCTGGCTTACAGACCTTACAGTCTTTTCACTGTGTCCTCACTTGGTGGATAGAGAACTCTGGTGTCTCTTCCTATAAGGGGACCATTTTCATCTAATCAGTGCTCCACCTTTATGACCTCATTTAATTTTAATCATTTCCAAAAGGCACTATCTCCAATACAGTTAGCCGAATTAGGGCTCTCACATATGGATTTGGGTGGGAAGGTCACTTTAGTTCCTAGCAGATGGCAAGTTATTGGAGTGTCTGAGTTGAGGAATGACATGATTTGACATATATTTAAGACATGAACCTAACTGCCTTGTAAATATACAAGAAGGTAAGTGGTGGGGCCAAAGAAAGAAACAAGGAGATGTTAAGAGGCAACTCAGCAATCCAAGAGGTGATGGTATGGCTTGGCCATAATGGGTAGTAGTGAAAATGGGGGTGGGAGGGAAGTGGTTGAATTAGGGAAGCAATAGAATTTTTTGATAGATGTGGAGGGTGAAAGGGAATCCACCTTTGGCCTGAGCAACTGAAAGAATCACGTTACTATTTTCTGAGATGGAGGAAATGGTGAATAGAGCAGGGTTGGGTAGGAGGCATATCGGGAGCTCAGTCTGAGATATCCGTTGGAGGAAACAAATACATGTATAGCAATTAATAGTAGTCACTCATAGAAATATGTAATTGCAAGCTGAGAAGTTCTAGGACAGAGAGGAACATAGTACAATGAGAATGCAAAATACGGGGGCCAGACTTAGTGAGGGAGGAAGTGACTTTTCAGCTGAGGTCTGAAGGGTGAGAATTTGCAGGAGTGGGGGGAGGGGTTCAAAAAAGAGTAATATTGTGGGCAAAAGCCCTCATGGACTAAACATGGCCTAAGGAGCTTGAGGCCAGTTTGGTTAAAGCATGGAGATTAAGAGACAAGAGTGATAAGAGATGACTCTATTCTAAAAGCCCTATACAACCAGTAAGGGGTTTCCAGGGAGGCAGAGGGGGACATGACCAGATTTAAATTTATTTAAAGTCTCTCTAGTGATTTTGTGGCAGAAGATTGTGGAGAGGGGCAAGAATAAGAAAGGATACAATTTCAGTAATCTAGGCAGAAAATGATAGCAGTACCACTAGCTAACGTTTATACGGAACTTGTCCTAGATTCTGTGCTCGACTCTGCATTCATAATCTTATTTCATTCTTACAGCAACACTATGAAGAAAATCCTAGCATTGCCCCCATTTTACAGATGAAAAACTTGCTTAAGGGAAAAAAATGGTTAAGTAACTTGTCTGAGGTCACTCAGCCAAAATGCATATTTGAATTCAGGGAGATGTCTTCACTAATCAAGCTTTGCTCGTTTGGATTGTGTGGGATGCACGGGAGATGACGAAGGGGAAAATTTGAGAGGTACTTAAGAGGACTTAGAAATGGGTTTAAGGAATGAAAGAGAATAAAGTATGCATTTTCTAACTTTGTGTACCTGGGGTTAGATGATGGTGACATGAGTGAGGAAATGAACATTCTAAAACTAGGTTTGGAGATGACTATGAGAAATTTGGTCTAGAGCATATTGTGGCTGAGATACTTTTGAAACATCTAAATGGAAAAGTATTTGGCTACATGGGTTTTGGGCTCATAGGAAAAGTTTGTATGACAGAGTACAGATGTGGGGATCTTCTGCAAGTAGACCCCATGGACACAAATAAGATCACTTAGGGAGATGGTGTAGAGCAACACTGTACAACAGAACTTTCTGCAGTGATAGAAATGTTCTATATCACTGCTGCCCAGTATAGTAACCATGAGCCACTTGTGGCTCTTGAGCACTTGAAATGCCTAGTGCAACTGAGGAACTGAATATTTAATTTAATTTTATTGAATTTCTTAAGTAGCCCCCTGAACTAGTAGCTACCATATTGAACAACGTAGATATAATAGGGCTCAAAAGAAGGCCTAGAGTCCAGCCTTGTGTAATTCCAACATGTAAAGACTAGATAAAAAGGAGGAGTGGCCTGAAAGTTGAAAAGAAAACCAGATGAAGTCATTCTTAAAGTAAGATTAGCTGTATTAAACTGGGCCAAGAGATGGAGACAGATGAAAAGTAGTAATAGATTGAATTTAGTACCATGTATTAGCCAACATAATGGGAGGGTAACGGTGGGGAGCAAGGGTTCCAGGAGATGTAATCAAACTGTGCATGTGAAACTTGTAGAAACACTGTCAGGATACAACATTTGTTTATTAGATTTACCGTGTGTCAATTTAGAGACTAACCATCAGGAGAACAGACTGCTTGTCAAGTGCCATGAGGGAGTACTCCAATCGTTTTGCTCATTTTCCCCTTTTGTCAGAAAGTTAGCCTGTGGCATTTGTATGTGCAATGTATTTGCTAGTGTGTAGTGAATGTACTTAGAATTTTAGGACGAGAAGAGACTTAGGTTATTATTCCAAGCCTCTCAGTTAACAAATGCAAAAAATCCTAAAAGGAGGCATAGATTATGTTAGACCTACAACTCTTCATACCTGCAGCTTTAGAATATGTGAGATACAAAGCCATGTGGAGCCTTTGAAATCAGCCTTTTTTCTTTTTTTTTTTTTTACAGTGGGTTTTACTTGAATATATTGTGTGTCCTCACATTCTACGTGGTTTTTGGTTTTTCTTTCTTACTGGCTGTCATTCTGCATACAGATTAGGCCAGTGGTATTTCTCTTGACAAATAAAGTAATTATCCTATTATGGGCGAAAAAAAAGTTACCCTAGAGAAGCTTGTTTATGCTGTAAATGTCATAATTTTGTTTTCTTACTCAAGTCCCAATCACATTCTTATTTAAAAATTTATATTTGTAAGTTATATCTTTCAAAAAAGAGAGCTCAAGGTTTTATTGAGTTTAAATCTTATCCCAGCTATAAGCCTATAACACATTTAAAATAAACCTGGTCAAAATCTTTTTTTCATTCCCCATTTCCACCTATGAATACATGTATTTATCATAAAACTAATCAAGGAAATCCCTTTCACTCAAATTTTGTATTGAAAAAGTTATTTTTCTCTCTGTACTGATTTACTTTTAATACTTGTAACTCTGCAGGTGGTGAACATTTGCAAACTTTGAAGTTCAAAATTGTTACCAAATAGTAATATATGAAGGAAATACTTTTACAGAATAGTGTAGTGGTTACAAGCATGCTCTTAGCCAAACTTTGGATTTGACTCTTAGCTTCAAGCGCACCTTGTCGTGTGACTGGGGCTAGTGTGACCCCTGTGCCTCAGATTTCTCCTTTGTAAATAGGGATAATAATGGTAGCTATCTCCTAGACTTATGAGGATTACATTAATTGCTACCTGTATGGTGCTTAGAACAGTGCCAGACACATGGTAAGCCCTACTATATACAAACATTAAATATTCCATTCAAAAATAAGAAACAGTAGTAAGTTGAAACTTTTAAATTGCATCTTTTTTTATGGATGTGTCCTGTTTATTTTTAAAATTTTGTTTTTGGGAGGCATTTAAGTGATTTTTAGTTTAGTTTTTTTTTTTTTTTTTTTTTAATGTTTATTTATTTTTGAAGGAGAGAGAGAGACAGAGCTTGAGTGTGGCAGGGGCAGAGAGAGGGAGACAGAATCTGAAGCAGGCTCCAGGCTCTGAGCTGTCAGCACAGAGCCCAACCCGGGGCTCAAAATCACGAGCTGTGAGATCCTGACATGAGCTGAAGTCTTAAAGCTTAACTTCTTAAGGCTTAACCGACTGAGCCACCCAGGCGCCCTCAGAGTTTGTATAGTTTTAAAGCATTTGTTAGTAACATTTTGCTGCCACTTATTTGAAAGATGGAATAACACCCTAGGCTGAGGATTTATCCTGTATTCACCTTAAGTCCATTTTTTCCTCCTACTGGGTGGGCCCTTTTAAAACTAACTGTTTGTTACTAAAACCATTGTATACTAAATATATTACTAAAGTATGCTATAGTGATGTTTTGTCTGTATTCACTGTGTTTACTATACTTTCAAAATAATAGAATTTAATAGCATTACACACCAACACTTAAAAAATACACACAGGGCGGGGGCAGGGGGGTGCAGCCTGGATGGTTCAGTTGGTTGAGCGCCCAACTTCAGCTCAGGTCAAGGTCTTGAGATTTTTGAGTTCAAGCCCCACGTCAGGCTTGCTGTGCAGAGCCTGTTTCACATCCTCTGCCTCCCTCTCTCTCTCCGCCCCTCCCCTGCGGTGCATGTGCCCATGCTCTTGCTCTCTCTCTTTCGCTCTCTCCCAAAAATAAATAAACATTTTTTTTAAAAAATACACACCTAGAGGTGCCTGGGTGGCTCAGTTATTGAGTGTCTGACTCTTGATTTTGGTTCAGGTCATGATCTTGTGGTCGTGGAATCAAGCCCCAGCTGGAGCTCCATCCTGAGACTGGAGCCTGCTTAAGATTCTTTTTCTCCCTCTCCCTCTGCCCCTCCTTCCACCTCTCTTCCCATCTGTCTCTCAAAAAAAAAAAAAAAAAAACCAAAACAAAACAAAAAAAACAACCTTGTTATTTAGTTTAATTGCCTCCCCCCCCATGGAGTCAAATATAATAATGTATCCCATAGCTAAATTCCATATCTATATTCCCTTCATTTTTAATGAAAAATGTCTAATTTTTTATCTTCTATTATATTCATTAATGATTAATCCATTTCATTTTCAAAAAACTGTAAGAATAATTGAGATATGGTTTTATAATTGTTTAGGATGCCTGAAATCTAAGACCATAAACATGGAAGGGAACTCCGGGTGCTTGGATGGCTCAGTCACTTTAGTGTCCAACTCTTGATTTTAGCTCAGGCCATAATCTCACAGTGTGAGATTGAGCCCCACATCAGGTTCTGCCCTGGGTGTGGAGTCTGTCTCTCTCTCTCTCTCTCTCTCCCTCTCTCCCTCTCTCCCTCTCTCCTTCCCTTTCTCTGCCCCTCCCCCACTCACAATAAATAAATTATTAAAAATCTTAAAAACAATCATGGAAGGGATCTTAAGGATTATGTAGAAAGCCCCTACTTTGAAAAATAGAATAGTTATTCTACCATTACACACACACACACACACACACACACACACACACACACACACAGAAAACACTTTTTTAAAAAAATGTTTAATCTTTATACCCAACATGGGGCTTGAACTGACAACTCTGAGATCAAGAGCCACATGCTCCACTGACTGAGTCAGCCAGACCCCCCCCCCAAAAACGTTTTTTTCTTTAGTAACATATTTTAATGATTCCAAGTTCTTACAGCCATAATATTAGACATGTAATACACACTCAAATATATTATTTAAGAACAGGACATTCTTCCTAATGGCTAAACTAAATTATTCTTCTAATAATTCAAAGTTTTTGCCTCTTGTCCTATTCTTCAGGTGTTATGGTAACCCATGAAATGTAAGGTTACTTTTTGTTTTATTTTCTAAATGATTTCCTCTTACATGTCATTATAGAGCCCAATATTTGAGTACATAATTATTTTTATTACTTTTCTCTGGGCCCTTTCCAAGTAATTTAATCTTCCTTTAAATGTAGGCCAAAACTATTAGGTTCAATATTCCAGTTAAAAAAACAACTGATGATTGTAAAGGTAAAGACATATTTTTATAGTTGAAGTAATTGTTTTTACTTGAAACTGGGCTTTCACATCAGACTTCAGATCTGGCACCAAATGTCAACTCTTTTGATTGGTCAAAAAATGTTTTCAGTTTTTTAAGAAATTTGAACTGAAAGTATACTTCTATTTCCACCAATTTCCAAAGACATGAAATTTTGGAATGTAAATTAAAAATTTCATATTTATGAGGTCCATTAATTAGACATTTTTCTAATTATAAAAGTAATGTGTTTAATATAGAAGTCATACGAAATATAGAAGAAATATACTTGTAATGCATCACCCTAATATAACATTTACCTTTTGGTTTTAAACAATTTTTATGTCTTTTGTAATTTTTAAAACTTACCAGTTACGTGAACATCTTTCTGTATACATAAATATCTTGCAACTGTATTATTCCTAATGGCTTCATAATATTTCTTCATTTGAATTTATCATAATTTACTGAATCTATCCTTTTTTTGAATGTTTATTTCCTTCCTTTATGAATATAACAAACAATACTGAATTGCTTTGTGCATACGTCTTTCTTCATAATTGATTATTATTTCCTTAGGATAAATTCCTAGAAGTGAAATTGCAAGGTATGTGTATTTTTAAAGCTTCTGGCATACAATCCAAAATTGATTTTCCAAAGCTTTTATCAGTGTATTTTTCTATCAGCATTCTACTTGAGTGCCTGTTTCCCTCCACCCTTACAAATTCTGAGAAGAATCTTCTTATCTTTGTCAATCTGATCAGCAAAAAATGGTTTAATTTTCAGATCATTGATTGCTGGTGAGGGTGAACTTGTTAAAGTTTATTAATCTTATATACATATATCTGAATTGCCTCTTGATATCTATAGTAGACTGTTGATGTATCCTGGAAGTCTGGCTTCCATCCTGCATTTTTGTGGTAATAGCATATAAATACATTTTTTTTTTTTTGCAGGGTATGGGAATGACTGCTCTGTGCAGTTTTGAAGGATATAATATTCAAGGACCTTGCCTACCCCAGCCAATTGTGAGCACATTAACAAATGTACCATCTGGCTCTCCCAAGAGTTTTGACTTTTGAATGATGCAAAGTCAGAAAATAAGTCCAGTTGCTAGGACTATTAGCTGCTCATGCCTCAGTGCCTCCCTCTGGAGAGAACTGCCTTGCCTGGGAGCAGTCCAAAGTCCAAGGCCGGACTAGCTAAAGGGACAGTACTAAAGCCACCATTCTATTTGGGACTCTAATGAGCACCCTGTAGGACTGGCTGAGACTTCAGCTGCATCCTCACTGTGCGTCTGCTTCTCCCTCTGCCCAGTCCTGCCTTCCTCATTTGATTGAGGGTGTATCTCCTGAGAGCACTTCCCAGCCAACCTTCTCTTTGCCATCTTCCATTTCTGCCTGCTTCCAGAGACCTGCCCATTCATTCCAGTGGCAGCATTCAGGGAAAACTGCATAGTAGTTCATGCTGCCAAAACCCTCCTAAACTACTTCTGTTGTCCTTTCTAAATCTGGTCCTTCCTTTTAGACTTCCCATAATTTACACATAATTCATTTTATGTTAACCATGGTTGGTTCCTATGACTTGCAACCAAGAATCAGTATTTATACAACGTTCTTTGCCATTTTACTGATGTGTTTTACTAATCGATTTTAAGAACTTTTTATGTATCACGTGCATAAGCCTTAAACTAAATTGATTCTCTTTCATTTTTCAGTTGCATTATAATTTTGTTCATGTAGTGTTGACATTCAGTTATTTTAAAAATGTATTGCCGTTAAGTATCTCAACCATTTTCTCTGTGATTTTGCCTTTGATGTAATGTTTAGACAGGTCTTTGCCATCATGGGCTCATGTACATAAAATTAATATGTTTATATGTTTCAATTTATGGTTTTATTTTTAATCCCCTAACTCTTACAACATTTATTTGTGCTTTAGGATGAGGCAATGGTTTAACAATTTTCTACAAATAATTTACCTTGAGTACTTAGGCTTTTATGTTAGAATCAACTTTAACAGTATCCTCAAATTTCAGTGTTTAAGTAAGATACTTATCTTTTACTCAGACAACATTCCAGAAACGATATGTCTCAAGCTTGTCAGGCAGCTCTGCCATTCTTACCGGGAAGGAGGCTCTCATCTCTGGGGCAGAGGCACTTGCTTCACTTGTTGCTACTTTCCAGTCAGTGGAAAGGGGGAACTAGAGAGTGGAAAATAACCAACTTCTTAGCATCACACATGTACGCATGCACGTGCGCACACACACACACACACACATCCTGTTGACCAAGATTTAGGCACTTCACTATGCATAGCAGGTTGGGAAATACCTTTTACTCGGCGTTCATGTGACCAGCCAAAACCTGTGGAGTTCTGGTATTTTCTATGAGGAGTCCTGCCAGTGGGTGGACACATGCATTTTAAAGGGCTATAAAACATCTTAATACTAGTATTAAAATGGTGGTTATATTGAATACGGAACCGAAGATGTACCTAGAAACATCAAGTGAAAATTAACACAGAGCTAACATTTTGAAGGAGTTTTCCCCTTACAAAATGGTGTATATGCGTGCACGTGTGCGTGCCATAGCACTTCAGATCTTGTCTTCCTCCTCCTCCACCATCTCTACTACCACATACTTGAATATGATGTGTGAGTTGAAAAGAGATTTTTTTTTAACCAGATGAGTTTAATTCTCTGGGCATATTTCATATAGTTCTTTTGTTCAGCTCTCAGATTCTTTTCTGTGCAGTTTAGGTGAATATGAGCAATAATGAAGGATATATTATTATACTTTTTATAAAGTGTATTTACTTATTTTGAGAAAGAGCAGGGGAGGGCAGAGAAAAGGGGGAGAGAGAGAATCCCAAGCCAGCTCCACACTGTAAGCGTGGAACGTGATACAGGGCTGGAACCTGTGAACTGTGAGATCATGACCTGAGCAGAAATCCAGAGTCAAACACGTTCAGCTGACTGAGCCACCCATGTCCTCTGGAAGTATACATTAGTATGAGTGTTTAAGTGGATTTGCAATTTATGAAGTAAATTCATCAGGAAATATAGTATTTTTTTGTTCGTTTTATGTCTATTTTTGAGACAGAGAGAGACAGAGCATGAAGGGGGGAGGGCCAGAGAGAGAGAGGGAGACACAGAATCTGAAGCAGGCTCCAGTCTCTGAACTCTCAGCACAGAGCCTGATGCGGGGCTCGAACTCACGGACTGTGAGATCGTGACCTGAGCCGAAGTCTGACGCTTAACCGACTGAGCCACCCAGGTGCCCCAGGAAATATGGTATCTTGAAAAAGAATGACCTATATCTGATTTAGGAATGAATATTAAAGATCTAATCATGAAGAAGGAATCAGAAATTCTATATTCTCATCTAAATGCAGAATCTGTTCTTAGTACTGGTACTGATTTTTATTGTGATGATTTGAACCCATTTTCATATTCAGTTTCTCTGTACTTTATTTTGGGATTATAAATGCCTAAACCTTAGAATTCATTCTGCAAGCCTTTGACTCCTTGACAACTAGCATAAGATATCCTTTGGAATCATTGTTGGTCTGTGTGAACCATAGTTTTGATGCAGAATAGTTTGGAACGCTTTGTGTTATTTTTGCAGTTTTTATTATGAAATATAACACATATATAGGGAAGCGTTGAAGATATACATACGTTTTGATAAAAGTTACGAAGCAAGTATCTGTATAAGTCACCATCTAAGTCACGAAACATAACATTGCCCATTCCCCAGAAGCCCCCAAGTATGTCCCTTCCAGATCACAACCCTTTTGTCCTACTTCCATGTAGAGTGAGAGTCATTTCCTTGCTTTTTTGGATACATATGCATCCCCAAACAATATAAATGGATTCATACTGCAGGGGCTTTTTTGTGTCTTGCCTCATCTTAGCATCTGTTTGTGCAGTTGATTCATGTTGTTGTATGTGTTGTGCATTTATTTTCACAACATTGTAGTATTAGCTTGGATGGATATACCACAATTGATGGAGCCATTCTGCTGTTCATGAATATTGGTGGTTTCCAGGTTCATTTTTGGCGTTTTTGCTGTTGTGAACATTGCTGCTGTGAACATTTTACTATACACATCATGGTGAATATGTGTCTAAGTTTTTGTAGGGTCTATATTTAGGACGATATTGCTGGTTCACAAGGTATGTTTTTTACCTTTGATAGATCACCATATATCTATAGAAGATAGAAACCATGAATGACAAAGTCTTGTCCAAGTGAAGTGGTTGTACCAAGAATGGCATTATTTTTAAGGTTCTTTACCATCTCTTCAGATATTTGCTGAAAGTTTCTCGAGTGAGGAAAACAAACTTTATGGTATTGTATTTTATTATAAAGTTAAAATACCATTTAGAAAAAATGGAATTCACTTCTTTTCCAGTCATTTGTTTAAAAAGGTATCTTAATGTGAATGCTATTTATTAACATATAATTAAAAAATATATTATGTGTCACACATGGTATGTTATATTAACATATTATTAATAATGTAATAATATTGCACTGATTGGGTATATGGTGATTTATTTAACCAGGCAGACTGATTGACAGATATTTAGGGCATGTCCAAGTTTTTATTGTTACCAATGATGGATCTGTAAATACACTGAAATATATACCTCGTAATATTTGAGAGCTTATTCATTGGATATATTTCTAGTTGTAGAATTTTGGTTCAGAGTGTGTAAGGATTTTAAATTTTCCTAGATACTGCAAATTGCCCTCCAAAAAGCTGTGTCAACTTACCTTTTAATCAATGCTTATTTGTCAGCTTTGTATATTATCAGAATAATGTTTATTTATTTTTGAGAGAGAGAGAGAGACATGGAGCGAGTTGGAGAGGGGCAGAGAGAGAGGGAGACACAGAATCTGAAGCAGGCTCCATCCAGGCCCTGAGCTGTCAGCACAGATCGAACCCATACCTCATAATATTTGAGAACTTATTCATTGGATATATTTTTAATTGTAGAATTTTGGTTCAGAATGTGTAAGCATTTTAAATTTATCTAAATACTGCAAAATTGCCCTCCAGAAAACTGTGTCAATTTACCTTTTAATCAATGACTATTTGTCAGCATTGTATATTATCAGAATAATGTTTATTTTTGAGAGAGAGAGAGAGAGAGAGACAGAGCAAGCTGGAGAGGGGCAGAGAGAGAGGGAGACACAGAATCTGCAGCAGGCTCCATCCAGGTTCTGAGCTGTCAGCACGGACCGTGTCGTGGGGCTTGAACCCATGAACCGTGAAATCATGACCTGAGCCGAAGTCAGATGCTTAACTGACTGAGCCACCCAGGTGCCCCAGAATACTTTGTTTGCTGTTCAGATAGTTGAAAATATAATTTGTTTGGGTTTGCATTTATTTAATTATGATTGAAGTTGAACATGATTCCATTTGTTTGTCAACTGCATGTTAATATCCTTTGCCTATTTTTCTATTGGGCCAGTGCATATTTTCCTAGTGATTTGTAAAACTTTTTACAAATTAAAGATACTAACATTTTTGCCTATTATGTGTTGCAAATACTTTTACTATTTTGTGTTTAATTTTTACCCTTTGTTTCTAATTTTTTTGTACATAAATTTTAATCTTGTTTATGATTTTCAGGTTGTACATGCGAATTGCTTAGAAGCCTATTTCATATGTTGTCATTTGCTTTGTAAATATATATAAAGATAGCTAAATTTACCTCACATATAGCTCAGCCTTTTTTTTCTCTCTTTTGGAAAGACATGTTAAGTGTGAACTTCATCTAGGAACCACTGTAGATCATGAATATGATGAATGTAATCACTTTAAACAAAAATCTGTTTAACATTTAAATGACTACTCTTTCTTCCTTCACTGGTCCTAAAAGTCTATGGGTAGGCAAGCGCTATGAGTAAAGGACAGTGTCTTACCAGACATGAAGTATATACCCTAAGAAGTTAGAAAATACCTTCTCTCCAACCTTCCTTCAATTTACATGTCCTCACTTCATCTGAAACACTGTATCAAATGCTGTCAGAAGTTTAAGCATCTCTAATACCAATTTATTCATGGTTAAGCTTTGTCTTAAAGTAAATAAAATGAAATTGACTTATGTGGAGTTTATGTTTGCCTTAGAAAGCCTATAATAGATATTTTAATAGAATATTTAAAAGACAGTAGATGAAGACTCTCAATACACTTAAGGACAACCAAATGAGTTATTATTTGCGTATATAAAAACAATCCATGTGAACCTAGCTCAGACTTAGTTCTAAGCTAAAATGACTTGTAGTTCAATCCAAAATAAGATAAGAGACTGGGGCATCTGAGTGACTCAGTCGGTTATGCATCCAACTTCGACTCAGCTCATGATCTAACGCTTCATGAGTTCGAGCCCCACATCAGGCTCTCTGCTGACATCTTGGAGCCTGGACCCTGCCTCAGATTCTGTGCCTCCCTCTTTCTCTCTGCCCCTCCCCCCCAACTCTTTCTCAAAAATAAATAAGCTGTTAAAAAAAAAAATATGTGACTGAACAAGACTAAATAGTGACACTTATAAGTAGTGGGTAGCAACCAACCATGCAAAACATTTTTAGTTTACATTCCTGTTTCATATGTATTTTTAAGCTTCCTATAACTTACTGTGTAAAATTAGCTAGTGTAACATCAAGTCTTATATTTGGCTTTTGTTCAGTAGGCTAGGAACTCAAAGCCACCAGATAGTTCCTCTTATTTGGAAACACATGATTCTGTATTGCCTCAAACTAACCTTACTTTCTCCAGAGTTCTTCAGCTCAGGCCTGTATAATGGAAGCCTCAAGTCAGTTTAGATTAGACCTCATAGTTCTGGTTTTGGGGGTTAAGAAAGTTTCACGTTGGACTGAGGGAATTGTAACTGTCCCATATCTGTCGTTTAAAGATGACCCAGAGTCTCTAAAAGATTCCCAATTTCACAAAGCTTATTGTTTTCAATAAAGCAGCTTGCTATGTATTTAACTGAATGTTATTTAGTTTATAGCCTTGTAAAACTTTATCTTACGATTTTTTTTTAAACTGCATCTTAATCTTAAATATGGTTGCATTTATAGTGCTGTGAGAAAACTACTTATTTGGCTCTACTTCAAGAAAGTAAATAAAACTATAATACAGATTAAATCATACATTAAAAGTGTCCTTAACATGTTTGAATTTCTTATCTAAAATGTATATTTCTCATTAATTCTCAGATAACTTAAAAACATTTTGGGCTGTAGTACTAAAAGTTGAACACTAAATTATGCCTCTACTAAATAAAATGTAGGAGTCAGTTAAGAAGGTAGTTGGAAGGTAAATATAGAGTAATTCATCAGTTCCCTGGACCCTGTCAGAAATAAACCTTTCTGAATATCAGAAATTTTGAGGTAGCCGAAAATAGTTTTTTAAATGTTAAGGTTTTAAACTGCTTTAAGAAATTTCTATGTGTATATGTTTCCTCTGGTTTTTAAGAGAATACTGAAAATACTTTAACAGTTTTTTTGGCTCAGGTCCACTTTTGGAATGATAAAGCTATACCATAACATGCTGAAGGTGGTAGCTGTAGATAACAAGTTTAGATTTATTGGAAGACCATTCTCCCTGGATCTCTTGTGTTCCTACATGTCTTGCAAGCAGAGACATGGACTGCCTTTGTTCCAGACTCTTTTTCTTGAATGCTTGTATAGCAACCAGCCTTTGAATATTGAAATAATGTCTCCTTGGGAGTAAAGAGCAGGTATGCTCAACTGCCCATTATAGAAGGTTCAGGTTCCTTAAGCTCAGGTTCCCTGAATTCCTCTCTTGTAACATAGCCACTGTGTGTGCAGGTTTTACCTGGCTCTCTTCATGTTGCCCTGTGGGAATTGGGGCTTAGGGAACTGATGTAAATGCTGATTATCTCGTGACTGCTATTACTGTGAAAAATAAAGTCTTTTGTTTCTGACCCTAGAGTCTCATGTCTTCTGCCACCATCCATGAAATGATACAAGCTAAATTGTTAGCTTGCAAATAGGGTAAAATTCTCAGAACCTTCACAACGTCTTGGCAAGATGATATAGAACAGAGATCAGCAAACTTTTTCTGTAAATAGATGGATAATGTATGTTACCTGTTACATGTGCTGCTTTGATTTTTTGTGGGTGTGTGCATGGCCCTTTAAAAATACAAAACCATTCATAACTTGCAGGCCATACCAAAACACTCTTTGGCCTTGATCTCACTGAGGCTCTATATGTTGCTGATGTAGAGCCCTGATAGGCCCCTGGTATAGAACACAGGATTAAATGGCTATTCTGCTTTCCTACCAAGTCTCCCAGAAACTTTCTCAAAATTATTATGGGTTGCTCTTCACACATGCTTTTATAATAGTTGATAAGAAAATGAAGCTTGAGCTGCTGCATATCTGCTGGGAAATAAAATATGCAAAATTAATTAGATAATAAAAAGAAAAAGGAAGGTCTTCCTAAGTAGTTTTTCTGGAACATTTTCATCCTTAATCTCACTCTTGGGGGGCGCCTGGGTGGCGTAGTCGGTTAAGCGTCCGACTTCAGCCAGGTCACAATCTCGCGGTCCGTGAGTTTGAGCCCCGCGTCAGGCTCTGGGCTGATGGCTCAGAGCCTGGAGCCTGTTTCCGATTCTGTGTCTCCCTCTCTCTCTGCCCCTCCCCTGCTCATGCTCTGTCTCTCTCTGTCCCAAAAATAAATAAACGTTGAAAAAAAAATTAAAAAAAAAAAATCTCACTCTTGGAAATCAGAGTTAGAAATCTTGGTCTGTGAGCCAAATAGCTCTGATTTATTTGATGCTAACAATAGGTGACAGGCAACTTGTCCCTTCTATAACACACTGCTCACAGTAAAAAATTTACATTGAATTTTTGGGAGGGTTTACTCTAAAAATGGATAATTTATTCCTCTGAATGCAGTCAAACTTTTACCCATGAGGTTCTTTGTTAAGTTTTGTGTGAATGGAATTTCTCAAAGAGTATGAAACATTGGGTCTAAATTCGTTATGTAAGTATTGATATGTTGGAAAATTTTAATCAACCTTCCTTCTAGAACAACTTAAAAAGCTATTTAAGAAAAAAAAAGCATGCGGGTATCTCAAAGTTAACAACATAATGATGAATTATCAAGCTAGGATCTGGGGGAGGGATGAGAACTAAGGAAATGGCCAGGCACTGGGGCTACTTTTCTGCTAGGAACAGAAATGAAGTGGCTGGCTCATGGTTTTGCAGCCTAGAGTAAGCCCTTAAATGCATAGAGATGAGTATCCAAGGCTCCCCCCAAACAGAGGTTGTGGTAAACTATTTGTTCATTATCAAGTTGGGAACCAAGTATCGCTTAGAAGAAAAAGAGAGCCAGAAAGGAGACAAGTGTTTTCAGGGACTACCACCAGCTTGAAATCCTCTGTCTGTGATTGTTTTGAGGTGATCCTGGATTGTCAGTATTCCCAGGATTATTTCTACAAACAATTTTGTGAGGAAGCAAGACAACAGGGATAAAAAATAGATGTATTGTAAAAAAGCAATAGAAACTGTAGAAGAGTTACACAGGAACTTGTACACATTGAAGTTACCAGACACATGCTGTATTTATCTGATTATACTTACTACTTTTCATGAGAGTAAAAGATTAAAAATTTAAAAATTAAGAAGAAACAACTAGAAATTCTAGAATTAAAAACAGAACTGAAATTAAGAACTGAATAGACAGACACATCATGTAGAGATTTTGTGAAGTGGAATATAGGTCACAAACTGCAGAATGAAGCATGGAAAACTTAGAAACAGTTGAGATTAAAATTGGTAAAATTAAAGTATCCAAAATAAAGTTTAGAGAGAGAAAAGGATGGGAAATAGTATCTCATTCTAGTGAGAATGTCTCAGATTCTTAGTCCCAGAAGGCAAGGAAAGGAAGAGAGGAACAAAAGCCATATTTGAAGAGATAACGACCAAGAACTTTTCAAAGCTAATAAAGACATGATGCTCTAGTTTCAAGGTGCTTAGGAACTGTAGGCAAGAAGAACAAAAATAGAACTACATCATAGCAAAAGAAAAAAAAAAAGAAACTCAAAAACAAAAACAAGAACATTTTAGAGCAGCTGGAGGGGGGGGCGAGGAGGGGCGAGGAAGTATTGCATTAAAGAGCAACAAGCAGTTTGAGAGCTGACTTTTTGTTTTTCATTGTGGTAAAATGTATATAACATACAATTTACCATTTTAACTTTTTCAGTCTACAATGCAGTGGTGTTAATGACATTCAGAATGGTGTGCAACCATTACTGCTTTCCATTTGCAGACCTTTTTATCATCTCAAACCAAAGCTATGTACCGGTTAAAAAATTACTCTCCATTCTCTTCTCCCCCCACTCTGACCCTGCTAATGTCTATTGTACTTTCTGTCTTTATAAATTTGCTTGTTATAAATATTCCATTTAAATGGAATCATACCATATTTGTTCTTCTCTGACAGGCTTATTGTACTTAGCACATTTTCAGGGTTTATCCAGGATGCAGCATATATCAGAACATCATTAATTTTCATGAGTGAATAATATTTCATTGTATGTATATACCACATTTGTTTATTCATCTATTGTTTGATACACACATAGGTTGTTTGGATCTTTTGCTGTTATGCATGATGCTACTCTAATGTGCAAGTGATGTGCAAGTATCTGTTTGAGTACTTGTTTTCAGTTCTGTTGGGTGTATACCTAGGAGTGTAATTGTTGGGTCAAATGGTAATTCTGTTTATTTTTTTTTGAACAAGCATTCAACTGTTTTCCAAGAGTTGGCATTTTAATAAAAATAAATAAGCTAGGAAATAACAGAATACCATTTTCAAAGTGTTCATGGAAAATTACTACCAAATTAGAAGTATATATCCAATGAAAACATCCTTTCAAAATGACATTTTCATACAAACAAAAATTAAGAGAATTCACTATCAGACTTGAATTAAAGGAAATACTAAAGAGAGTTCCTTAGATACATGTAAAATGATTTCAGAAGGTTGAAGATGCAGGAAGGAAAGAAAGACAATGAGAGTGGCAAATATGGGGGAAGGGAATATAAAAATACTGGTAGTATAAAGCAATAATAATAATAATAATAATAATAATAATAATAAAGTCTTAGGGGGAAATATAGAGACAATTAAAATACCTACAAGAATGGGATATAAGTCAGGTGTTAAGTGAGTTTTCGAAGGACTTTGTCTTGTCTGTGAAGAGGGTGAATCTATTAAATAACAGTAGACTTTGATAATTCAATCATATGAGTTCCAGTCATTAGGAATATTCTTACAAAAATAGTCAAAGACTATATAACCTTCAGGGTAATAGAGAGGGCAAAATGAAATAAAAAACCCAAATGAAGGCTGAAAGGAGATACAAGATAAATAGAAACACTACCTAAAATAATTTTAAACATAAATATACCATTAACTGCATTAAATGTAGAAGAGCTAAGTGCTTCATTAAAAGACAAACTCAATGTTGTACTGTTTACAAGCATGGTATTTAAAAATGTGAGGATGCAAAAAAACTAAAAGGATAGAAAAAATGCAAACACTGACCAAAGGGTGCTGAGGTAATGATATAAATATCAGAGAAAGTACACTTCAAGGTAAAAGGTATTATTAGAAACAACATGTATGCTTCATTATAATAAACGTTTTAATCCATCATGAAGATATAAAAATATTTATGTGTAATTATATAGCATCAAAATATATAAAGCATAAATTGATGTTAACTAAAGAACTAAGATTCAAAAACACACCTCTCTTGGTAACAGAACAAGCAAATTTAAAAAGTGTGTAATGTGTGCTCGGCAGAAGTGTAGAAGATGTGAACAAGATTAGCCAACTTGACCCTAGATCACTACATTGACAGGAAAATTCTAGGGCCAGGCTTCTACCAATGTAGAATGTAATGTAATATGCCAATATAATAGGCCAATATTACACAAGATCATTCAGAGAAGACAAAAAGAGTAAACATCAACTTGTTTTCTGAAGCCAGGCCAATCTTGGTACTCACACCTTACAAGCAGATAATAAGAAAGGAAATTAAAAATCCTCACACATAGATAATATATCAATATTAATGCAAAATTTTATGCATGATGACCACATTGTGTTTATTTCATGAATTAAATCCTGAATTAATATTAGAAATGTAATATAAATAACCAGATTAACAGAATAAAGAATAGTTAATTGTATCATAATAGATGCAGAAAAGTTCAACGTCTATTTGTGAATAAAACATTTTGTAAACTAAAAGTAGAAGGAACTTCTTTCATCTGATAAAACATTTGTAAAAAACCTACATTAAGCATTATATTTATACCTAAAATATGGAATGCTTCCCTTTTGAGATAGGAAACAAGAATATCACATACTTTTATTATATTGAATTGAATGTTATTATGCTGAACACTTTTATTCAACATTGTATAGGAATTCTAGCCAGCAAAACAATAAGTAAAATGAATGAATGAAGGAATACTTGAAAGGAAGAACTAAAACTGTCATTGTTCATAGTCCGAATGCATGTGATTGTAGAGAAAATCCAAGAGGATCTACAGTTACAGTATTGGAAATAAAAGGTGAGCTTGGCAAGTTTGCTAGGTATACACTCAATATGCAAAAGTCAACCGCATTTCTATATACTGGTAAAAAATCAGAAAAAAATAATTTTTTAAATGTTACTACTTAAAACAGCATTAAAAAGAACCATGGATTAGATCTAACTAAAGATGTGCAAGCATACCATGCAGGAAACTTACCACATTTTATTAGAGACCTTAAAGAAGTCCTAAAGAAACAAGGCTATGTTTTGCCCATAAATTGGAAGACTACCATGTTATGAAGAAGATAATTATTCCTTAATTGGTCTATTGGTTCAGTATAATTCCAGTCTGAATCCTAACCAGCTTTGTTACATGGGATACTTAAGTGGGGATCAGCACAAGTGACAAGGTGATTCTAAAATAACATATGGAAGTGCAAAAGGTTAAGAATAGTCAAAATACACATAAAGAACAAGGTGGAAGAACCTATCTGAATAGCTTTTTGACTTATTAGGAAGTTATTGTAATTAATCCTATGATGTATTGGCACAAAATAGACTTATAACATAGAAATCCCAAACACCCACACACACGTGCACATGATTTAGGAAAAAAAAAAAAAACCCGAAAAACATGTCCCTGCACTATAATGGAGGAAGGATCATCTCATTATATGGTACTTCACAAGTCAATTTCCACATGGAAAAGATAAATGATCCTTTCCTAACATTTTACACAGAAATCAACTCAGATGGATTTTACAGCCGTAACAATTCTTCCAGAAGATCACAAAGGAGAATATTTTTTTGAACTTACGGTAGGGAATGACTTTTTTCACATGACACAAAGAACGCTAATTGTAAAGTCAAATTAAGTCAAAATTAAGAGCTTCTGCTCATCAAAATACACCATTAAAAGAGTGAAAAGACAAACTGGGAGATCATATTTGCAACGCTTTTATTCAGGTACACAGAGAATCTCCCTTCAAATCACTATGAAAATGCCAAAACAACAAAATAGAAATTAGGCAAAAGGCTTGAACAAAGAGGTATCCAAATGGCCAGTAAACTACCAAGAAATAGTTCATTTCATTAGTCATTGTGTTAATGTTCATTAAAATCAAAGTGAAATTCCTACTCACCTACCTAGATAGGCACACTTAAGAAGGCAGCTAATGTCAGCACCTGGGTGGCTCAGTCGCTTAAGCATCTGACTTTGACTCAGGCCATGACCTCACAGTTTGTGAGTTTGAGTCCCATGTTGGGCTTTGTACTGATAGCTTGGAGCCTGGAACCTGCTTCTGATTCTGGGTCTCCCTCTATCTCTCTGCCCTTCCTCTGCTCGTGCACTCTTTCTTTCTCTCTCTCTCTGTCTCTCTTTCTTCAAAAATAAACATTAAGAAGGCAGCTGTCAAGTCTTAATGAGGATATAGAGCAAAAGGAACTCCTTTCCATTGCTAGAAGGAATCTAGATTATTATACCCACTTTGGAAACCAGGTTGACAGTATTTTTCCAAGTTGACCATGATTATATTCGATACTCTGTGATTCTCCTGCTAGGTATGTGCCCAACAGACATGCTTGCCCAAGTGTATGAAGAGATACGTACAAGCATGTCCACAGCAGCATTATTCACAGTAGCCAAAAAGTGGAAACAATTCACATGTTTATCAATAGACTGAATAAATAACTTGTTACATATTCATAGAATAAGATATTATACAACAATGAAAATGAATTAGCTACAGCTATGTGCAAGAACGTTGATGGATCTCACAAATGTAATGTTGAAAGAAGTCAAACACAAACACTTTGTAGTTCCCATCATATAAAAAATCAAAAACAGGCAAAATTTTGTGTTTTAGACATCTACACTGAGGTGGTAAGCCTATAAGGAAACATAAGGAACGGATTACCACAAAAGTCAGAGAACACTGGTTACCTTCAATGGGTGTATAAGAATTAATGATGAGACGATAGTACAAAAGAGCATCTGGGTTGCTAGTAAAATTCTATTTCTTGAATTGGGAAGTGGTTACACACAGTGTTTTGTATACTTTTCTGTATATGTTATATTTCACACACACACACACACACACACACACACAAATTTTAAACCCATGGTTAGAAGAACAGGAATTGGGAAGGGGTGAGCTATTCTATAACTTCAAAAATTGGTTCTGGTGTTATAAATATGTTAAATGATTATTATACTTTTCAGGATGCTTTTGGTTACAAGCAATAGAAAACCAAAGCATAAGAGACAAAAACTGAGAACAAACTGAGGGTTGATGGGGGGTAGGAGGGAGGGGAGGGTGGGTGATGGGTATTGAGAAGGGCACCTTTTGGGATGAGCACTGGGTGTTGTATGGAAACCAATTTGACAATAAATTCCATATTAAAAAGAAGAAAACCAACTAAAAATGGAATTAAATAGCCTAAGCTAGTACTATAGAACTTCTAGTAGACACTAGTGATAGAGCCAGGGGCTCAATGTCAGTCATCTGTCACCAGCCAACACATATCATAAATAAATATTTATTGAATGAAAATCTGAACTGTTTCTCAATCTTTAGATTCTCTTTCTCTTTGTATGTTAAGTTAGAATCAATTCTCTCCTATTCGTGAAAAATTTCTCCATGTGGTAGTAAAGATACCATAAGTCATTCCTGACATTGTCCTTATAGCTTACAGTCAGAAAAGAAGACTTCCTTCTGAAAGGAATGGAGTATGCCACCCTAAAATATGCCAATCTGGCATATGGATTATTTTAAGCTGAAAGCAATGGAGATAAGTCAGACAAAGAAGAACTCTCTGGTTTCCCCCTCTCTACTTGGGAAGGGCAGAACAATTCTTAGTCACCAGAGATAATTCTAGACTGTTACCTGCCCAGAGATGGCAACAGAAGAATCTATATAACAAACCTTACTAACTAGCCTTTATCTTCTTAGTTTCCCCGATGTGTTTACCTTCCCACAGTTTGCGACCCTTGCAAGCCTAAAACCCTTTTCCTTTGTCTTGTCACTTCTCTAGAAATTTAGTTTTCTTTTGTTAAGATGCAGTATAAGCCCAGTTTCTACCCACTCGTTTGAGTTATTCACCACTGAGCTGTGTGCAACACATACATTAATGAACTTCTGGATTTTTTTTCTTGTTACCCTGTCTCTTGTCAGTCTAATTTGTAAGACCCCGGCTATTGAACCTAAGACAGGTACCGGAAAAACACTTTTTTATCCATTCCCATTGACTGGTGGAAACTTCTCAGGGAGGGCTCCCCTATGCTCTGGATTACTCTGAACTGAGTCATGTGCACACCACTAGATCTGGATCTGGGTGGGTAGGGGTAGAGTCAGCCTTCCAGGACCCTAAGAGATGGGTGAACAACTGCGTCATGAAATCCTTTTCATTTTGACCATCTGGGTCTGTAACAGTGCTGTTCAACTCAGGCTGCTGGCTAGAATCACCTGGTAAGCTTTTTCAAAACACTGACATAGAGATTCTACTGTAGACCAATTAAACCAGAATTTTTTGGATGTGTGTGCAGTAAGGGGGAAGACATTGATAGAATTTTCTAAGCTTTCCAGATGATTTTAATGTGGTACTTCATGCTGTGAAACATGGGATTATTGTATGAATCACTGAGGTAACATTTAAGGCAAAAAAAAAAACAGCAAAAATTTTTATAGATATTAATCTGTTGTCTCAGGTGAGTGCTACAGTTATCTGATATAAAAATTACTTTTATTTTTTTTTTAATTCATAGGTCATCCTAACCTGTGATTCCAATTAAAGATTTTTAAAAAAGAGAAGAGTTCAGCCCTTCAAGTATTGGTTTGCACTCCTTAAGCCTGAGGTAAATATAACACCTTTATAAGCTCTTGATCAACAAGATGTTCAAAGTTAGGTTAGCTATATTAGCACATGAAAAAGTCAAGTGGTTCACACCCTGCTTTAAACCTACAGGAAATGAACTCATGAGCATCTCCTGAGAAAGAGGAGAGAAATTGGTACACACCATTTCCTCAGCAATATAGGTGATAGATTGTTCCCTGAAGGGAATTATTTGAGAAATACATGGTTTCCTTACTATCCTGTTTTATCATTGGTTATAACTGCATTTTAAATGCTCTCTCTTTTTCAAAAGCCAAAGCTACTCTTCTGGAAATACAAGGGATTGGACTGTAATAATTTATCCAAGACTATTATTTGATAGTTTCATAAACCTAATTTGAAAAAGGGCAGCAACTATTTCTGAGTTCTAATATCATACTGGTAGGGAGATTCTAATATTGTACTAACAGATGCTAACAGATGCTAATATTGTGCTAGTCCAACATGTCTATGCCTACGTTTTGTGAGTGGTAATGACGGTTCTCTCTGTTAATGTTAAAATAATTATACTTTTGTAAGCAGCAGCATGGCACAGTGAACAGTAGCTTTTAGTATCAGGTATACCTGGAATTAAATTCTGTCTGCTTTTTCTCAACTGTATGGCCTTGGGCGGATTAAGTTCTTAGTGTCTCAGTATTCTCTACTGTAAAATAAGAATAGAACCCATCATAAGGTTTAGAAATGACAATTAACATCCTTCTCCCATTTGGCTTCAGAATTTAAAAAAAATTTACAAGTTAAAAATGAGTAATGTGTTCTTCTTACACAAGAAAAGAAAACATTGCAGAAAGAATTTAGACCTTGATGAACCTACTCCTTCCCATCTTGCCAACAGTGCCAGTAACATCAGTCAGGTACATAATGAGAGACTGAAAACGCCAACAAAGAAGGGCCAGGCTGTATCTGTCAAAAGAACTCTGACACAAATCCTCTGCAGCAAGCAGGCTCATGAGCCAAGCCACAAACTGTGTAGCAACTGGTCCGGAAGTCTCAGAGCTTGATCAATGACTGTCAGCTTCCAACTCAGGAGCAACCAGAGAAAGCCAACTATGCTCTCCCAACCAATCACATGGAACACTTGACTTCTAGTTAGCCTGTCTCTAGCATCCCATTCCAGTGATTGCCAATCACAGCATACCTGAAGCTTTCTTCCTCTCTTTTTTCCCCTATAACCCTCCCTTCCACCACTCTTCACCCACTGCGTGTCTTTGAGTCTCTGCCAAACATCAGTGATGGTGGCTGACTTCCTTGCTCCAGCAAGTCCTCACTAGGTAGCCTCTGAATTTTCCCCTTTGGTGGTCTTTGTAGACTGCCACAATATCCTTCTAGCTCTTTTGCTTTGTATTTACAGATGGATATTTCTGTGTACCCTTAGGAAATATATACCACTTTGAGGATTTTGAAAAACAAAAATAATGTCATTTGGTTCTGTAACTTGACTTAAAAAAAAATCCTGGAAATCTATCCCTATTAGTTAATCCTAATCGTTTTCAGTGAAGGGAGGTAGTAATATTTATCCTGCCTTCTTGTAGCACAGTTAGCTCTCCGGTGCCAACTACTTTGGTGTTTTGCAGGTGGTTTCCTTTCCTGTGTCGATCACAAGGGACTTTGTTTCCATCTTCACCCCCCTGTCCTACCTCCCTTCCTCCTCTGCAGGCTTTACTCCCCCTTTAATCTTGGAGCTGCAGTTGATTCTCCATGACCCTGGCTGGCTGCCGTCCCTCATGGCTGCTAGCAACAGCTGTTCTAAGGCCTTTTCTTCAGCATAGCAGGGCTGGGCATGTCCAGGGGTTAAGAGACATTGGTCTCTGGCTGGTGTAGGTCCTGTGTATTGTCTGCTCAACTTCCTCATTACTGCCATGTGACAAATGCAAGTCTTAGTCATGCTAGATTCTTTCACCTTGAGTCAATTTTCCAATTGTATGTAAGGAATTTTTTCTAATGGTTAAACATAAGCAACCTTAGAAACCAGTTTGTGAAGGAAGTAAAATTAAATGCTTCATTTATCTTTGCTTTTACCAAATAATTTGGGTAAACCTTGCAGTCATCCAAATAACATCCTTCCCAGTGAATGCCAAAGCATTCAGAATTAAGACAGTAATGGTGGGGTCTTGGAAGAATTGCTTGAAAGAGATGACAGTTCACATGGGCTGGGAGGGCCTTTAGATCCACTATAAACAACTTAATGAATTTTACTAGTGTAAAATTAATAGCCTTGTATTTGAATCTTGGCTCTTCAGGTTCAGTGAATTTGGGCAAATTTCCTATTTTCTCTGTTTTCTCACATCTACAATGAAGTTGAGATTTACTTGCATCCTTTAGTTCATCAGAGGAAAAATTTTCCTCTACGTACAGTCTTGTGTTCATTAGCTGGGGACATGTGAATTAAACTGAAAAAAGTCAGATTAGCAAGAGAAAAGTCCTCTCTTACTCACCTTTGTCGTAGGAGCAAAGAGAAAAATGTTACTCTCCAAACAGCTAAAGACAGGGGTTTATATGCCTAACTTAAGAAGGGGAAAGGAGGAGGGACAAAAGGCTTCTATGGAAAGAACAGATGGGTTTCTAGAGGAACAAATGGGAGATAAGAAAGTCTGTGCTAATGTTTGTTGGTGCAGATGCACGTTCTCTTCTCTGTCCTTTTTCTGGCCAGTAAAACTCCTATGAGAAGGGATTTATGGCATCCTCGCTCCCAGAAGTTTCTGCCTTCAGTTAGATAAGCTCCAAAAAGCCTTCTTCCTGTATCTGTTAAATCTCAAATGTCTTTGGTTTAAAATCATCTTCATACCAGCTCTGTGAGTCTGAGTAGATCCCCACAGGTTGCTGTGAGAATAATCAGGGTAAATTCGGTGAAGCTCTTAGCACAGCATTCCAAAAACAACCTTGTGATTATTATTGATATTTGAAAATTAGTCTTTCTGCCTTGCCACCAGTAGCACATGGGAAATTATGGTGATTTTTAGTACAAACGTAAACCCTTTTCATAGATCTCAGCAAGTTTGCTTAATTTCTGCATCAGCATTTTTTGTATTCAGTTGCTGATTCGTCACTTTTTGCTCATATTCGACCTAACTCTTCTGAATCAATTTCTTACTGAGCATTAAGCTTGCCTTAGAATCCATTGCAATTGTCCTAAATAATTTGGGTGGCTCAAGAAAACAAACATCTTTCATGATTCTATTTTTCCTAATTTCTTCCTGACATCCCATGGATATTCTGGGATGTCACTCATGGTGGTTTTGTTTGGGTTCAGTTTCTTTTGTCTATGTTGTTGTTGTTGTTGTTGTTGTTGTTGTTGCTGTTTTTTTATTTATATCCTCTTCTTCTCATTTGACTTCTTGCTCCTCAGAAGAGAAACAGAAAAGTGATATCTTTGCTTTTGTAATCCGCTCATGTCATCAGTTGTTTATAAATGCTAAGCATTTATAGGGCCACTATGGGTTAGTGGGAAAAATACATCTTACCAATAGATATCATCTCTTTTGCCATTTGATAATGTCATGGACTTTTACACAAGTTCACTGAAGCTGGAGTGAACAAAATCCTAATGCATTTAAGATAGGTCAGAAGATTTGCATATGAGCAATATTGCTTGCAGGAGATAAGTAACTTCTCTTCAAATTGGCTTAAAACATATAATTTGCCAAAGTTATCTTCTGTTGCCTAAATTCCCCAGATAAATATTTGGTTTACTTTGCTTGGGAAAGCATTACTCATAATAAAAATATCTTAGTTGTTCTATATACAAATGCAATGGAGTATAAACATGCATATTAATTCACAACTTTAAATTGGCCATTGCTATTTTATTGGTCAATAAACGTTTTATTTATTATAATATTAAACAATTGTTATAAATATATTAATAGAATTGTTTACTAATTTCTAAAAATATATCCTGTATCTTGCTTATGAAAATGCATTTATAGAACCCTTGAGTTGGTCATTTGACATGGAACATTATTCCTTTTGTGTTCAGCATTGCCAAGAGAAAACTAGTGCCATCTCTGAAAAGGTAGTAAGTTTACATTTGTTGTACCACTAGGGGAAGTAAATTCTAGAGCTAAGAATGCTTCACTGATTCTACAGTTGACCTGAGGAAAATAAGGCCAATATCCATCCATTTAGTTGAGAAAATAGCCTGGCAAAATACGTAAGAAAGAACTAGTTAGACAGCCTTGGGAAATAAGATTATTAACAAATAATTTCAATATATTCAATTAGACAAACCACTAAGTCATTTTAAAACCAGTTACATGGGTGCCTGGGTGGCTTAGTCGGTTAAACATCCAACCCTTGATTTTGGCTCAGGTCATGACCTCACAGTTGTGACATCAAACCCCATACTAGGCTCCATCCTGAGTGAGGAGCCTACTTGGGATTCTCTGTCTCTTTCTCTCTCTCTGTCTCTCTCTCTTTCCCTCTTCACCTCTCCCCTGCCCACTCTCCCTCTGTCTAAAATAAAATAAAATAAAATAAAATAAAATAAAACCAGTTAAAATAAAACTGAAAAAAACAGTTAATAAAATTTTTTACATACTTGAGAATTATAATGCTGGTCATGAAATGTCAGAATGAACATTAGCTTTGACTTGGGCTTTGTGCATATGGAATGTGTGCCTGGCATCTGTCATAATACATGGAGTTCTAGAAGACCTCTTTCTTGGATTTTCTCTATCCTCCATGAAAGAAACTGAACCCTAAAATGTTACTTAAAATATTACCAACCCAATCAGAACATCATTTACAATAAAAAGACAATAGCTCAGGTCTACAACCATAATTACTTGGGTAATTCAGGAAAGGAACCACTAATTTTTCTAAATTGCCAAGATAATGGAGGGGATATGGAGTCAATTAGCTGAATTATTCTAGTGGTTAACTGCGCAATTCAAATAACTTGATAATTCTAACTTCACCCTTCATTATTTTGAGGCTTACTTTAAAAAGTGGCATTTGTTCCATTTTCAGATACATTGTTTAAAACAGAAATGCCTCTTATTGAAAACTACCACTAATTAGTGATTGAGGCAAAATAGCATATGTTTTCTCTGCCTGATGAGATCTTAAAGATCCTGATGATTATTTTTAATTATACTATTGTCTGTGTATCCCATAGCATCTTATTTTCTTCAGCTAACAGATGAATAGTCTGAAAACTAGTCCTTATACCTGAACAACTGGCCCTCTCAGGACTTGCTGGGACAAAGCTGAATCTTTACAAGACAGACAAATCAGAAAGTAGCATGACTTCTGAAAGACTGATGATCCATCATTTTAGTGTGGAGGGTTCCATAAAAAAGCTGCTCAACATGGGTTCTAGAAAAAGTAATGACCGGGCTTTGGAAGACAGACCAGAAGTAACATCTGGATGGGCTGCCTCTATATGATGATCCTCCCTCCTGACCTGCCATTCCAGGGAAGAGGTGATGCCAAGCCCCAGTAAAGGAATTGGGCACAGCTAAGTGAGATTTTTTACTTTTTTATGATATACTGGAGCAGAATAAGAAGCAGGACTAAGGCAGAAGTTCAGGGACAAATTAGTGCCAGGGACACAAGACCAAGGTTGAATTCTGTCATCAGAGACATCACATAACCACACAGAATTCCTGATTCTCCAGCTCCCCCAAACCTGTGTCTCTATACACACCCCCATTTCAATAACTGGTACCACTATCCATTGCCCCCTAAGTCTCCCATGTCAGACCTATTATTTCTTTGTTTGTCAAGTCAAAAGGTCTGCTTTCTTCTTTCATAATAAAACTTGATTACATATTAAAACTGTAGCCAAAATCAACATAAAAACTAGTTTAATTTCTTTAAGGGCAAAAAGAAGTTAGTTATACAAATGTGGGACCTACTTTCACCCTTTTCAAGATATTGGAAATATCTGCTTTATGTACTGAAGGTGCAAAGATGGGGAGGTGCAAAGGTACTCTTCCCCATGAATTGATTAGCACGTCCTTTAAGAAACAACAACAAAAAAAGATTTTATCTTTAAGTAATCTCTACACCCAATATGGGGCTCCAACTTACAACGTTGAGATCAAGAGTCATATGCTCTATTGAGTGAGCTAGCAAGGTACCCCTACCATGTCCCTTTTAATACTAAGTTTAAAAGGGAAAATATTCTGTATTAAAACAGTCTAATTGTTCAGATCCAGCATACAAATAACTGCTAGAAAACATTTTCTGAAGGAAAGTTTCATGTAATTCCCAAACAAAGGAAAAATAACGGGCTTTGTTCTGTTTCTTTTTGTTTGTTTGTTTGTTTGGTCTCCTGGTTTGTTTTTCCAATTACTTGAACTTCCTGGTAGAAATATTAAGATGATAATTTTATAGTTTAGTCACCTTTTTATCATGTATGAAAAATGAGTCGCTGATATGATAAATCAATCTTCACCTTACTCTGGTTGAGTTGGGATGAAAGAGTGTTAAGAATTTGACACCATCACCACATGTGCTCCAAATGATACCACATTCCTGACTTTCAACAACCACATCAGTATATATTTTGTTGCCTATACCACCAAATTCCATTCCTAATTAAACACCAAAGCTTATCATCTTCTGGTGAACATAGAGAGACTCTATTCAAGGTTGGTGAACATCCTTTATGATCACCAAAGAGTTAATGCGACTGAACACTCTAAATCTCTTTAACAGCAGACACCAAGGAGTAGAGTTTATTCATATATTTTGTTTTGGTTTGGGTCTTAATGAGACTCAGGAACTGCTGCTGTGAACCTTTTTTTAGCATATAATATGTGTTAGTTCTTGGGGTAGATACCATAAAGAATAAGACATAATCTCAGTACCTGGAAAATGTAGAGTCTACTTGAATAGAGATTTTTTTTTAAATTTTTCTAACCTCTGATTTGTTCCCATGAAAGTGTTCAGTGGATTCCACCAAAGAAACAATAAAGACATCCATCAGAGGTTAGCAGTATCTTTGAGTGATTGAGTGTTAGCAGGTACTTTTATGTTTCTGAGATTTTGTTTGTTTTGCAAGAGTGTATTTGGTATTTTGTAAGCAGAAATATAGGCACCAGTTTTTAAAGTGACGAACAAGATCTTATAGTGCTTTTTCACAATAGCGTGCTCAAGGAACATTTGTTAAGTGAATGAGTACATTTTTCAAATTCTCAAACTTCCCTCATTTAAAAACATTAAGGCCATTTATTTTGGGTCAAAAGAACTCCCCAAATTTCCACTAGAGTAGATAATTCTATTAACTTTATCTTCAACTTTTGAAAACCACTAACCAGTAAATAAAGAGCTCAATAAATTTTTGTGGATGTTATATTGTACCCAAAGGATAAAGAAGGGGAGTTTGTTTTACGTCTACTCTTTTTTAGAACATTCTATAAACAAACACCATTGTGTAGGACATAGGCATAGTTTGAGTATCATCACCACTTGAACTGAATACACAACTGCCAACTTCTTCCAGCCCATCTTGATAGAATAGAGAAGAGTATGTAAAAAATGTCTTCCTAGGTTGTGGGATGTAAAGATAAGTAAATGTTATGAAAACCAACCTTAAGTCACTTGAACAATTTGACTTTGATCCAGAGGTGAAAGATTTCAAAACATAGTCTGGAAGTTCAGGTTAGTTGACTGGACTGTGAGAGGTAATGACTCCAGTGTTTCAACTTTAGACAGTCTACTCATTTTCTTTATTTCTTTAGCAAGGGACTGCGTAGTAAACTGGTCAGACTTTGTACCTAGATGTGCCATAGTCTTAAGGAAATCAGGTAATAAGAACACAGCAGTATCACAAGAAAACAATTCAAAGCACAAGGTTTAATAGTAGTTGGTGGGGAGCGTTTTCACATTACTGGGGACAGAGCCAGAGGGGTGATAGTAGTTGTGGGTCAAAATCTCTATTGAATTGATTTATGCCACTAAGACATTTAGAATTGCATTAAAAAGATAAGAGACATACATAGCAAATCAAGTAACATGCCTTTTATAAGGTACCCAGTACTCTTTGCCCATGTCTTACAGATACAGCTAGACAAAACTAACATAAGCTCAAAATAGTTACATACCACTTCTGGCCCGGAGTTTCTCTAATGTCATGGTGAAGGCCAGCAGAACTGCACACACTTATGCATGTATAGTCTGAAAGTGCAGGGCAATTATTGCCGGTAGAGCCATTTTTTAATCAAAGAGGGACAGGAACTTATACGTCAATATTTCCTCAGGGATTTTCAAAGATGCATTTCACAAGGTCATTAGAACATCTTGGTGAAAACCAATATCAGTTACCCATAGTGGTGGCCAACTCAATAAGGTATCTTTGAACTGATTCCCCTTCCTTCTATGTCCCACTCGCCCAGACTCTCAACCACGGTTTTTGAGATCACTGCCCACCCATATGGAAACCTATGTCTTACCTCTCCTTTTGAGACACCCAATGTCAGGCATGAGGCAGGGAGAAATCAACATGATAATAAGACCATTACCTATGAAAGGTAATTGCAAAGAAAAATCAAGAGATGGATTTCAGAAATTCTATGAAAGAATTGACAGAACTTAGTAATAAAGCAATGAAGAATGAGAATAGTCATCTTGGTGGACAAGATGGTGGGTCCTAATCTAGATAAGGCCATAACTTAATGGTATTGACCAGCGGGCCATGGGAGCTAAGCTTTAGGAATCAAGTGAGAGTTGAAATTTTGCCAGTGAATGAGTTCTTTAAAAGAAGACTTTATGAAGAGGTGACCAGTTGGGTGATAGACTGAATTTCAGGTAATTATCAGATTTCAGGGGCAAACAAGAAAAAGAACTGGCAGACACTGGGCACCCAGGAAACAATAGAGTTTAGTGTTATGTGTGATGGTGGGTGAGCGGAGAGAACATGCAGTTCAATTCCATCATCAAGTCAGAGACCAGACTGAAGAAGCTTAAGGTGGAAATAGCTTGTATGCAGTAATATGCAGTAAAAAGATGGAGACAGTCGTGTCAATGGCTTACGGTACAGATAATGTATGTGGAGATAGTTCACTGATGACATGTTGCTGCACATGAACTGAAGGAGAGAAGTTTGATGTTTGTAGATCCAAATAAAGTAATTTTTTCTAGGATTTTAAAGATGGAAAAAAGGGTAGTGGAGCTAACTTCCGCATGAAAAAAAATCCTAAGCTTATTTTATTTTTAAATGAGCTTTATTGCATAAGAGACTCTTAAAAACTGAGAACAAACTTGAGGGTTGATGGGGGGTGGGAGGGAGGGGAGGGTAGGTAATGGGTATTGAAGAGGGCATCTTTTGGGATGAGCACTGGGTGTTGTATGGAAACCAATCTGACAATAAATTTCATATATTAAAAAAAAATGAGCTTTATTGAAATCAGTTATTAATTACATAGAAATTCTGAGATTTATCTTGGTATCAGACTTTTATGCCCTTTTCTTCTCAAGAAAAATCATTAAAAAAAAAAGATGAATGCTCATAAGCATTTTCTCTAAGATGTTGGTCTACAGAATGGCATTATTGAAAAGTACTTCTCTTCCAGAAAATATTGGAAGAATTCCACTTGAATAAATATGGCATAGTTCAGTGCCTACTTTTGCATACCCATATTTGTGTTAAGCTAATCCTAGTTTCCAAAAAAAGGTTTTTGTGCTGTTGAAAAGCATTTCTGAAATACTGCCAACCCCATCTTGTGATTGAAGTTCTTTGGTATAACACAGGTTAGAAGGGGTGAGATGCCAAGCAGGTATTTAGAGAGTTTGATTTTAATGTTTTATATTTGAATGAGTCATGGTTTAGATAATCTGTTTTTGCAAAACATGTTTTCAATATGCAATCTGATCATTTTCTACTTTTTCATTGAATATCTTCTTTTTTATCCTTCCTAACGATCTGCTTTAAATATAAATAACAGTTAATCACAGTGTGCTTAGTTCAGCATACATCATCCTTCCAGGTTATGTTTGTTATCTGTTGAACTTACTCTTTGGATCAAACATTTACTGAATGAGTGAGATTTCAGACAGGGGCTAATTGCCCACAAAGAGTAAGTGAGCCTTACAAACCACATATTGTTTATCCAATGAGTTTTTATAAGCCTGTTGTTTATCTATACAGTATAACCGTGATAGTCAAGCTATAATTCATTTGCAGGAGTGTCTGTTTTTTGTTTCATATTTTCATGATCATTGTATTATCTTTTAATTGATATTAAGCTACTGCTGGGTTCTCTCTTTTTTAACTTTTACAGCTTTTGGTTTTACTTATTCAACTTGTAAACTGACAAACATTCTATGTATTATTTTTTAAATTTTTTTTTTTTCAACGTTTATTTATTTTTGGGACAGAGAGAGACAGAGCATGAACGGGGGAGGGGCAGAGAGAGAAGGAGACACAGAATCGGAAACAGGCTCCAGGCTCTGAGCCATCAGCCCAGAGCCCGACGCGGGGCTCGAACTCACGGACCGCGAGATCGTGACCTGGCTGAAGTCGGACGCTTAACCGACTGCGCCACCCAGGCGCCCCTATGTATTATTTTTTAGAAACCTTTTTAATGTTTATTTATTTTGGGGGGGGAGGGGCAGAGAGAGAGAGAGAGAGTGAAACACAGAAGCCAAAGTAAGCTCCAGGCTCTGAGCTGTCAGCATAGCTGTCAATGCGGGCCTCGAACTCACCAACAGTGAGACCATGACCTGAGCTGAAGTCGGACACTTAACCAACTGAGCCACCCAGGAGCCCCTGTTCTATGTTATTTTAATTTTACTCTTGGTATGAAACTTTATTTGTTTTTAATGCAGAAGAAGTGTAAGTTCCTTCCTGATAATGAGATTTTTTTAAAATAAAGAGGATAATAAAAATGTTTACAATCTCACCAGAGAGAACCACTACTGACATTATTGTTTACATGATGCCATAATTTTTTGTATACCTATATATGAAAAATTAAAAACAAAATGTGAGGGGTGCCTGGGTAGATCAGTCAGTTGAGCGTCCGACTTTGGCTCAGGTCATGATCTCATGGTTTGTGAGTTCGAGCCCTGCGTCGGCTCTGTGCTAACAGGTCAGAGCCTGGAGCCTCCTGCAGATTCTGTGTCTCCCTCTCTCTCTGCCCCTCCTCTGTTCTCACTCTGTCTCTCTCTGTCTCCCTCAAAAATAAATGAACATTAAAAATTAAAAAAAAAACGTGATCATATAGAACATAACCTTCCCAAACTTGCTTTTTTCATTAACATGTATTATAAACATGTAATCCTACCCTAATATTGCCATACAGCTTGATTTGTATTGGGTACATAATACTTGTACTAATCTCTTTCTGTTAAATATTTAGTATTCTCAATGGTGTGGTCAATAACTGTTTAGTTAAATCTTTCCTGATTTCCTTAATTAATCCTTAGAATATATCACTAAATTATTTCTGTGTTAGAACTCTCATTTTTAAGAAACGCATATGAGTTTAACAACAACAAAAAGAGATATATGAGAAGTACCTAGGAGTATCCTGAGGACCTTAAGGACAGGGAAGTTGCTGGAAACATTCTTTGGACTCCTATGTATACTGGTCTCTAAATTTGTGATTCATTACCTCCTTCTCACCCAAAAGTCTCCCCCTGCTTCATATCACACGCATAAAAACAGAGCCACCCACAGCAACCATTTGTATGGCACAGGCCCAGCCATCCTGAGAAAAATGAAATCATTCCCATTCCTTTCTCATGGCTGCACCCATTCTCCATTTCAGATTTCCAGGATTAACAGATGTTCACCTTGGCCCCATCAACTGAGGCCAAGGGATGGTGCTTGACGAACACGGTTGCCCGGAGCCACTCGATAGCCATGTAAATGATGGGGAGGCAGTCTATGAATACCATCATACTCTTACCACTCATCGTACACGTTTTTATGTAAAGATATTTATTGCAACAAATTGGCACAGTTAAACCAGTGAAAGAAAGGAAATTCTTTTTTTTTTCTCTTTCTTTCATACGAATAGTTTTTTTCTAACACTGAGTTCATTTCATCTGACAGTGGGCAACAACACCTTCACATGTTTTTGAGGTATGCATCTACAAAGAAGATACCATCCTCTATGAGCACTCCAGTTTGATTCAACTGGAATGTTACCTATTGTCAACTCTTAATAAGAATAAGAAAATTCCATCGTGGAAAAGATTTTAAAACTTGTTAGCTGTTCTCTTTTAGACTTAACATACGTAAAATCACATTTCTCGCATAATGCATTTTGTGGTTATTATAAGAAAAGCACATCTAGTATTTAAGGACAGAACATTAATATTTATAGAGAAAAACCATGACCAACTTAAAGTAAGTCTAAATTTTTCTCTGGACTTTGATTATGCAGCTAGAAGTATATTTCCACAAGAGAGTAGAATCTTCCAGTCAAACGTGTTGAAAACTTTTGGGGAGAAAGGAATTAATAGGATGAAAAGCCTAAGGCAAACTAGGTATTATAGAATTGTATCAGTTCTATGTTTTCTAGAAAAGCCCATAATGTTATGTAAGTCTGGGATCTCTACATTTTCTTCAGTTGCCTTAGTCGCTACTGTATTAGTTATCTATTGCTGCATAACAAATTACCCCCAAATTTAGTAGTTTAAAACAACCAACATTTATTATTGCACACAGTTTCTGAGAGTCAGGAACCAGGAGGAGCTTCGCTGGCTGGTTCTGGCTCAGGGTCTCTTATGGAATTGCAGTTAAACTGTCAGCTGGGGCTGTAGTCCTCTGAAGGCTTGACCTAATTAAGGGATCCGCTTCTAAGCTCACTTGTGTGGCTATTAGCGGGAGGCCTCACTACATGGGCGTCTCCCTAGGTCTGCTCATGACCTGCCAGCTTATTTACCCTGGAGCAAACCATCTAAGAGATAAAGAGTTGGTGGGCAGGGGGACATAGAAGCAATGCTGTCTTGTATGACAGCCTCAAAATTGACAATCCAGGGGTGCCTGGGTGGTTCAGTCGGTAGAGCATGCAGTTCTTGATCTCAGGGTTGTAAGTTCAAGCCCCACTTTGGGTGCAGAGATTACTTAAAAATAAGATCTTTAAAAAACAAAACAAACAAAAGTGACAATCCATCACTTCTGCCATATGCTGTGGCACACAGAACCTTCTACCATGAGGGCAGAGAGGGGTGTGGGGTGGGATATGTAGTGTAGGGATACCAGGAGGTAGGAATCACTGGGCCTCATCTTGGAGGTTGACGACTGCATATACCGTTCTCAGGTCATAAAATTCCCTTTATAATTTGATTTATATTTACATTTCTAGAATTTTGATTCCCTTCTATATTTTTTCTGTGTACTCAAAATAATGTTACAAATCAATTGTAATTCTACAGTTTGCATGTAGATGTTTCTAACATGGATTGCCTGGGTGGCTCAGTCAGTTGAGTATCTGATTTCCACTCAGGTCATGATCTCACGGTTCATGGCTTCGAGCCCTTGCATTGGACTATGTGCTGACAGCTCAGAGCCTGGAGCCTGCTCCAGATTCTGTCTCTCTCTCTCTCTCTCTCTCTCTCTCCCCTCCCCCAGTCACGCTCTGTCTCTCTCCTTCTCAAAAATAAATAAACATAAAAAAAAAAAGTTTCTAACATTTAGTGGTTGGGGTTTAGCCGTTTCTTATATTTTTACCAATGCTCCATATCCTAAATTATACATATTATGCTTATTTTAAAAACAAATTGATTAAGTGGATCTCTCTTTTTAGACTATCTTCATTCATTAATTTATTTAATAAATAATAATTTATTTTTATTTTTATATTATATATTTTTGAGTTCAGGGAAATGTGTTTTCTTTATTGTTCCAGTATGTCACTTCTGTGACATACTTCTGTTCTAGTCTCCTCTTTTTTAAAAACAGCTTTATTGGGGTGCCTGGGTGGCTCAGTTGGTTAAGCATCTGACTTTGGCTCAGGTCATGATCTCACAGTTTGTGGGTTTCAACCCCGCATAGGGCTCTGTGCTGACAGCTCAGAGCATGGAGCCTGCTTCAGATTCTTTGTCTCCCTGTCTCTCTGCCCCTCCCCTGCTCTCTCTCTCTCTGTCTCTCTCTCTCTCTCTCTCAAAAATAAATATTAAAAAAATTAAAAACAACTTTATTGAGATATATTTCACATGTCATACAATTCACTCATTTCACTTATGTAAAGTGTAAAGTTCCCTGTTTTTAAGCTACATTTTTGGAGGCAAAAAGCCTGACAATATCTAGAATTGGTCAAAGATATTTGATCACCCTATATGTATTTACATAATAAAGGTCTATCTTTGAGATTTCATGTATATATGTTCTTTCTGCCAGAGCAAACAGGTAGACACAGATATCTTGTTTATTCTTTCTGTCAGCGTTCTGCAGAACCTGAAGGTGTTAACTGTGTAGCAAACAGGACCAAAGAAGTAACTTCAGAGGCCTGCAGATCTATGTGCCAGACGAGTTGTCCCATCAGAGTCCTATCATCTTCCTCTAGGAATAAATAAACAGTCCAAACCCCAAGTGACTATTATAAAGGACTATGTTTACCAAATTATCAGCACACACCCAAATACTGTTGTTCCAGATAATCTAGTCACTAATGGATGGAAATTATGTTTTATTTAATGATATTCCAGAAAGTAAAAGATGTGTGTTTTCATATGCTTTTCAAGAACTATCACATAAGCCTAAAACAGAGCAGGTGTTCATCTTAACTCAAATGTAGTATACATTTTTTTTGTTTGTTTGTTTCCCTCCTTAGGTAAAATTTTTATCTATTAAAAAATTACACAGCTAGCACACATGTATTTCTGGAAAAAATAGAAAATATACAGAAAGAATTTGTAAGCATTTTAATCCTGTTATCTAGAAATAGCCCGTGTTAAGTTTTGGTGTATATCCTTTCAAAAAACAAAATTTTAGAGGGCATATATTTATATACATTATAACTGGTAATTGCAAGCTTTAATCATCTGTGATTAAAAACTGGGCTCAATTTAATATTTAATTATTTGATTATTTCTTATTGTGTGTTTGGTTTGCCTTGATCTCCAGGAGGCTGGATATACCACTTCTTTTCTCCGTGGGTCCATGTTCACTGATATGGCCCCTAAAAGGAGCCTTACCGTCACCACTGTTAATGGTGCCCCTTACCTTTGCAAGGAATCTTCCAGCTCACAGTGCTTAGAAACCCGCCAACCCTCCACGCAGCACTGCCATGTGCCATGACTCTAAAGAAAATTCCTTCTTCAGCTTCTCAGAGCTCAACTCCCAATTTCCTGTCAGCAAGCCTGCAAACAAATGTATACACTCACGTATAAGAACAAGTGGTATTCTTAGGACAGTGAGATCTCATGCCAAATGTATAAAACAAATCGTTTCTCTCGATCAGAATAATACCCTGGCACATTAAGTACTGTATAGGCAGCGTCCTGTGTGAATCTTTTTGTACTAAAGCATTCACATTTTGGGGGCCTCAACATTTCAAACACCTTTTATGCAGATGAGGGATCAGCTTAATTCTCACTAGGTAAATGGCCTATTCAGGATTTTCAGATCAAAGAAACAATCTGCCCTACAAGTTGATTCAATACTACAAAACAAACAATAATAACCAGTTCACTCCTTTGACAGTTTTGTAGGCTTTTATCTTTTCCATCCAGGTTTCAGTTGGCCAACTTTCAATAAAGGTACAAATTCAAGCTTCTTGTTCCTTGATTAGTAGTCTCAGCTCCTGCCCTCATTCTCTGAGAAGGGTCTTAACTGTGCCAGGAGGTGGCAAAGGGAGACTCCATTTTCATGCTTTAGGCTTACGTATACTTTTGAGTTATTGCAATGAGAAAATATTCATACACTGGTTACATGATTAAAAAAAAAACCTGCCAACATCACCACCAATGAAACAAAAGTAGAAATCTGGCCACAGACACATTGAAGCATTCAGAGTGGAGCTCATGGTGGTCTATTTCTGATGTACTATTAGATAGTTTGTGGTGGTTGCATGGTCCGGGAGGATGTTTAGAAGTCCGTGCACCTGGCTCTGTAAGAAATGTGTAGTCCTGGGGTGCCTGGGTGTCTCAGTCTGTTAGGCATCCGACTTTTGATTTTGGCTCATGTTGTGATCTTGCAGTAGTGGAATTGAGCCCCGTGTGTGTGGAATGTGGAGCCTACATGAGATTCTATCTCTCCTTTTGCCCTTCCCCTGCTTTCACACGTGTGCACATGCCCACACTTTCTCTTGTCTCTCTCTAAAGAAAAAAGTAAAGAATAAAAGAAATGTGGATTCCTTAGGCATGTCATTAAACCCCAGTTTCCGTATCCATCCCACATTATATTGAATGCTGAGGCCTCTTGGAACCCCATCACTCTGTAGTTCATATGACTCTCACTTGAATGATCTCATTGTAAGAAAAGTCACATTCTTTTATTTCTCCAAACAAAATTTAATCTTCTTGATTTATTTTTTACTGGGTGGAGGAAAATTCAATGCCAGTCTTTTTTTTTTTTTTTTTTCAGATTTCCCTGCCCCTGCTATAGGGTTCTGTCAAGAGTAGACATTGTTCAGTGCACGTGCAGGGGTAGACCCACCAGTCTTCAACACTGGTGACACCCTCCTTGTCCATTTCTGCAAGTTCTTGAATGGAGGTAGCTCAGCTTCTTTTTGCCTTATTTTGACCATGAAGATTCTTTAACAGCCCTCCAAGATACTTTTCGTAAAGTTAATTGCTACCTCCCTCGTACCAGTCACTTGTTGGTTGGCTTTTCAGTTCTGTTGCTGCTTTTCTTCTCTGCTTTTCCAATATTCTAGAGAGCTGAAAGTCTGCAGGTTACATTTCTTGGTGCCCCTTACCAGCGGGCTCCTGGTTTAGGACCGCTAATGGGAGGCAATGGCAGGATGCTGGAAGGCAGGAAATGAGGGAAAGGGATTTACCTATGGCTTTCCATTTCTGACAATGTCTCAGGCAGCAATGATGTTATTTACTACAGTGACAGTGTTGCCAAAGTTCCATTCCTGGTTGGGGTGACATCTTGTCAGCAGATCAACAGCTAACTACAGTAGTGTCTCAATCAGAACCGTGGTCAGTATAAGCATATGAACCCCAGCCTAGAAGTATTGGCAGATTCTATTCTTTGGTTGTCACTCCTCATATTTTTGTTTTGTTTTGTTTTGTTTAATGTTTATTTATTTTTGAGATAGTGAGAGAGAGCAAGAGAGAGCAGGGGAGGGATAGAGTGAGGGAGACAGAGAATCTGAAGCAGGCTCCATGGTGTCACTGCAGAGCCCGACACAGGGCTCAAACTCACGAACCGAACCATGAGATCATGACCTGAGCCAAAGTTGGATGCTCAACCAACTGAGCCACTAGGCACCCCTCCTCTTGGTGTTCATCCTCCACCTCCCCTCCTTCGCTGTTTTCTCTCTTGCATTACTTTTATAATCAATTCCTTGCATTAAATGTTCTCTAGTTGAAATATTCCATTTGGTTTTTGTTTTTCTTGACTGGAAGTTGATTAACAGACCCCCTGTCCCTTACCCAGTATCCTTGAGCTGTACTATCACACACCTAGTTACCTTTTACCGGACTGTGTGTGAGGGTAAGATGTTGTCCCTGCTCTTCTCAAATCCAATAAAACCCTACTTAGTTAGGATTCTTTCGGTTGCAAATAATGGAATCTCAGCTGAGGGAACCTAAGACAAATTGGAAAATTTAAGATTTTAAGCGCAAGCCTTGGATCCTTAGTCCTGGGATATATCCAGGCCACCTGAACCATGGATGGAAGCCCCGCAAGTAACTACATCAGTTAGCCAGTACTGCACAACAAACCCAGACTTAGTAGTATATGATAATAACCCAAGACTCCGTGGCTTCTAATAACAACCATTTATCATTTTTCATAAGTGTGTGGGTTGGTTGGGTAGTTCTTTTCATCTGGCGGGGGGGATGTGGATGATCTCAGCTGCGTTTCTTCATATCTCGTTGGTTAGCTGATAAGTCATTTGCGGCCTGGATGACCTTGGATGGGGCACTATAGCTATGGTCCTTCCCCTTTCAGCAAACTAGCCAAGCATTTCTCAGGGAGTGGATGGGTCAAAGAGAAAGCAAGGCTTCTTGTGATTTAAGTTAGAAACTGGTAGTGTGTCACTTTCACCAAGTCACATATTAAGCCCAAATTGAAGAGGTGAGATACCAGGATCCAGGAAGAGCTGGAAAGTGGCATACAGGAGGGGGGGGGAAGTGAAGGGGGCCTGTTTTGCAATCTATCCACTATAGTAAACCCAGGAACTCTACTTTTCTTTCTTTCTTTCTTTCTTTCTTTCTTTCTTTCTTTCTTTCTTTCTTTCTTTCTTTCTTTCCTTTTATTTATTTTTGAAAGAGAGAGAGAGAGAGCGAACAGGGGAGGAGCAGAGAGGGAGAAGGAGACACAGAATCAGAAGCAGACTCCAGGCTCTCTGAACTGGTCAGCACAGTCCCCAACACAGGGCTCAAACCCACAAACTGGGAGATCATGACCTGAGCTGAAGTTGGATGCTTAACCAACGGAGCCATCCAGGCACCCCAATCACCTTTGCTTTTCTGTAAGCCTTGCTTTATTTTTTTTTCCACCACACACCTACCTACCTTTCTTTCTTTCTTTCTTTCTTGCTTGCTTGCTTGCTTGCTAGCTTTCTTGCTTGCTTTCATTTATTTCTTTATTTTAACCAGTTTTCTTTCTTACTTGGTCTGTGTGGTAGAAAATGGCCACTGCTACCACCTTCTAAGTTTATGTGTTCACCATTGAAGTAGACAGCCAGACTAAAACTAGACCCTCAACCAACTCTATATACCTTGGAAAAGGTCTTGGTGGATCATCTTCATTCAGGTGCACACACTTGGATCAATAAACTGTGGTCTAGAAGACTGGCACATTAGTGCTTTGACTGTAGCCCTATGGATGGAAGGAGAGTTGAGAGTAGCTATGTGAGAAGGAAGCATCAACCCAAATATTATGCAAATAGAGCCACAAAACTTATAAATGTTTCCAAGGTGTCTTTAATTTTGTTTTTAAGAGAAATATGTTTTGCAGCTATGACTTACATTGCGAGGAAAAAAAGGAAAATGATTTAGTGTGGGGAGCAAGAACATGGGCTATGGAGCAAGACTGCCTATGTGGATATCTCCCCTTTGCCACATCTTAGCCTTGCGACATTGGGAAAATTCTTGATCTCCTTGAGGCCCAATTACCTTGAGAGTAAAACGTGATACAAAATGATTCCTATCATATAGATTGTTGTGAGGATTTAATTAGAACATGCATACTGCCCATACAACAGTGTATGCTCCATAAATGTTAGCTGTTGATACAAATTCTAAAGAAAAAGCACTGAACACTAGGTATACAAATTCAGCAGGACAGAACTTGTGATTTCTATGAGCTTTCACTGTCTGAATTATCTGCTAGAGGTCTTTAGTTTGAAATCAAATTAAAGTCATCCTAGAATATCCTCACTGGAAACCCCAGCTTTGTGTTTACTGTTCTATTAATCATCTTTTCAAGGCATTCCTTCAGGTTTTTGTGTATGTTTACCAAGGACAGAGTTAAGTCAAAAGTAGACAAGGTCAGGAAAGCCAAGATGTCATTGATGAAGCTGTGAACCCATCGGGGAGTGGGGATCAAAGAATGACTCTTTGCTTGAGGCTGAAGTAGGTCAGAAAAGCATATAATTTTGAAGAAAAAATTTATCTGTGTCTAATTGTCCCCCAACTCTTCCACAAAGCGCAGAAACCTCGAAGTGTTAGTAATTGTATACCTAGTAGTCCTGGGCAAAGAGGAAAAGAAAAACTTTTAAATATTGAAAGTTTCAGTAAGGATCATTTAAATCATACTATGTAGAATGCAAGTATATAGGCCTTTGTAAGATACCAAATCAGGAGCTTTTTAACAAAAAGAGGGAAAGGTGTCTTGTTTTTCTTTTAATTTTTATGTAGTATAATTTTTTTGATGATCAGATTGTGTCCAATGAACTCATTTTAAAAGTATGTGCAAGAAGTTATGAAAATGTGTTAAAATAGCTTCTTGTGTTTTATTTACCACACCTACATTCTTCATGCATATTGGCATAGGAAGTAGCTAAGATTGAAGGCAGGCCATTCCTTTATAATCTTATCCAAAATAGAAGCTAATAGTTGTAATGACTCATTTGTTTCCTTCTACTTTCAATCCTTATCTTGGGACCACAGATTGCATTACAATTGCTAAGTAATTGTACATCTTTTGTGAAGCACCTTGAAATGTTCTGCTGTGGTAAGAAATTGGCCACGTTTTAGAATTACCAAACAAAGCTAAGTTTTTTTAACTGAGTCCTGTCGCTTTAATGTAATATGTCGTATTATTTTGAGAACATGCAACGAGTCACTAGAAAAAAAGATGAGGCCCAAGTATTTAATAAATAACTTAATTTAGATAAGAGATTTCCCTACAGTGAAATCTATTTTTGTAATAATTTTCTTGACTTCTAACATATACCATGAGCATGCCTTATTGCAAACTCTTGGTCACCTGATGCTTAGAGACATTATTTTTTTCCTCTGTACCATCTAATTGATTTTTTTTTTCCTCCTCATGAAGCACAATACTTAAATCGAATAGTTTGAAAACTATGAATGATGTTAGTCTGGGTGAGGGTCAACTAGGATTAAAGAAATTCCTATAACAGATCCTAAGCACTGATGAATTCAGTATTAAAATACATGTCGTGGAATGTGAAAGAGACTGCTGGTTGATGCCCCAAGTCCACTTCTCAGTTATTCTCGATTTATAAAGCTTTGGTTGGGGGCCCTGGGTGGCTCAGTCAGTTGAGCGTCGATTTCAGCTCAGGTCTTGGTCTCAGAGTTCATGAGTTTGATCCCCACATCAGGCTCACTGCTGCTGTCAGCCTGTCAGCACAAAAAGCCTCCTTCGGATTCTCTGTCTCCCTCTCTCTTCCCCTCCCCCTCTTGTGCTCTCTCATAAATAAATAAACATTCGAGATTGTTTCTAAATCTACTTCCTTTAAAAAAACAAAATCCTCGGTGTTCATCAGGGCACATGGCTGCCCCGATTCAGGCTGCATCTCCTTTTCTCTCTCCCAGCTGGGAACAGCCGAATCATTCAGTGCAGGAAAATGGGATGTAAGTGGCAGTCATGTATGACGTATCTCAGGAGTTTGATGTGAAAGAGAAATAAACCACTACTCCCTCACCTCACAACCCACCTGCCTCTCATTAGGGAAAGGGATAGTGGGATATGACCCTAAAGTGAGTTCTTGGTCATTGGGTATAGTTAAATAAAGAACGCTGAGAGGGAACTCTACCTCAGTCTGTGTGACACGTGCTGAGCCTTCACCAGCAAACCCAATTTTAATAGAAACCATGTTTTATAAGCCATCCTTAACAGTACAAAGCATTTTTTTGTGAACTGGTGTAAATGTTTCTATTGGAGGTTACTGCATGCTACAGGTCCCAGCTGGTGACTTTATCACCACTGAAGGTGGAAAATAGGAATTGGACTTGAATCGTGGGAGGAGAGATTTGTGCTATCAGGAATAATTTAAAGAAGAAATGAAAGACAGTAAAGGTGATGAAGAGTGAATAAATCTAAGTAAAAGTTTTTAATTCTACTTGTATTTGAAATAGGATAAACAGTTCCATTTTGTAGTGTGGTTTCTCCAAGTGTCTTTCTTTCTTTTTTATTTTATTTATTTATTTTTGAGAAAGACAGAGCGAGCGAGCAGGGGAGGGGCAGGGAGAGAGGGAGAGAGAATCCCAAGCAGGATCCTCGTTGTCAGTGAAGAGCCTTTTGCAGGGCTCGAGCTCACGAACCATGAGATCATGACCTGAGTCGAATCAAGAGTTGGACACTTAACCAACAGAGCCACCCAAGAGCCACCCTCCAAGTGTCTTTCTGATATAGATTTCTCTGAGCCCCTAAATGTTGCATCTGTCGAAGCCCTTTTTGGAGAGAAAAAAAGTGCAGTATTTTTTGTTCTTATTCTCTCTAGTAGGCATTACTTGAAAAATAATTGCATTTGACTTCAGACATAAGTAATTCTTAGAGAAACTAAAACAAACAAACAAACAAAAAACCCAAACCCATTGGCTGGTGCTTTTATTTTTGTCATGCAAACCTTAGGTAGTCAGCTAAATATATATTTAATTATATCAAAGCATCCAGTTAAGGTATAATTTCTAAGCCATGTTACAGGTCATAAATGGGACAAAGCTGTCTGCATTTCATAGTGTAAATATTTGTTCAGAGCATCACATAAGATTGGCTGTAATTATAGTGTTTTCCATTAAATTTAGAAGGGTATCAACCACAACACACATTTATTCCACCAGTCACTTTAATCAAGTCTGAAAACCATAGGGCAAGCATTACTGCATTTAGTTGTCATCTATGCCCTTGGGCCAAGCATGTCTAAGCAATTCATAATTCTCTTGGACATGAGAAAAGAAACAAATATAAAAAAATCTATACTTCCTTATTGTGGTCTATGCAAATTCTTGAATGTTGGTCATCTTTCACTTAAAAAAATGATGTTAATTGATGGATTTCTGCTAATCCTACAATAGCAGCAAAACTGATCCTAATTCATGTTGTTTAAAAAAGTCCCCCAAGGGGCGCCTGGGTGGCTCAGTCGGTTGAGCGTCCGACTTCGGCTCAGGTCATGATCTCATGGTCCGTGAGTTCGAGCCCCGTGTCGGGCTCTGTGCTGACAGCTCAGAGGCTGGAGCCTGTTTCAGATTCTGTGTCTCCCTCTCTCTCTGCCCCTCCCCTGTTCATGCACTGTCTCTCTCTGTCTCAAAAAGAAATAAACGTTAAAAAAAAAATTAAAAAAAGAAAAAGTCCCCCAAATAACCATATTCCTTTAAATGTAGTTTATATCTGATCAGCTGATGCTCAGAGTTTTTGGTTTTACAAGCACTTTATCAAGATATGGTGACTGTACTAGCAAATGTCTCCTCTTTTCTATCTTCTAATTTTGATAGTGCTTATAGTGATACCACTGATACCAAACAGTGACCAGGATAAGACATAAGATTATCAAGGGAGCATTTCTGGCAATATCTTAGCATTATACCATGAAGGGAATTAGATTAATCTAAATTACAATGTGCTAGCTTCCACTTATAGAATGAATGAGTCACTAGGATGAAAAGTACAGCATAGGGAGTAGAGTCAATGGCATTGGAATATCGTTGCAGGGCGACAGATGGTAGTTAAATTTGTGGGGAGCATAGCATAACTTATAGAAAAGTTGAATCGCTGAGATGATTAAAACCAATGGGGTGCACTTAAAACCAATGTAACATTGCATGTCAACTATATGTCAATTAAATACATCAATTAAAAAATAAATTACAACAGGGGCACCCGTGTGGCTCAGTCAGTTAAGCATCCAACTTCAGCTCTCGTCATGATCTCACAGTTTGTGAGTTCCAGCGGTGAATCGGGGTTTGTGCTGACAGCTCAGAGCCTGGAGCCTGCTTCGAATTCTGTGTCTCCCTCCCTCTCTGCCTTTCTCCTGCTCGTACTCTGTCTCTCTCTCTCTCTCTCAAAAATAAATAAACATTAAAAAAAGTTAAATAAAAAAATAAACACAAACTGTAAGATCATGACCGGAACTGAAATCTAGAATCAGACGCTTAATCTACTGAGCCACCCAGGTGCCCTGCTGTATTTATATTTTAAACAAACATCTAAAAATTTCTATTTACTTGATATACTCAACTTGTGTAAATTTCCCTCAGTTTTGCTTTAAAACACTATAAAACTTATAGTAGCGCTTGTGGGACAATTATCATAGGGAAAATGAAGTAAATCTTTATCAATGTTTAAAGAAATGCTAACTATCCACTTCATCTCTCTGAAATGAGTGGATTGTGTGTGATTATTTTGTACTTGAGAATTTAAATATAGAACCACTAATTACAAGCCCAAGTTATACTTGGAGTAAATTGAATAATGGACAAATCTATGAATTCATTACTAAAAGAATATACATATACATGTATATCTATGTCTATAGATATAGATATATTTGCAAACTCCACTAGTATAACCTCTGAACATACTGATACTTTAAACTTTTGGGGCAGAAATTTGGAATGATAGAAGTCTGTAACTTATTCAGATTATCAGAAATTATATACATAAAACCATTCCAAGGGCAAGCCAGATTTCATGACAACTCAAAGTTTAGACATTAGTCATTCCCATAGTCCCCAGTGTGATTTTTCTTGTTCAGAACCCAGTAATTTATCTTCTCAGGATCCACTGCTCTTCTATTTTTTTTTTTTCAACGTTTATTTATTTTGGGGACAGAGAGAGACAGAGCATGAACGGGGGAGGGGCAGAGAGAGAGGGAGACACAGAATCGGAAACAGGCTCCAGGCTCTGAGCCATCAGCCCAGAGCCCGACGCGGGGCTCGAACTCACGGACCGCGAGATCGTGACCTGGCTGAAGTCGGACGCTTAACCGACTGCGCCACCCAGGCGCCCCTCCACTGCTCTTCTTATCCCCACTTTATTAAGTCTCTCCTCCTCCCTGACCCCCCAGCCGCCCAGCATACCTCTACACTATTGATTAATGGTACTGCTCACTCTGACCTCTCCTCCACCAGCTGCCCACCAGCCACTGAGACATCTGAAGGGAATGCAACATCCTGGGGGCCCATGGAATCAGTGAGGTCTGCCTATGCTCTACAAAATTGCTCTCTTGGTTAGTTTTAGCTGCAGAGCTAAACTCATCCTTTGTCTTCGGAAGGTGTTGATGTTTATGCTGTATAATAAATGTAGTTCACATCTGCAATTTCATATCACTACAGGTTTCACCCAAGTGAAAGTATCTAGTTCCCATGGATGCCACTTTGATCTTCAAATAAGAGCAATTACCTAAAAGCTAAACTAAATCAGAATCATGCATCAGAAGCCTTTAATTCATTGAATGTGCCTCAGGACTTTTATTGCCACTTTTAAAAATCCTAAGCTGATTTATATTGATGTTACAATTCTTCAGACAAAATAAAATGCCAAATAATTTGGAAGACATAGTACAGTTTCATCAGCTGCTGGATAAATACAGATAAGGAAAGAAAGAACTGAAATTTAAGAAGCACTTCATTTATATTCAAAAGGCAAGTGCTTCACAGACTGACTACCCAACAGCTGTCTTCACTTTTCTGAAGCAAATCATAAGAATGCTCATTGTTTCCTGACTTTAGTTGAGCAGTATGAACATCAGAGATAGGTAACTTTTAGGTAAGCAAAGACTGCAGGGCAAAAAAATTGAGGGCATTCTGAGTCATTCCTAGCTGGGAATTATAAGTTCAGCAATGATGAATACCCTGAAATAAACTAAACATCTTTGTAATGTTCAGAAATGAAGACAAGAAAGGAAAGTTTGGTAGGAAGAAAACCCAAATGTGTAGACAAAACATTGTTCAAAAATGTTGCCTTTCTGAACTGACACTGTTTAGTAGTGTTTGTTTATATAATTCTCCGATGTGCTTGAAAATTATTTATCAATTTTCAATTGATAAATATCACATTCTATGTGACACCCATTCATAGTTAGAAACATTGCCATGATTTAATCACCTGTTCTTGGAGAAGAAGCTGTAGAGAAGTTAAATTTGGGGGTCTTTTCTTAAAAACTGGGCTACGTCCATCTATGAAGAAGAGATTCTGTATCATCTATAAAGAAGAGAATTCAAAATGTTGAAAAGGCACAGTGTTAACCTGGTAATTTCTAGACTCCTATCTATCTATCTATCTATCTATCTCTTTATGTATCTATCTATCTATCAAGTGTGGGGTAGGGGCAGAGAGAGAGAGAGAGAGGGAGGGAGAGAGAGAGAGAGAGAGAGAGAGAGAGAGAGAGAGAATCCCAAGCAGGCTCCATGCTGTCAGCACAGAGTCTGATGTGGGGCTCTATCTCACAAACCATGAGATTGTGACTTGAGCTGAAATCAAGAGTTGGACACTTACCCGCTTGAGCCACCCAGGCACTCCTAGACTCGCTTTTTTTTTTTTTTTTATTTTTTTTCAACGTTTATTTATTTTTGGGACAGAGAGAGACAGAGCATGAACGGGGGAGGGGCAGAGAGAGAGGGAGACACAGAATCGGAAACAGGCTCCAGGCTCTGAGCCATCGGCCCAGAGCCCGACGCGGGGCTCGAACTCACGGACCGCGAGATCGTGACCTGGCTGAAGTCGTGACCTGGCTTAACCGACTGCGCCACCCAGGCGCCCCTAGACTCGCTTTTAAATTGCATGATCACTTGGTTAGCAAATGCATCCCATTTAATTTTAATTCAGATAGACCTTTGCCACATTACTGCTGTATTTGAATGCAAATTATTTAATAATCTGCCACCAAATTCTTTAACCAAGTCATTATCTGAGATTAGAGTGCTAAATTTTCATCCTGCTGCAGAGTGAATTTCTGCAATTCTTGAGACATTTTACAGGCAACAGACAAGGTTTTGCTAGCTTTATAAATGCGTCAATGCATTGGTACTAAAATTCCTCGCCTCTATTGAATTATTCATACTGCTGTCATTCAATTAAGAATTCTTTCTTCATTTCGTTAGAGCAATTCATTTTTATGTCACATGAAGAATGAGTAAAAAGGCATTTATGTATTGAATGAATGATGTTGGCTTATTTTATCTTTAAGGTTCTTTGCAACACAGAAGTTCTACAATTAATATTTTCTAAAAAATCAGCAAGTAAGGCTTTTTCTTGATTACTCACATATTAAATGACAGTAGCTATTCACACCCATACCCAAATCTTTTCTTTAAAATGCTCTTTAAAGCTGTGAGTTCCTAGTATATGCTTAATGGAGTACAATGCTTCCTAGGGAATAACAGAATTTTGAACTATTTTCTGCTTTAGAGCTTAAGTATTTGTTGAAATCTGCCTCTTTTTTTTTTCATTTTACTTTGTGCTTAAAAATCGTGTCTGTGTCACTATAGCCGCATGAGTAGATTCTAATGCAAGATGGTGGGGCAGTCAGTGTTTTGACAATTTCTAGGAGCACCTTCTAAATTGGGCGAGGAGATGTGACCATCCGTGAGAGAGAGCATCCAAATTCAAATCCAGATATCAAGAGAAAAATCCTTTTATTTTCTCATAAATATCCTTGAACTGAGACCTTCCCTGTGAGACTGCCACTCTCAAATTTTTTAAGTGTTTTAATTGGAAATAGCCAAGCCTTAGGTATTAGTTTTCTATTGCTGCCAAAGATTACCACAAATATAGACATTGAGATCCACACAAATTATATTATCTTACAGTCCTGCAGGTCAGAAGCCAGACACAGGTCTACTTGAATTAAAATAAAAGTGTTGGCAGTGCTGAGCTTCTCCCTGGAAGCTTGAAGGGAGAAGCTATTTCCTTGTTTTTTCTACCTTCTAGAGACCATCTGCATTCCTCGGCTCATGTTCCCTGCCACCATCTTCAAAGCCAGTAATGGTGAGTCATGTCCTTCTCATGCTGCCATCTATCTAGTTCTCTGCAGCAAAGGAAGAGCCTCTACTTTTAAAGGCTCACGTGGTTAGTTTGGCTCCACCTAGATAATCCAGGATATTCTCCCCATTTCAGGATCCTTAAATTTAATCACATCTGCAATGTCCCTTTTGCCGTGTAGGATAACATATTCATAGGCTTTAGGGATTAGGGCATGAACATCTTTGGGGAGAGGGGTGTTACTCTGCTTATCATACGTTGATAGACATTTGTTTGCTAACGCTTTTTTTCCCTCTCTTCTCTGTACTGATATCATGGACATTCTGTCTTCTCTTCACTCCCTCCTCCAGGAATTTCATTTACTCTCATGCATTTGACACTCATTCAATGGGGATGACTTCTTTTTTTAAAATGTTTTTATTTATTTTTGACAGAGAGAGAGACAGAGCATGAGTGGGGGAGGGATAGAGAGAGAGGGAGACACAGAATCCGAAGCAGGTTCCAGACTCTAAGCTGTCAGCACAGAGCCTGACGCGGGGCTCATACTCACAGACTACAGGATCACAACCTGAGCCAAAGTCGGAGGCTCAACTGACTGAGCCACCCAGGCGCTGTGGGGATAACTTTTTATTGACACACAATGAATTGAGAATTTGGGGCTTTAATTTAATTAATTAATTTATTTATTTGTGAGAGAGAGAGAGAGAGAGAGGACCCATGCAAGCAAGGAATGGGCAGAAGGAGACAAAAGAGTGAGCATCTCAAGCAGGCTCCATGCTCAGCACAGTGCCCAGTGTGGGACTTGAACTCTCTGTCATGAAATCACGACCTGAGCCAAAATCAAGAGTCAGATGCTTAACCGACTGAGCCACTGAGGCGCCCATTTTATTTTATTTTATTTTATTTTATTTTATTTTATTTTATTTTTGTATTTAAGAGAGAGAGTTTTAATTTTAGTTAAAAATGTGAAGTCAGGGATACCTGGGTGGCTCAGTTAGTTAAGCATCCGACTTTGGTCCAGGTCATGATCTCACTGTCGGTGAGTTCAAGCCCGGCTTCAGGCTCTGTGCTGACAGCCCTGAGACTGGAGCCTGCTTCAGATTCTGTGTCTCCCTCTCTGTCTGCCCCTCCCCCACTTGTGCTCTGTCTCTAGCTCTCAGAAATAAATAAATGTTAAAAAAAATTTTTTTAAATGTGAAGTCAATAATCAACTGATGCTTACTTCCATTTATATGACATGTCAATCAGTTATTAAACAGCAAAGTTTTAGCTGTTTTAAATTGTGTGCAGTTGGTTATATCAGTTGCATACAAACTATGCTAACTTTCTGACTAGCTTACCTGCTCTAAAGTCACTGTATTTTCTCAGTTCTTGTTAATAGTTTTGGTTTTTGATGTTTCTGGGGTTGCTTGAAATGAAGGGGCAGCTGGCTTCTTGCTTAGACATCTTTGGATTGTCCAGAATGTTGTTGAATGGGGATATTTTGCCATGGGGTCCTCTAGAGTAGCTGGCTGGAGCTCTGAGGTCAAATTTCTTTCCTTTCTTTTCCTTTTTCCTTTCTTTTCTTACCTTTGCCATTGATCCTAATGCTTTTGTTATTAGCTCTCTTGGCTGTGTAAAAATATGCACTAAAATGTAAAATATATTACAGGGATAGAAGTAAAGGATAGGAAGTGGAAGGACCTTGGTGGCTTGGATTAGGTTATTACCTGTATTAGTGTTATTTGTCAAATTCTCCTATTCCACGACCTTTTGATTTCAAGTCACTAAACTCTACTAGAACTAGTAGAACTAGTGCTATCAGCTGAAATTCAACACATCCACTTAAATTTGCATCTCAAATAAATAATGAATTTTTTAAGTGTAAGTATGTTCCATGCACTATTTGTGACATACTTATACCAAACAAACAAACAAACCCAAAAAACAACAACAAAAAAACCCTCCCAGTTGTTTATCTCTAATTCAAAGTTAATGGAGTATTCTGTAGTTTTATTTGCTGATTCTGGCAACTCTATTTGGAACTAAAATTTTCACCAAAAATATAGTTGATATCTCTGATGAACAGGCTAAATTTGCCTTCCCTTGTTCCCGTTAAATTTCTGGCAAGTACACTTGAATTAAGGATGGAATGATAAAGCCCCTTAGCATTTAGGGAAACAAGTTGAGCCTCAGTAGTTTTTCCTCTTCTTTCCTTCTAGGACTCCTATGGGAAATGAGAAGTTTCCCAGCCTCCTGGGTTTCAGTTTTTCTGTTTGAAATACAGGTCACCTAACAGAGACATTTACAAGTATATTATAAAAGACAACGCAAACCAATCTTGGAATATAATTTCAAATATGGCTGATATTAGTAGATGTGGTAAAAGAACATGTTTTATCATTTTTTCCACAACTTTATTTTCTATAAAACTATTTTTAAAATTGCCACAGATCAAATTCCATTATTACTACCACCTGTAAAGTGACTGTATTTTTTCAGTTTTTGTTATCAGTTGGAATTTTTGATGTTTTAAATTTTGCTTGAAATGAAGGGGCAGCTGGCTCATTGCTTAGACGTCCTTAGATTGTCCAGAATGTTAGTTGAATATGGATTTTTTTAAATTTAAATTTAAATTTATTTATTTTTTGCCATGGGTCCTCTCTAGTAGATGGCTAGAACTCTGGGATCAAATTTCTTTCTTTACCTGTGCCACCTGTGCCATGAACCCCAATGCTTTTTACATCTTCATTAGTAAATATTAGTCTCCTAAATCCTTCAATCTCTGTAATGTTACACATCTTTACCTTCTCTGTATCATTTGCACATGAGGTAAAATCCTGGATTTTACCATCATAAATTTTCCAGAGACTTTGAACAGAACCATTTCTCCTTCAGGACCACATTCTCACAGCTACTGTCTTTTCTATTTCTCCACCATTAGGCAACTATTATCACTTCACCCAGTGAAGCCTTCCTTGACTCCCTTGAACGCATATTCTGCCTGACTTCCATTCAGACCATTCCAACACTCTCTATTACCTTCCATCTTGAACTTTCCACGATCAGAGTCAGTTTCATGTCCTTAGAGACCTTCTTCTTTGGCACCTGTTCTCTGTTAAAGCGATCTCTGTTAAAGAACATAGAATACTGTGGACCAGATCCTCCGCAAAGCCAATGTGTTGTTAAAAAGATTACAGGTTATGTCTAGAGCCAAACCAAAGTAGGAGGAGCATGGAAGCTCCAATCAGGACAAAAACAAAACAAAACAAAAAAGGAAAGTTTGCAGGATCCCAGGAGGCAGTAAATATATTAATAGAATCAAATGAAAGAATGAAGGAAGTTAATTGCAACTACGGTGAGGCTGCAGAATTCTAGCTACCCCAGTTAGATGCTTAAAATTGATTTAATGAATGGTATGGGTTTGTTTTCACAGTTTATACAAAAAAGGTATAGTCCAGGGATGCCTGGGTTGCCCAGACAGTTAAGCCTCTGTCTTCAGTTCAGGTCATGATGTTGTGGTTTGTGGGTTCAAGCTCCGCATCAGGCTCTGTGCTGACAGCTCAGAGCCTGGAGCCTGCTTCGGATTCTGTGTCTCCCTGTCTCTCTGCCCCTTCCCCGCTTGTGCTGTCTCCCTCTCTCTCTCTCTCTCTCTCTCAAAAACAAATAAACATAAAAAAAAAGGTACAGTCCATTTGTGACTCCAGCAAAATCATGGAGATGTAGAACTCAAGTCCTGCTTCCAGGTCTTCAATTTCTGAACAATAAACAACTGTATTTTGATTTAATAACTTCATTCCACCTGAGATGATAAATCTCATTAATGAAGCCTTCATATTTAGGCAGATTTATAATTAAATATGAATACAATAAGGTAAACCAAGCCCATGGTACCTATGCTTTTGTATAAGAACATTTTACACAATCATTAGGAAAATATATATATTTGTTAATCTGAGAGATTTTCACTTGTGACTTCCATTTGAAATATGTACTTGGTTTATATATATGACAAGTGGAAAAGTGTAATGGAATTTGGATATTTTTAAAAATCAGTTTTGTACTAATTAAGAACAATTGCGATTTATGTTCATTTAGTTTATTTGATCTGTAAGGGTTATGTAGAAGGTGAGAAAGATCTTATGTGTGAGGATTTAAGTATGTCTATTCAAACATTTGAAAAGCTTACCAAAAAAAATATATCAAATGTGGGACTTAAAATGTGATATAAAATGTAATTAAGGATTTAAACCAAACTATGTGAGTGAATTTAGTCTGTTCAACATGAGTTAATTGAATACGAATAAAAATACCTGAAAGTGATTTTTCTTGTTTTATATAACAAGTATTAGATTTTTAAGTAGAAGATGTGGCTGTTGATCTCAAAGGGTAAAGGAAACATTAAATTAAAAAATTCTTGAATATTAATTTAAAATGTAAATAACTCTAAATTGCCCTTTCAGAACACGAACTGAACAGATAACATAACACTTAATTTTGTTGATTTTCCCTTCCCTAACTTGTTATTCCACTACCAGAATATACTAAACAGTGTTCTGTTCTGCCCCAAATACTCCTTTTTCTTCCAAGCTCAGGTGAAGTTCTGCCTCTTCACAATATCTTCCTTAAAATCCTGTTTTCAATGATTGCTTCTTGGTTTGAGCTTTCAGTACTCTTTTATCTGCTTCATTCACTTTGTACTGAACTGTTCGAATTTTTCAGCCAAAATGGCGTCTCTTAACTGACTGGAAGGCAACATCTTGGCATCTTTATGCCTCTAGTACAGTATTAGATAGACAGTCACCAAATCCTTGACTGGGTGATTTTATGTAAAATGTAGTCTTCCTCACTGTTTCTCTTATTAGGGATCAAAACCTCTTCCAGAAATCATCCCCATGCTTGACTGTTACTGGGTTACACGCCTACTCATAACCCAGTCTCTCCCCAATGAGCATGGGTTACTGTGCTCACTTAGAGCAGTTATGCTTTATACCCTGAGACTGGGTGAGAAATACCAGTCATTTTATGTTGAATCCCACTATTACCATGATTCATTTGACAATCTTGGAATCCATGTTGAGACTTTCACTTTAACTCTCTGAGCCTCAGTTTCTTGCTGGGTAAAACAGGGGAATTTGTGTTAGATTGTCTCAGGGAAATCTCTGAAGATACCTTCCAACTCAGAAGATAGCTTGGCATATTAGAGATGTTCAAAATTTCCCTCAATTTATGGGAATTTTGTGGGGCCTATGTCCATTCTTATTTGATTCTAGCAACTTCAACGTTTATTTATTTTTGGGACAGAGAGAGAGCATGAACGGGGGAGGGGCAGAGAGAGAGGGAGACACAGAATCCGAAACAGGCTCCAGGCTCTGAGCCATCAGCCCAGAGCCTGACGTGGGGCTCGAACTCACGGACCGCGAGATCGTGACCTGGCTGAAGTCAGACGCTTAACCGACTGCGCCACCCAGGCGCCCCTGATTCTAGCAACTTCAATCAAGGTATAGAAATGGGAAAGTGGGGAAGACATTTTTTTTTTCTTTTGTCTGCAAGTAATTCCAAGTTTTCTTTTATGTTTTTTAAAGATTTATTTTATTTTTAAGTAATCTCCATACCCAACATGGGGCTTGAACTCACAACCCCGAGATCAAGAGTTGCATGCTCCGCTGACTGAGCCAGCCAGGCACCCAATCCACTTTTTCTTTATCTAACGTTGTTTGGTGTCACAGCCTTATATTCTTTTGGATTTTAACATGCTTCTATTATGGTAGCATTGAAAGAATTCAAATCATGATCTTCAATACTGAAACCCCTTTGTTTAAAATATGTCTTTGTGGCTGGCTTGTCTGCTATTTTGAAAGCACTATGGTGCTTAAATATTCCAGCTGCTAAATAGGACAGGTGTCTGATGATCCTTAGAGCAGTTGTCTAAAAATAGAACTCGAAGCTGGAATACATTTTCTGGCATTAGCCATAGGCAATCACCACTATAATTAATGTAAATGAATACCAGATAGCTTTTTTAAATGAATTTTAATGTAGCATTAGACTCTTATTGTTTACCAAAAAAAATTGAGTTAAATCTTACAGATTAGAACCTAGAGTTTTATGATTTAGGGGAAATGTTTTTGCTTATTGTTTCTCTTGTTCTCCATGGAGATGATGGGAATTGAGGCCAAAAGTTGGGTAGAATGAGGGTCGGGGAAGAGAAGGATGTGTTTTGCAAGGTTATGTAGAGCTGATGGAAATGTGAGGACAAAAGGATGGGCATTTATTTGGCATTTACATTGAATTCACTAATATCTCAAGCACTTTACTTGTAGTATCTCACATAATCACCACAGAAAACCTATAAAGAAAGTACTGTTGTCCTCATTTTACAAAAGGGGAAATTGATATGATTAAGAAAATTTCCCAAGCCCACCCAGTTATTAATTGACAAAAGTATAATTCAAACCCAAGATTTAACTAATTTCAAAGCCATGCTTCTAACCACTGGACTGTACTGCCAACCATGGGGTTATAATTGTATTTTTTAAGAACTATTTTTAATGTATGTTATCTTGCATTTTAATGTCAGAGAGGTGGCATTTAGCTGCTATTAAGGAGTGTGGTACTATAATAAAATAATGTACAAAAACACCCAAATATGTGGATTGGGATAAAAGGTATCAACATAGCCAAGCTCAGTGGAGGATAAGGAACTCTTACCAGAGGTGGATTCTTTTGGGGATTTGGAAGTGGGTTGCAGAAAAAGAAGTTGTATAGAATAATGGGGAGATAATGTAGTACTTAGAAAAAAAGCAATGGAAATCAGTAGCGTTTAGAGTTCAGTGAAGAAAGAGAGTATGGGGGCGCCTGGGTGGCGCAGTCGGTTAAGCGTCCGACTTCAGCCAGGTCACGATCTCGCGGTCCGGGAGTTCGAGCCCCGCGTCAGGCTCTGGGCTGATGGCTCAGAGCCTGGAGCCTGCTTCCGATTCTGTGTCTCCCTCTCTCTCTGCCCCTCCCCCGTTCATGCTCTGTCTCTCTCTGTCCCAAAAATAAATAAACGTTGAAAAAAAAAATTAAAAAAAAATAAAAATAAAAATAAAAAAAAAAAAGAAAGAGAGTATGAAAGATACTGGAGAGGAGTGATATGTGTAACATGGGAAGACCAAGATGGCAGATCAGGCATTCAGGGGCTTGTGATAGCCAGGCAAACAGAAGTAACACATAAGCTGGAAATAAGAGTTGGTGCAAAGATGCAATTCCCCATCATTAAAGCCAGAGATAAGGGCCAGGTAGATGAAGAACTTGGACCCCCTAAGAAAGAATTGTAAGGGCTGGAAGGAGGAGGTTTATGGAAAATATTATGTGGTGTTTTAAAGCTTGACCGGCCATCTGTAGCAAAAGCAACAAGCTTGAGCACATAATTAAACTGACTGAACAATATTAAGGTGTACTATGGTTTTATAGTCATATGCACTTGGTCTGAAGGAGCTGTGAAAAAAGCATCAGTGGGTGTGGAGCCCAAGGATTTGTGGGTCAAATACTGGTTAGGCTGTTCACTGGCAAGTTGTGTGACATAGTGCAAGTCACTTATGGTCTCCGGGCCTCAATTTCTTCATCTATAAGACATGTTGTTGATTATATTAAATACAATAAGGTATGTGAAAGAATTGAATACATGGTGATACTGAATTGTTTTCGGTGATATTATTTTTAAGAGATTTTTACATGAAAAAATTAATGAGATTGTAAATTAAAAGATTGTAAATTAAAAGATTCCCAAAGGTTAAAAAGATATACAGTGAAGAATGATTCTCTATCCACCTATAGTACTCAGTCCTACTCCCTAGAGGCATTCACTATATATAGCCTATTGTATCCTTCCAGATATATTCTACTGTATATAAAATCTCCCTATTTATTTTTTTTTTTACCTCAGTGGGGGAATATTCTATACATTGCTTTCTTCACTTAATAGTATATTCTGGAGAACATTTTATAATAGCACATGGAATCATACATTATTACCATAGTGGTTTGCAAGTAAGGATTTATTTAACCAGGTCTCCCTTGACGGACAAGATTAAGTTATATCCAGTCTTTTGTCTGTTATCAATCATTGTGCAATGTAAAGTCACACTGCAATTTAACAGACATTGAATACTTCCTGTATTCAAGCCCTAGTTTTAGCAATCTTAAACTAGACATGTTTCTTGCCATCAAGCAACTCTTAACCTAATATATGTAGTTGGCTGACAGTGCATGGCAGGTGCAGAATACAACTCTTAACCTAATCAACATCACCAGTACCAGAAATACTTTCTCTGTCTCCATATTGCCACTTTTCTTAGAAAAATCCCAATCTGTCTTTCTCTTTATATAAGAGACAGAATCCTGCTCCCCCCCTCCCCCGCCACACACACGTCTTTTTTGGTCCTTTTATATTTCTCAACTTTCCTTATCTCTTTTCTTTGATAGGAGAGGCAAAACTTTACCTCTACCCATTTCAGGTTTTCAGCTGGGACTTTCTAGCAAAAAAAAAACAAACAAAAAAAAAACAGATGAACAAGAGAAAAACAAAGAACTCATTAATGTGTTCAATGCACATCATAAGGGAGAAATGGAAACCAAAACTAACTCAAAATGGCAGCTTAGAATTCCAGGTAATAGCTTAAAACGGCGGCTTATACAGCATCTTCAAAAAAGAACAAGAAATTTGTAGAGTAATGACAGGACAAAGGAAACTGGTTTTAGATTTCCAAGTGTGACAAACCATGGGAAGGTAAATATATGGGGGGAGACTAATGGAGTAAGTTTTGTTCACAGTTTCCTCTGGTGCCATCTCTGGCCTGATGAGAATGTCTTCTTTCCTCCTGATACAGGAAAGTTTACTTTTGCATGAGGATTTTATGTTCTGCTTCCAGGAAGAAAAAGGAGGATCTGAGTGTCTTTCTTGTACCTGCTATTTCTTAAGTATATTTAATTCAAAATAATCAATATGTAAAAGTGGGTCACATATTCTGGTTTTCTTTAGTACCAAATGGTTTGCACACCAGTGAAGGGGGTTGTAGAGGATCTGTGAACTCTTATCACCCTTGGAACTATGGATCACCAGTATAAGAGAAACAATGAGGATACAAATACCATTGTAATTTGCAAATGGCATATAGATTACAGATGCAGCTATGATTGAAAACCCTGTGGATATAGCTACACCAGTTAAGAGCTTGGACTTTGTTGTTGGACAGAACTTTCTACAATTACACCTCTGGGTCCTATTGTGTCTCAGCTTGATTATTATTATTTTTTTAATTTTTTAGTGTTTATTTATTTTTGAGAGAGACAGAGCACAAGTGGGGAAGGGGCAGAGAGAGAGAGGAAGACATAGAATCCAAAGCAGGCTCCAGGTTCTAAATTTTCAGCACAGAGCCCGATGTGGGGCTCAAACTCACAAACTGTGATACCATGACCTGAGCCGAAGTCGGATGCTTAACCGACTGAGGCACCCAGGTGCCCCAACAGCTTGCCTATTTCTAACAATAGGTAAGAATGCATATCTCACAGGTCTATGGTGAGGAAGAAATGGGATAGTAAATGGACAGCATTACCTACACTCTAGCAATCATCTGATCAATTGAGCTATTACTAAATTTTAGATAGGAATAAAAACTAAATATGAGTTAGTTGAGAAAAGAGAAAGTACAGGTCTAGTCAGCTTCATCAGGTAAGCATGATCATAAATATGCTGTTTTCCTTGGGTCTGAAGAATAAATCTCTCCAAAATTTATTGCACAGATCAGGAAGAATGAAAACACACATAACTCTGTGTATATAAACCAAATGCAGGTACATATAATAAAATATAGAAAACATAATCAAATAATGATAACACTATAGATAATACCTAAAATCCTCACAATAATTTTTTAAAAAGTATTTTAATACATATGGCCCAATCCACCAGATTATTGGAAGAATAAATGGTCTCTTGCAAATGCGTGGGAGGCAAAACTTTATCATTGTATTTTGAGGAAATAAAGTTAAATTAAGCTTCAAGGTTTTAGAATCATAGAATTTTAGTGCTAGACAGAAACTGACACTGTGATCAACTCATTCTAAAAGTTCTGAGTCTTGGACCCTTTTGAGAATATGATAAAAGCCATATTTCCTCTCCTTAGAAAAATAAAGTTTATGATATAATTTTGGAGGGTCCACAGATGTCTTGAATCAAATCCATGGCCTTCTAGAGCAGTGTTTTTTTTTTTAATTTTTAAATAACTTTATGTAATTTAAATGCCATAGAATTCACCCATTTTCAGTGTACAATTTAATGAACTTTAGTATATGTGCAGAGTTATACAACCACCAATACAATCTAATTTTAGAATCTTCCCATCACACTGAAAAGAAATCTTAAGTCCATTTACAGTCACTCCCCATTTCTACTTCAGTCCCAGGAAACCACTAATGTACCTTCTTTCTGTCATTGCTATATTCTAGGGGCAGAATTAATTTTTTTTTTACTTCTATCCACAATAAGTAATACGTTTAACATCCAACTCATAGATGCACATCCAGACCCAACAAAAGATTCATGTAACAATGATTTCCTTCTGTGCAATGTACTCTGATATATTCCATATAGTCCATTACAAAAACTGATTTTATAATCCACTGAGTTGCAACTTCCAGCTTGAAAAACTCTGTCCTAGAGGGTCTACCTGAGGTAAAAATAAAACCAAACTAAATCCTGAAGCAGATGGCATCCTTATTTAATAGCCAAAGAAACAAGTCCAGAAATGGGACTTGCCCAAGGCAAAGTCAGGATTAGAATTCAGTTCACTTTTATCCTTCTTTACTTGTTCTCCTTCAGATTTCCATGAGTTAAAAACACAAAAGGGGTTTGTAAAAAGTCATTAAAAATTATTAAACTCTCAGAAGAAAAAAAGTATTATAGCTTGGGGCAGGAGAAAAGCAACTTGGCTCTTCCTTGGCTCTTCCTGATGGACTTGAGGAGAAAAGAAATGGCCCTGGATGGCAGAGAGGTGAGGGGTTGCTCCAGACCATGCAAGGAAGACATACCTATTGCAAGGTGACCAAGCATACCCTGGAGGCCAGTTGCCTAATTGCCCAGCGTAGTGCTCAGGTAATTAGATGTGAAGCCGAGCAGCCTTTTCCACTGAGATGTCTCCTGTGGCTCTGTTGCCCGGGAGGTTCTGGCAGGAGCAAGGATGTTTATAATCTTCTTCAGTGACTGCAGCCTGCTTTCTGCAGTGCCTGTGGACTGACACCCCCTCTACAGTCAGAGCATATGCCTATAAGTGCATCGTCCTTCTTGTTTTCTTTTGCTGCAAGTTGAAGTGTTAGCTCTCCCTCAACTGCTGAATATTCAAGACGATGATTATGACACCTATTGCCTGTGATCCAAATTTTTGGTAACAAGTAGCAAATTGGAGGGTGTTTCCAATGTTAGGTGGATTCCAATGTTAAGAATTCAGATGCTGAGCACTCCAATAATTGATAATAACTCTGAAGAGGGCTATGAAGGAAAGGCACAGAGCGCCCTGAGATCACATAAGAGGGGCTACCTGGCTAGGCCTGATGGATGATGAAATACAACTTTTAATCATTCTAGTTTACAAGATGGGAAAAGGGAGGGTTTTACATTTCTGAAGGCACACTAAGACACCCACTCCTGAGCTTTGAATGTAGCTGAGTAGGTGAATAAAGTACAATGGGTAATATCCAGGATAGGTATCCGCTTTGGCAGAGAAATGTATGATTAAGCACTTTGTCAACCAAAGCAATAATGGATAGGAGTCACAAAGAATGAGGATTCAATTTCAGGTTCCAATCCTAGAACTTCTTAGAACTCCTTGTCCCTAGGAAAGGATCTAAGGGTAAATTAGACAATGTGCTCCGTTGTTCTTGTCAGAAGGAAGAACTAGATATGCAGCAACCAAATGCAGTTTGGCTTGAGAAGAATGTGAAGGGACTTAGAGAATAATAATTTTAAAAAAGGATGCAAAGTTTTTGTAGAGAATAAAGGAAATAAGAAAACGAGGAAACGTAGGATTCCAATAAGATGGCAGAGAACTGAAACCTGAATGAGGAGAATAAAAAGTAGAAGAATGTGACAAGAGGAAGGGAAGATAAAAATCTATCCCAAGGAGGATTAAACACAGTAATGTGAGCCTCTTCATGCTGAGAAGTGTGTGATAATCTGGAATATCTGCAGGAGAAATAACATGCACACTTCCAACAGTAACGAGGAATCAATACCTGGCTCTTGAGGAAGGAGAACAGAAGAATGTGAGTTGGAGGAGAGGGAAAAGGAAAAGAATATGAAACGAAGAGGGGAATGCTGTCCTGAGAAGAATCATGATTCCCAAGGAGGGCCTTAAGTATTGGATGACATTAACCTTTTGAGTGAAAAATGAAAGTTGTGATTCCCTCTATGTGGCTATATGCAGATTTGATGTGGCCCATTGCTTGCCTTTCCCCAAGGCAACCATTGGGTCTAAAAGGATTTGTGGGGCCCATTTTTGGAAAAGAAATCAGTTTGGAAGCATATTAGGGCAATAAGTTTATAGGGAAAAAAATTTATGGACTTAGGCATAGGAAAATTGTCATTCACTTTTTCCAGTGAGGTTCCGGGCCTTTAAAAGGTAAGGATTGGCACTTTACCAAGATGGGAGCTGAGAATAGGAATTTGGGTCTTTAAATTTTTTTTTTTTTAACGTTTATTTATTTTTGAGACAGAGAGAGACAAAGCATGAACGGGGGAGGGTCAGAGAGAGGGAGACACAGAATCTGAAACAGGCTCCAGGCTCTGAGCTGTCAGCACAGAGCCTGACGCGGGGCTCGAACTCACGGACCGCGAGATCATGACCTGAGCCGAAGTCGGCCGCTTAACCGACTGAGCCACCCAGGCGCCCCAGGATTTGGGTCTTTAAATCATGGTTGCAGGTAATAGGAAGATAGACGTTCAGCTGGGGCAGGCATGTCTTACTAGAATGCAGAAGAATGTATTTGCCTGGTCTAAAGTTTTTGGAACTGAATATGGAGGAGATGAAGAGAAGAAGAGAAACACCCAACCCTCTGGGAAAGTGCTGGTTGACATGGAAAGAAGATTGTGGGAGCCTGTCAGGTTTTGACAGTTGGCAGGGGCCCCCAAATAACACTTGAAACCTTAGACATCCATCCCTTGTGTAATATGAGTACAGATCGCAAGCAAGGTGAAAAAAAAGCCTTAGATTCTATGAGCCTTAGATTATAATCAGCAGTGTGAATTCAGATGCATCTCTCAGTCTGCCAAGTCAAAGCCCTCAACTGGAGAAGTGCAATTGGCAAGGCAGGGAGAGAGGAGAAGTGATGTGTGTCAAGAAGGTACTTAAATGGGAGGGAATCTTTGTATCTGCTGGTGCAAGCAGCCCAGAGAACAGGAGAGACGATGAAGCAAAAGAAAAGTTTTTCATTATTCTACAAGGAGAGTCAAAGCCATCCAGTGAGATAAAGTGAATAATTCATTCCTGATCCCGATCCTAAAATAGTCACAGAGAAAATATATGGTAGTGATGGAGGGTTTCAAATAGCTAGTCATCTGCCTGGGTGTCTCAGTTGGTGAAAGTTAACCATGTTCTGGTCTGTCGACAAGGATAAGCACATTCATCAGAATAGACATTTCTGTAAGTTAATGGTACTATTTCTCATTGTAATGTGGGTATTTTGATGGCTTCAACCCATGTGAACACTATTCTCTACCTGGAGAACCACAAGACTAACACCAGGTTGCTCTCAAAGAATCTAAATTAAACTCAGGTTTAATAGGAATTGGACTAAAACAATCAAAATCATCTAAATTTTTATCTTCCCAATTCAGTAATTCTCTTCTATTTGTTATTCAGATAGTCTGTGGAGTCTGCTCCCTTCATTTTTCCTTCTAATGGAGGAGGGATTATGATTTTCCATTCAACATTACCTGAAATGTAGAGAAGAGAGTAAAGCCACTGTGAGAAGGGAAAATGGTGTACAAGACATTGTTCTTTAAAATAGTGCGTTAATTAAATGAAGTAAATCGTCCAATATGGTTGTAGTCGGCTGTAGCATTGATTAAAGGAGAGAAGTGGTAGGAAATAATCTGGGAGAGATAGTTGGCAGTCAGTTTGTGGAAGTCTTGGGTGCCAAACTAAGTTATTTGAATTTTGTATTCAAAGTATTAGAATTCCAGGGGTGCCTGAATGGCTCAGTTGGATTAAGGGTCAGACTTTGGTTCAGGTCATGATCCCACTGCTCGCGAGTTCAAACCCTGCATTGCACTCTGTGCTGACAGCTCAGAGCCTGGAGCCTGCTTTGGATTCTGTGTCTTCCTCTCTTTTCCCATCTCCCGCTCATGCTCTCTCTCTCTCTCTCTCTCTCTCTCTCTCTCTGTGTGTCTCTCTCTAAAATAAATGAACATTAAAAAAAATAAAGAAGAAAACACAAAGTATTGGAAATCTGGAAATGTTTGAGTAGGAAATGTCAAGATGAGAATGATCTTTAGGAATATTAATTAGGTTACCATAGCTCAAGTAAATTTGAGGGCTGAGAGGTTTGGAAAGATACTGAAAGCAGGAAAACTGGATAGGAGAACAGGGTCACAGGGCCAGCATGGGCTAGAAAAGGCCAAAACTAGATGCACGATGGTGGCAATGGAAAAGAGGTGGAAGAAAGATTATGCAGAAGAATTATCAGGGTTTGGTAAGTGAGAAAGAGGGAAGCCAGATTATGCTGAAATGTTGAGTTCAAGTGACCAGGGTAATGAAAGATACAAAATGAAGAATGAAATTATTGATATATGACTTCCTGGTGATGAGGAAATCCAAGTGTAGAAGTCCAGGAAACAATTTGAGACAAGAGAAGGCAGAAAGGATCAGAAGTTGGAGGCAGAAATACAGATTTTGAATTTATTTTCACAGAGCTAATAGCTAAAACTACAAAAATGTAAGTTTTAACTCACATTCCTACTGTTCAAACTATTTTTGCCAAATACTGTTCCTCCAGCAAATACGGTCTAAGATAGGCTTTCATGCCTTTATCAGTCAAGGTTCATTTGTAGACAACAGAGTATAAGCCGAAAGGTCAATGGCTGTTACAAGGTTTGTGAAATCATTGTGGACAAAGGAGCTGAAGAAACGGACTGTAGCTTAAACTTCAGGAACGACTCTCCAAACCCCATTACAGAACTGGCCATCCACGTAAGCTGCTGCAGCCTCCCTCCACTACAGCAAGGAAGGCCCTGGATCAGGAGACCCCTGTCACTCCTGCTGACCAGATGGCAAACTGCATCTGCAACAGAGCCTTATGAGGAAAATGCACATGGAAACCTTCCTCTCTCTCTGATGACCTTTCTGAATCATAATCCAAAACCAGAAATTTAAAGGGACCAGAGGATTTTGCTTCTAAACTTTCTAGCTTCTGCATTCTAGAAGGTGGTTGACATAAATGTTGAGTAAGGCAATCCACAAAATTCCATGTAATGTCTCAGACTCATTTTGTAGTGAATACCTATTGTCAAGTTGGACCTCAGGTTTGTACGACTCTTAATCAAACCAATGAGACTTCAGCCCTGATCCTTCTGTAGGTACATCATGTATCTTTGTTATTAGCATATTCTCCACAGAGCCACTAGTCCAGTCATGACATTAAGGGCCAAAATTCTGAGGTTGTATCCAGCACCGATGGAAAAGCATGCAAAGATTGATTAATAATGTCTGCCCTGGGATGGAAGAGGGCAAGGGTACCTTCTATCTGACATCTCCATACTAGGTCATTGTTTCATTAGTCACTGCTTTGTGACTACAGTGACTGTTCTTACGTGTTAGATGAAACACCCAGTCCAACATCTTAGTGGCTGGAAACGTTGTCTACTAGTAGAATGCATACTAAGTCATAAGTACCCTGAGTGTATTATGTTAACTATCTTTTTTTGAAATTCTAGGTTTATCCAGTAGTATCCACCCTGCTTCCTCTACAACTCCTCTGCTGATTTTGCCCTATCTTTTTCTCCAACTGCTTCCTTAGAAGGGCCAGGCCTCTCACCCTGTGCTTGTGGGAGAGGGAAGAGATAGCATCAGGTGGTGTGGGTAATGCTAGGAATGACCTCTGATGAGCAACTCCCAGTTCCCAAGAACAGAAGCATTGCCAGCCTGAGGGGATGAACTCTTCTGCTTCTGCTGGCAGGGGGTTTACTCACTTCCCAGGGACCTGATGCAGTCAATCTTAGCTCTTTTGAATGTCTCTTTCTGCCCCTTGGCACTCACACTTGAAGGTCACCTACTCTCTGATGATTCATTGATGAGCTCTTCCTAACCCCACTCCAGACAGATTTAGCCACTGCTTTCTCTGTCTTCTCATATTACTTGGTGCACACACCCTCTGTTGTAGCAAATATCAAAATGCATGTTAATTGTTTATATATATGTCATATTTTCAAGTTGAGCTACTCAAAGGTAGAGGATGCTTTTGTAAAATGACTATTGAATGAGCATTTTACATGTGTTAACTCATTTGGCTCATACAATAAACCTAGGAGGAAGCAGGCTCACAGGAATTAAATATCATGCTTCATTGTAAAGTAAATACTTGGCAGAAACAGTATTGAAACTAGGTCATGTTTTATGCGTCTACCTAGCACAGTGCATGGCATCCGGCATGTGGGCGGGGGAGTCAATAAATGCTCATCAAATAAGTAAATAATTAAGTGAATAAAATATATGGTACAAACTATAATGGAGCTTTTTGGCTTCTAGCCGTAAACATGTCCTTTCAGTTACTCTCATAGCTCTTGAACTCAAGAGCAGACTTGAATTCAAACCAGACCTTAATACCTAAGAAGGAAAGGATATATCACAAAACAAAATTATTGGAACCTATGCAGCGAAGTCCCTGACTTAAGATCATCTACTGAGCCTCGCCTTCCCAATGATGTGTCTCTCATCCTAATGATTATTTAAAGATTCAATTTAAAATGTTGATATGGCAGTGTCAGAAATATACAAACATGAAGAGAATATGGAATAAAGGAAGGCTTCATTTCATTGTATGAATTAAGCTTTGTCATGCATTGTATTCAAAGGAGAGGTTTTCTTTTGCTAAATAAAAACTAAATAAGGAACTGTCCTAAGAAACTTTGATGGAAAAACTTACTTCCCTATGTTTGTACAGTCTTCACTGATGACTAGTTTTTGGTACCATTATCTTCCAGTGTCCCAAAGGAGTTCCCTGCTCTGGCTCTGATTTTAATGAATAAAGATATTTTCCATTTAGGTTGGTTTTAGATCTAACGATCTACTGTCTGCCAGAGTAATTAATAAATGGCAGCCAGGTGTCTGAGTTAGTTTTTGGCTTTTCTGCCGTGACGTGGGTTTTTCCATCACTAGGTCTTCTCTCACATGTAGCATCCATAGGGGTGGGGGTGGGGAGTGGCCGTGTGCTTCGGGGGTGCTGCATCAGGAATGCTTGACTCTATTCCCCTGAGTTCACCCTGTTTCCATGTGTCACTACACATGTGTTGGATCCTGGTGGAAAAATAGTTGGGTTTGAGTGGAAATAGCAGGGAGTGCGACAGCTGCATTTCAGTTTTTCATTTCCTTTTCCTCTGCATCCAGCATATGGCTCAAATAGGGTTGCTGCGGATATAGTTCCATTTACCCTTCACGTAGTTTTCTCTTTCACACCTGTGCTAACGCCATCCCTAATCTTAAAAGTCAAATCACATTCCCATCATTTGTCTCTTGGTAATATGAGTTTTATTTTGATTAAACACAATTTAAAAAAGTTAGGCTCTTAGGAATTCTGATATAACCTGGGTGCATTTTTCAAGTGATCATCCACTGTGAAATTTTTTTCTTTATCTTTTTTTGGGGGAAATGGGTAGAAGTTTGGGAAGAGGCAGTTTGATATGTGATGGTCCTGTGTCAGTAGAAGTGGAGATTTATTTTCAGGTCCTAACTCTGCCTCTAACAAAATGACTATTTCAGACAAGTTTAAACTTTTGGGTATGTAGAATAAGAAAGTTGAAAGCTAACTGGATGATCACTAAAATCCTTTACAGATAAAAAAAAAAAAAAAGAGTGAGAGAAAAGATTCTGGAATCTTATTTATTTAATTTTAAATATTTTTTAATGTTTATTTATTTTTGAGAGAAGGAGAGAGACAGAGGCATGAGCTGGGGAGGGGTAGAAAGAGGCAGACACAGAATCCAACATGGGGCTCAAACTCAACGGACTGTGAGATCATGACCTAAGCTGAAGTCGGATGGTTAACTGACTGAGTCACCCAGGAACCCCTATTTAGCTTTAGATTTTTGTTTGTTTCCTAGAATTTCAGTGAAATAGAATTTGGAGGAGATAGAGTGTGACTATGACTGTTTTTATACAATATGGATACTATATTCTATAAAATATAAAATATGTATATTTCTACTGTAAACATATTCTCTATTGATTTGTTGTTCTGTACATTTTTTGTGAATTAAATTCTTTAAAATTATCTGTAGTTCAAAATATGTTAAGAACCACTGGAATTATAATTAGATCTCCTTGAATGACTTTCAGATTGACCATTAAACAGTTTCTGGAACTATGTTTGTTATTGAAAACAGGGCCTTAGTGTCTTAGGAAGAAACAGAATCATTTATCTTAAGAAGAAACTTACTGGAATGGATTAGTCCAGGAATTTGTGCTCAGGATTCTAGCTTCTATTCCCCTCTTCCCCTCCTCAATTTTGTATTTGATTTCCTACTTCAGCCTTCGACAATCACTTCATCTAAGTAACAGATTGCCCAGTTAATAAATAGTGGCCTTAATTCAGAATTATGTAGAACTTAAGGTTATGAAATAAATTTCTGTGACATGTTTTGAGATATTCTGATAAAAAGTGATAAGGACAATGTCTTATTTTAGTATCATTTTCCTCTTCATGCATTAAAAAAAATTCAACATGAGAAATGTCATTTCTGCTTTCGAAACAGAAATTTTGGAGATGTTGATGGTAGTAGCAACACTTTTTTTTTAAAGTTTATTTATTTATTTTGAGAGAGAGAGAGCACATGAAAATGAGAGACAGAGAAAGGGAGAGAGAGAGAGAATCTTCAGCAGGTTCCAAACTGTCCATGCAGAGCTTGGCGCAGGGCTTGAACCCACAAATCGTGAAATCATGACCTGAATCAAAACCAAGAGTTGGATGCCTAACCAATGGAGCCACCTAGGCACCTAAGCAACAGTTTTTAAAAGAAAAATCCATTAAATATTTATTAAGCATAATCATTCATGTTATTTATTAAGCTTCAAATCATTAAGTTCCCTCCTTTTCCTGGGAACTATCCAATTTCTTTGCATATATTGGTGACTAAAGATATTTTTATATCCACTAACAAAAGATATTTTATATCCGACTTCACTTTTGCCATATAGAAACTATAAGTCTCCTTAGAGAGTTTAAATTATTTCATTTTGTGTAGAATGGATCAGAAGGACATCTTTCTTAGTTGTTTGAAGGCCACTTTTACCCAACGACCTTTATTCCCTGGCCTAATTTTGCCATAAGTGTTCTTTAAAGATGAATAATACTGATGATTAATAAATAAAATCTGCATGGAAAATATAACTAGTAATAATCTAAAGACTCTGTTCTTTATCTTTGGCAGGGATTTTCAAATCCACATGTCTCTGCAGATTAAATACTTATCTCCTGGGTTGAATAACTTAAAACATCAAAAACTTATTTTGCTTTGAAGTGGCTGGCATGTGAACTAACTACATTACTGTCATCCAGATCCTTTATTATTTTATTTTTTCATGGCTTTTAAATGTTATAACAATTGAAGTTCTGCTGGGTCAGTAAGATGGGCATTTTATCTACTGACGTATATCCAGGTTTGGGAAGCGACTGTCTTGGCCCATTGAGGCTGCTAAAACAGAATACCATAGACTGAGGGGCTTATAAACAATAAATATTTATTTCTCGCAGTTCAGGAGACTGGGAAGTTCAAGATCGAGGCACTTAAAGAGGGCCCACTTCTGGCAAATGGATGGCTGTGTTGTCAGTGTATCCTCGCATGATGGAAAGGGCAAGAGAGCTCTCTGGGAGTCTCTTTTACATATTTATTTTTATTTTGTTAAATGTTTATTTATTTTGAGTGGGAGAGGGACAGAGAGAGAGGGTGAGAGAAAATCCCAAGAAGGCTCCACGCTATCAGCACAGAGCCCAACATGGGTGGGGCTCCATCTCACAGACTGTGATATCTTGACCTGAGCCGAAATCAAGAGTCAGCGGCACACCCGACTGAGCTACCCAGGTGCCCCATGGGGGTATCTTTTATAAGGACACTAATCCCATTCATGAGGGCTTTACCCTCAAGACTTAATCACCTCCCAAAGGCCCTATCTCCTAATGGGAATTAGGATTTCAACATACAAATTTAGTGGGAGACACAAACATTCAGTCTAGAGCAGGGCCTAGAGCCTACATAACTGGAGGACTCTTTAAGAAAAAGAATAAGAAGTATGTATGAAGGTGAATATATATTTAGAAAAAGAAATTTATACACATGAAATTTAAAAGAACTGACCAATGCCACAAATTAAATTAAGTACCTGAAATTAAACCACCTTTCCCCAATATTTTTGGGTGTATGCCGTTTGATTACCTCTTCATATATGAACAATTTAAAATTTTTATATCATTTTCTGTAGAGAAAATAATCTTTTCACCAGAATGGTTGATTGCAATTTGTTTTTTGTTATTCATAGTTTACAAAAGTTTCTTTATTTCTACAACCCAATTTTAGTCAAGAAAATTATAGATTGTTGTCAAGTTTGGGAAACGTCTAAAAGTTTCATTCACATGTGTACTCTGTTTGCATTCCTCCAAACACAGAAATTGCAAGAAACTTTATTTCATGCGATTGCCATCCAAAGGGAAAAAAATAATGGTGTGGTTATAATTATATTTGCTGCAATCTGGAATGTATCTTTGACAGAAAGAAAACTTCTACTTTGACCAGTCATTTATGAGAACTGCATTCTCCACTCACAATTTTACAAGTCTGATGCCTGGGAGAGTTTTCCAAAGATTAGCTCTGACTCCCTATGTTTCCTTCTTCACCCACATACTTCCGTTGCCAGGTGTCATAGGGCACCTTACGTCACAATACAAGCCCTGGTTCTGCACATTTGTGTTGTGAGGCCAGTGAGTAGTCACAGTAAGCATTAGAAATGTTCCCGAAAGCCATTTCTTACACGAGGATGGCTTGCAATAATATTTATACATGGAAGTGATTGTGAATCCATGAATATATTTCAACAAAGCCAAAGTAAATGTATTTATACTCTATTCAATTTTTCCTTAAAGAGGATGTTAAACATGCCTCCCGGCAAGTTACCAATATGAAAAGTGACGTTAGGACATAGGAGTGGAAAGAGACAGTGGCCTTAACTAATTTCTGTTAGAAGATCTCACATTTTTATATTTTATAGAAATACAAAATCCCCTGAGCACATTGCTAGGGTCCCTTCCAGAGGCTTGGAAGATACCTTGGAAGTGAAGATTATGAACTTTATGTGCTGTTGACTTCATGGAAAACCTGATTCAGGCCAAGTGCCTGGGGTGTTTTCTTTCAGAAATACTGGTCCTTACATCTCTGGTCCAGGTTTAAGTACCCCCTGGTGGCATCAGAGCATAGTGTGGATGTGGCTGTGGCTGTTATGGGAAGAATAGTGGACCTCTCTCTTTCCCCTCTTTCCTGTATTTCCTGTTGTTTCTGGTATTCCCAGAGCCTAGTGTTATATGTTGTATACATCATGTGCAGAAGCAAGGAGATGGGCCCGTGTTCAGGGTTCAAATCTACTTTTACCATTTGGCTTTTGGAAAATTCATTTATGTTTATGAGTCTCCGTTATAAATTAGAATTAATAATCCACACCTTTAAAGGTTTCTGGGAGAATGTGACATAATATAAGTAGCAAATTTTTGTGAATCTTGGTTTATTCATTTATAAAATGAAATTAATAACACATATCTTGAAAGGTTGTTTTGAGGATCTGGCATAATACATATAAATTAACTTGCATAGTGTTTGGAATATAGATTGCATTGGTCAGTAAATCATCACCACTTGTGGGAAAGGCTCGGCAAATATTCTTAAGCTCTTCTGTGCCTCCCAGCCTACCTTGCAGGAGGGTTGGAGTCATGTGACTAAGTCTGACCAATGAAATGTGAGGAGAGTGGCATTTATGGGCCAAGACAGTTAAAAGCCAGTATATTTTCTGCATCTCCTTCTATCTGCATAGCAGCAATCTCAGTTATGGTGTAGTTATAATATGCAAGCAGCTTGGATCCCTGAGTCACTATCAAAGAGGAACTTCACAGGAGGGCTTCTGGACCATATTGGACTTTGCATGAACGTGAAATAAAACTTGATTGCATAATGCAATTTGATTTAATTTTTTTTTATTATTACTGTAGCTTAGCCTCGCATTATATGTCATTATTACCATTGTTCTTGTTTTTATTATTATTACTTTTGAATTGAATAGAACTACTCACAAACATTGGAACTTTTAGTGGTTCATGGAGCCAGAGTATTGGCTCCTGTACTCAGTACCGGGGACATAAAAATGTTGGTGCTGCACATAAAATGCGTGGTTTTCCAGAAACATAGATTCCGAGGAGGTCAAATAAAATAAAATAGGAAGGAGAAAAAAGTGCATTAAATTTTCCATTTGGCTCACCAGCTAATCCTCTTTATTCAGGCTACCTTATTTTCTTGAAACCTTGACTCCACGAGTCAATGCATATTTTCATGACTTATTAAAAAATGATGTCCTTTTCTACCAAAGTTTTATAAATTATGTTTCCTCCCTTCTAAATTTCATCGACTTAGCAATGCTCCACCCATTAATAAAAGGTCTAATTTGAGTGTTGTGCACTACCTTGCCATTAAGGATAAATTCTGTAATCAAGATGGGCAGCTGGGCATTCAGAGTTTAGCCAGCAGCAGTCACCAGCATGGAGTGAATATCTGTTCTTACTCTTGGAGGAACCATCACTTAAACAACATTGAAAATGTCCATTTGGCCACTTTTTTTTTTAATGGTGTGCCTCTAAAAATGATTCCAGATGCCCAGCTCTCTCCAGCTCTCTTTGGGAAGGCTGGTAGAAATGCTAGCTCAATGGGCTGTTTCTTAGGCTCCTTTGCAGTTGTTCCAAGAGCTTCCAGAAGTAGATATAATGCAAGGGACCAGTGAAAATTATGGCAAGAGGTTAGTACCTGAAGAAGTTCAGGACATGCTATCCCCAAATATGCCATTTTGGAATCTTGATTATTTTGAGCTTGAGGACACTTGAAAACAGCAGATGCAGGAAGAGCTCTGTGACTTAGCCTTTTCTACCTAAAAACAGGCCATAAAATTCCCCATGAAAAAGATGCCCTCCCTGTACCAGGAAGAAAATAACTTCTTATGGCCAGAGACTGGGAAGTGATGCTGAAATGGAGCTGTACAAATAAACCTACTCAAATAACCTCATCTTCCATTATACACGGTCTTTGGTTCCAGATATTACGTGACACACAAAAGAGCAAAGACACAAAAACAAACAAAACAAAACAATCTCCACCTATCTAATGAGACTCCTCAAATCTCCAAACGAGCCATTGTGTTGTAGAAATTCTTGGATAGTCATAACAGGTGGGCCTAACGTAAAAAAGTCTTCTGGACAATCCTGAGCTATGAATATACATTCAGAAAGATTTGAAGAGATCTACATAATAAACTGCAGATATATTTCCAATAAGGAGGAATGCAGAGGAAAAGAAGGAGCAGACATTCTGAAATCAGGGAGTCTTGGTGCTGTCTCATTAGCAGAATCACTGTCTAGAACTCCTACAGCTTTGCTTTGCTAACAGTAGCAACAGACACATAGTTCCCCGGAGTCAAATAAGAGCCCCTCATGGGAAAAAAAGAAGAAAATACCCCCCTGCACGCTGCAGTGCTTTTCCTGCTTTTCAGAGTGGCTGCCTCCTTGCAAGAGGCCTGCCTGGGGTCCTCCCTCAGGTGAGTTCAGTCTGGTTAAGCAATTACTTGCAGGCTGCGCTGACTGCCTGGGCTCCAATTCTTTGCTGAAGCTGTGTTTTGCTAAATGTAGCATTGGAATCACCTGTACTGTTTGTTAAAGCACAGACGGCCAGCCCCCCTCCCAGAGTTTCTGATTTAGTAAGTCTGAGTGGAGCTCTGGGACTGGCCCCTCCAACATGTCCCCTGGAGATGCCTCTGCTGCTGGTCTGGCGATCACCCTCAGAGAAATGCTGTGTTGATATATACAGGTATTTTTATGGGAAATTATTTATTAACAAAGTGAGTCCTTTTCTGTGATCCCGGGGCATGCTTACCAATCATTTTTTATTGTTAGATGTTGAGTATTTAAAATGTCTCTAAAGATGTCTGAATCATCAAATGACTGATTATCAAATGAATTATCAAATGACAAATGTCAGGTGTCTAATCAATGCCAGGTTAGATCATTTTGTCTTCTATTTCCTTTCTTTATTGGGCTTTAAATACCATTTCACCATTTGTGCTCCAGCCCAGTATATCTGGGCTCCGTGTGGTAAAGACTGCCTTCCTCTCCTGCTATCTGTTCATCAGTGACAGAATCTTTTTTCCTTGTTTTTCATCTTCACACATAAGGGTGATAGTCTAAGAAATACACATGAACTTTAACAAAATCATTGTAAATGACAAAATATTCTTACAGTCTCTTCTACTTACATCCTCCGCATTTCAGAGAGAACACGCCACTCAAGCACTTGGTGGTTTTCTGTTCTATGATTTGATTGTCTGTTGTTTTTTCCTCAATGGAAAACATGATATAATTCTTGCAGAGGAGACTCTGGTTTAATTCCTCTTCTTTTGAAAGTTCTTTTTTCTTTTCTCCAGGTTCATGACATGTTAGCATCAGTCCCTGTGTGTCACAGGGTCACCCAGCTTGCTTTTTGCATTTGTTTGTTTGCTTTCATTATATACATATTTACTGTGGTAAAGTGGGCACAGCAAAGCTTACCCTTGTAACCGACGTGGTGTTAAGTACATTAAGTGTTGTGCCACCGTCCCCAATATCCATTTCCCGAACTTCCTCATCATTCCAAACAAATGCTGTGCTTATTAAATGCTAGCTTCCCATTCTCCTCTCCCACCAGTCCCTGGTAACCTCTATTCTACTTTCTGTCTCTATGAATTGGCCAAGTCTAGGTACCTCTAGATATTCAGTGGAACCCTATGATATTTCCCCTTTTGTGTCTGGCTCATTTCACTTACCGTAAGGTTTTCAAGGTTCATCTCTGCTTGATTTTATAATCTGTATTTCTTTCTAGATATTTCCAATAGAGTTTGTGTTTTCTGTAGTGTTCTTTCTCAAAAGAAATCTCTTGTTATTTCAGGACATCCTCCCCTCCCTTTTTTGGAAAACACTGAGTCTTTCTATACTGAAGGTAAGGATTCTGGAATCATTGATTTTATTTGGCTTTTACTAGCAGGTGAATAGAGGTTTGTGTGCTGATTATTTGTTCTGCGGCTCAGGAGCAGGGCATCAGTGAAATCTTAGCTCTCATCTTGTTGTATCACCTGCCACAGCATGTAAAATTGTTGCAGAACATTTTAGGTGTCTATGAGAATTTTTTCAAGAGTGCTCCTTCTAGACCCTTCTAGGATAATCTCTAAACCTGAGGACCTCAGAAATAGAGGAAAGAAAAGAAAGTGAAAAGAAAAGAAAAGCACCTGGTAGAAGTTGTATTGCTTGGACTTTATCTGGAACAACCACCTCTTGAGTATTTTTTTCTGCAAGTAATGAGTCAAGAAAATTAAGTACTAAGGTTGTGAAGAAATTTAAAAGATGATAGAGACTGGCATTTTGTCTCATAGGTTGGTGTCTTCGACCTAACACGGTAGCAGCTGTATGAATCTCTGTCAAAGGGGAAAAACATCGTGGGATGCCTGGGTGGCTCAGTCAGTTAAGCGTCTGACTTCAGCTCATGTCATGATCTCACGTGAGTTCGAGCCCCATGTCAGGCTCTGTGCTGACAGCTCAGAGGCTGGAGCCTGCTTCAGGTTCTGTATCTGTTTCTCTCTCTCTCTCTCTCTCTCTCTTTCTCTTTCTCTCTCTCTCTCTCTGTCCCTCACCTGCTCACACTTTGTCTTCTCTCTGTCAAAAATAAACCTTAAAAAAAGGGGGGGGAGAGGGACAATAATCTGATAATTACAGTTAGAATTGGATGATACCACTGCTCTTGATTACATATGAGCTCAGGCTGTGTATCAACTTGTTAAACTTGTAAAGAAAGTAAGTGTGCCTTCCAGGAAAGTAAATTGTACACCTAAAAGTACTAGATCAAAAGAAACCAAGTTTCACTGATAGCCGTGGATTCCTTTTATATCTTGGAAAGTCATACTAACTTATTAACTGCTTATAAAATGATATCTAGTAGCTAGTCACAAAGTGTTTCTGTTGATAATGACCTCATTAATACATATACAATTAGGCACACATAATTTGAAAAAGTCTAGGTAGCTACTAGCTTTTATTTCTTTAAAAAAATTGCTTATTGGTACTAATTAGTGAAAAATGTTTTAAGATATCATATTGTTTCTTTTTGTATAAGACAAATTCCATGCATTTGGAGATAATAGAGACTGGTTCTTTTAACTGGATTTGTGCTTCAGTAGGTCAAGCTTGGCTTCATTCCTAAATTCAAAGTTACTTAAGCAAAATGGGAAACAAAATATTATATAAACGTTTTACAGGCAGATAAAATAGAGAGCACTTACATAGCAACATGAGCCTTGAACTTTCATTTTGCCTCAACCCTAAATGTTACATTTGTCCACTCATTATTACACAAACAGAAAATTATGCTTAAAAATGGCTCACAGGGGTGCCTGGGAGGCTCAGTCGATTGAGTGTCTGACTCTTAATTGCAGCTCAGGTCATGATCCCAGAGTTGTGGGATTGTGCCCCGTGTTGGGCTCTGGGCTGAGCATGGGAGCCTGCCTAGGATTCTGTTTTTCTCCCTCGGGCCCTCTCATATGCTACCGTTCTGTTCTCTGTGTAACAAACAAACAAACAAACCCTTCAAACTACATAATCAAGGAATGAGGAGGTGATTACAAGGTAAAAAGTTTTTACTCCTCTATCATGAAACTCTGCTTCCAGTAAGAACTTGAGTCATTTCATCCATGTTGCTGCTCTATTTTCCAGCAGGGAAGTTCCTAATAGGAAAAAAAGAAGTTTTCCTTCTATCTAGTTGTTCATTCAGTCTTTAATAGCATTGAGCACTACGACTGTGATTCAATTCAGCCAAACGCATATTTGAAAGAAACTTTGTTAAGCCCTGCTTCCTATTTGAAGGTTAGTGAGCAAAATTCCTCGTTTTAAAAAGTTCACAACTTGGCAAGGGTAAGAGGACAAATAAGGGGAAATACACGTTTGGTTAATACAGCGCAAAGAGGGTCAATGCTAAGGGAGAGTCCAAAGTGTTCTGAGGGTGTGGATGGCAGAAGAGGTCAGGTCCCTGGGAGGGATAAGGACAAACGTGGGTGGTAGCATTTGAGACAAATCTGGCTTCTCAAAGTTTACTGGGCATCAGGAGTATCGGGAGGTTGTGTTATAATACAGATTGGTAGGCACCCCACTTGACATTTTTTTTTTTTAATGTTTATTTTTGAGAGAGAGACAGAGACACAGTGAGAACAGGGGAAACTGAGAATCCCAAGCAGGCTCCAGGTTCCAAACTGTCAGCACAGAGTTAGCCCTGCGGCTGGAACTTGAACTGTGAGATCATGACCTGAGCCAAAGTCAGATGCTTAACTGACTGAGCCACCCAGGTGCCTCCCACACTTACCATTTTTGATTTGGTAGGGTCTTAGGTGGAGCCTGAAAACTTGTATTTCCAACAAGTTCCCAGGTGAGTCTCTTACTGCTTTTTCAGTGACAGTGTTTGAATTATCATTGATCTACAAAATTTGAAAAATAATGGGGAGTTTTTAATCCAGAGAGAGAGATAAGCAAATTAGAGAAGCAAGAACTGAAGGGCACTTGAAATAATAATAAAGATAGCTAACTTTTTGGGTAAGAAAACCCTGAGGTTTTGCCACTGAGGAGATATGGTTCAGAGAGATTGAAAAACTTGGTTAATGTCATAGCTAGTAAACAGCCTAGTCAAGATTTGAACCCATGGAGTCAACAAGTCAGGAGTTGCTGTCTAACTGCTAAGATTAATAGTAGGAAGCAGTACACCTTCACTCACACAAGCCTTTTGTTAGATAGTAATGGGAGTTAAAGCTTAGTATGTAGGTTGCAGTTAAATTTCAGAGGAATTAAATGCCAGGGTAAGGAATTTTATACTTGATGTTCAATAGAGATGTATTAAAAATACTTGATCAAGATTGAGTAGAAGTGTATTTGACCAAGAGAGGCAAAAGGATGGCAGCCTAGTTAGAAATCTTTGATATCAACCAAGTCAAAGGAGAGGAAAAAAACCAGTGGAACTCGTGTTAAGGAGAAGGACATGTAGGTCCACTGGAGATTCCCAATCTTTGTACCAGCTGTGATTCCATGGTTCCAAAGATAGGAGTAATGAAGCAAATTGAATTTAACTAAACCAAAAAAAAAAAAAAGTTCCATCTGAGTTTATTATTTTTCCCATTATAACACATTCAGATTGTAACGGACAGTTGATAATCATCAAGGGCTCAGAGTCATATTATTGTCCTGGCTGTGATAAGAAGCACCAAAGTTGAGCAAATGAGCAGACCTATAAAATTTTACTGCTTGCACTTGCAGGTTTTTGTCACTGTGCCCATATCCAAGGTCAGTCATGTGATGAACATTTTAACTTGAAGTCTGATCTACAATTCATGTTTCGGGAATTCTTCTGATGCCGTCAAAAGCCAGTGGAATGTTGTAATAATTCTGAGATAGTACATTACTTTGCTGATGTAAAACAAAGAAATCTCTGGGTTTATGGGTAAATATATCATTTACACTAGGTCTTTAAAAAATGGAATATATCTTTGCTGTCTCTATGGTTTGAAAAATACATGATTTTGCTGCTCTGATAATGTGTGTGGGCCTGCAAGTACAAGTCAAGGAAGAGTCTGTAGGTTCAGGTCAGGGATGATTGACATGACACAGGAAGTTGGGAGGAGGGCCCCAGTGGGAAAAATCTGATGCTGAGGGAGAGGTGGATTAGGCCATGTTTGGTGGGATGTCTCCTTAACTCAGGACTCTAAAGCAGGATATTGTTTCCTATCAGCCCTTAGGAAAACAAGAAATATTGAGACTTGTTAGAGTCAAGAAAATCACATTTTATTTCTCTGCAATGTGAAACATTTTAAATTTTCTAACGTTGATCAAAAACTTGCCACTTAATACTCTGTCACTGCCCATACATACCCCTAAACCCTGTGGAAAGGGAAAAAAAAAGGTGGAGATTTCTTGAACACCTAATAGTGCCAACCCACACGTATGTGGTCATGAAATAGTTAAGCAACAGGCCTCTGGTAGCAGTAGCTAAAGAAAGCCCTTAATGAGGGCTTTCCATTTCTGCACAATAGGATCTACTTTGTCCCCCGTGGTAGAGTTCAGTCCCAAAGTCAGTCATCCTCACACTGTCAAAAGCCAGGGTGCCTGAGGGCAGTCATTCACAGAAGCAAGTACTTTATACAGGGCCCGGGAGAGTATCTCAGTTTGAGTATGCGCTCCTTAGCAAATCAGGATGAGCAATAACAAGAGCTATGAATACAATTCATTATGCGTATTGAAAATTGAATTTTGAGGAGCTACCACCAAAGATGCTGAAGGCGCGGTACAAAGCAGCGCATCACCCTTGTGAAAGGAAACAGCGCCGATGCATATGAGGAAGGAACTGGAACAGCACGAAACTCAAGGACTATCAACAGGTGACATGTAACCAAGATGATTGAAAAAAAAAAAAAAGAGGATCCCCAGTCAGATCATAGCTGGTGCATGATTCTTAGCCACATATAGCTAAATACAGCAGATACGTTATTCTTAGCCACACACAGCTAAATGAGTCCCTGTTCTCTAATGAGGAAAAATCAGAAAGAAGGCTAGGAGGGAGTAACTCCAAACTCTAAATTACTTACCATGAATATATGTATGTGTGCATGTATCTGCTTATGTTAGCTGTTAGGGAAGCTCTATTTAGTTGATTTCTCAGTGGGGGTTCAATCATCAACAATTATAGTTTGCTTTCTTCATAGAGTCCTTGAGTAGCAGAATTTTCAAGTGTTGAGAATTAGGACACGATGGATCCAAGTAGTCTTTGCAGCCAAAGCTTTGGTACCCAGCACAGACAGATGAGGGAGTGTCCCCATGTGCCTCAAGCTCTAGGAGCCTGCCACCAGTCCTTGCAGCCTTGGAAGCTCAGTGGAGCACAGCTGGGGACAAATGGAAACTTGAAGAATGAACCTCTAGTTCAAGGTTAACTAGAGAGCCTGAAGCTGGGTAATGTTACATCTTGTAATTAAAAGGGTTTGCTGTGTGGTTACCTGACATAGTTATTAAATGGCTTGCATGAAATAACATGCAGCCTTCTGCAGTCACTGTGCAATTACCTTATATCATCACCATGCAGGCAAAAGACAAAGAAAATGCAGGGAGAAGCTTTTAACAGCAATTTGTAGCAAAGATGTTTGGAATAAGAACACATTGCTTGTTACCACTGGCTCTTATGTTAATCACCTAATTGCAAATTGGCTTTCATTAATGTCTGGATACTACTGAAATAATCTTATACCTCCTCTAGTCTGATATCCTGCTATTTATATTTATATAGAACATGCCTGTACATACAGATTTTTTTTTTCTTTGCATAGGCATTTAATGGCTCCATTTTTTTTTCCCCTATCTATGGGAAGACGGTAAAATAAGAGTAGTGAGCCCTGGGGCTGTATTCTGAACCCACAGTTCTCAGGAAAACCTACCACAAAGTCCAAAATTCCAGAGGAGGTATTTCCTGCCTTTGAATATTGCTCTTCTGTTACCATGTTCCATCTTGGTTGGCATTGTGACCTTCTCTCCTTAAAGATAGGCATAAAGCCTGACACTTTGCTTGCTGTATTCTAAAGTTGACTGTCATTTTCTCAAGTAAAAAGGGCACTAAATCACCTGTTGCTTGTGGTACTTGTTAGTACACAAAAACGAGAGAATAGTCTGCGTGGTTAGCCGGCTCCTAGGTATATACCATACCATATCCTCCCATAGGGCATGCAGCCTGGACACCCGCTTAAGTACAGCTCAGGTGAACCAGTCTCCAGTTAACTAGTCACTGCAGTGTTCTGCCAAACAATAGTGTTCTACCAAAGGAAAGCTACCAACGTACAAATGGGCTTGGGCCGGTGTTTTCCTCCTCCTTTTCCTTCTCCTCCGTTTTTTAAAAACTCTGCTCTAATGTAAAATCTGTTTTTTATAGAAAATCATAGAATGATGAAGTATAAAGAAGAAAACAATTACCCTTCCCCTACCCTGAAATAATTGATAGGAATGTTGTACAATTTTAAACCCATTTTCCCCCAAGATTTATTATTATTTATTATTTCTACTTTCTGACACTTCAAGATACATTTATTAATTCATTATCTAAACTGAATGCATATGTTCACCAGTCAGGAAATGCTCTAAGCCCATAAGGACTCACCAACTTTGAGGTGAATATAACATGCGAATTACAAACGGTCCTTTTTATGAACTCCTGGAAAACGAAATGCAAAGTTGTCCTATTTTTCCATTTGTTGCTTAACACAGTGCTAAAATCTATCTCTGGTTTTTATGTGTTTTTGTTTGTGTTTTTTGGCCAGCTGAAATTCCATGTTCACTTTGATTTTTGAATCTACCTACTCCCATAATTTTCTTTTTCATAGCTTTGGGTCATAAACTTTCATTATCTTAATGAATTTATCTTATCTTGAAGTATATTTAATTCAGCATGTATCTTTTAGGAAAAACAAATTTGTCTTATAAAAGGTTAACAAGGAAATAAACAGAACACACACAAGTAAAGAAGCAGGGTAAAAGCAAAAGCTGTGAATGTAATTTGACTTCCCAGTCTCTTTCTGTCTTTTTTTTTCCACTTGAGTTCCCACTCTTAACTGCTTACTTAAAAACTTTTGTATTCTCTGAACCAAAGAAAAGAAACTATATTTTGTTGTTTTAAAATGCTGGCTAAACACAACACCAACTTAACTGTTTCTAAAAAAAAAAAAAAATCAACTAAAAAATCATTTCCTCTAAAACAAAGGCTTTGCTCTTTTTAATGGGCTGAACTTATCATGTATTTCAAAGGCTTTCTAAAAATGAGTCTACTGAGTAAGGTGATAAAATCTTTGAGTTCTGCTTCAAAACTTAACGACAACAATGAAAATGTTGAAGGCAGTAAACAGGTTTTTGTCAATAATTTAAGCAGAATTAGTCAATGAATTCAGTATTTAGTCTGTGTAGGTTTGCCAGTTTAGGTTTTCCAGGCTTTCTGATGACTTTGACAAGTAATGATGATTCTGGAAGTATACAGGTTAATCTGGCCCCCAAACTGGTTTTCCTAAAATTCCTTTAAATCACGGGTCTTAGATGAAGCCTAAACTAAGTTCACCCACCATTCAGGCTCATGTGAACAAGTCTGAAAAATCAGCAGAAAGGAGGTAGGGAATATGCTGTTAATACGTGTCCTGAGCAAAACTTCATTTACAGAAAGAAAGGGTAACCGATACTAGAGAAAAAGGGTGACATTGTGGCTATCCCCTCAAAGGAATCCCTAGCACCCAGGCTCATCCCTGGTTCCTATGTTTTAGTTTCAGCAGCTTTGCCAGAAATGGGCCCAGCAGCTTCCAGAAGTAGCTCAGGGCTCTGCAGTCTCATCATGGGGTCTTGTGCCTTTAGATGGCATTGGTTGCAGCCACTGATTTTCATGTCCACAGTAAATCTAGTTGAGAAAAGGAGTGCCAGCCAGGGTCCACTCAAAGAGTGGTTTGCGCAACCCAGAAAAAGCTGCTTTTGAGAATTTTCATACTTCTTGGGAGGAACTGAGGCTGATTGGGGCAGAGTCAGGAAATAATATTTGTGGTCATTGTTTGAATAACATATTTATTTTTCTGGCCATAGTGACCTAGGAAACATGAGTTTTTCTCTAACTTAGAATTTGTGCTAGAATAAAGATGAGCCAAGGAGAGTGGAAAAATCACCTTAGGTATGTAAATAGAATTAGATATGCATTTGAGACTCTGCCGTCCCAATTTTTATGTGAGTGAATTTGTTTTATGTAGCCGATCTGTATGGTCCAAGTGCAGTTGCATATTGGGCAGGAAATATCACATCCTAATGTCTATCACGTAATAAAAGATGATTTATTAAAAACGTTGGGAGAAAGGAACACTGTTAAATGCCAAGGAACACCTACATTAGCAGGATGGAAGCAAAAGGTATATGTGTCAAATGCTTACCTGCAATGAATGTACCCATAACTATGTCTCGATTATGGGCTAAATGGCTACCAGTAATTGTTAAAAGTTGTTACCAATGCTACCTTTTGCAGAAGATATGTATCTTTCAGGCTTCCATAAGCTGTTTAGTCTTGGGTCCCCATAAGCAGGAGTTTAGATGGAGATTCTGAGCCCAGGTAGCTGGTAGAAAAGGTCAGAAGGACAGGTCTGTAGTCAAGGAGATAAAGCTGATCAGGGGAGTATGCTACATGTAAAGTCCTGAGGCTAGGAGCTTTAGTAGTTGTGTTCACTACTATGGCTCCAGCATCTAGAGTAGCAGTGCTCATTAGTTACTGAATGAATAGAAAGACATGGAATGGGGTCATGTCAGACAGCAGACTGACTAGCTTAAAGCAAACTGGATGGTCACAGCTCAGTTTCTATTGCAATTAGAAGTGGTCGAACAAAAAAGAAGATGGTTTTGGTCCCAGGGTAGCTAGATGGAAGTACTCAGATCAAGGGCCACTGGAAAAAAACAAAAAATGTTGTAATCCAATGGGACTTTTTCATTAGCTATTTATGTCCCCAGTTGCCTCCCTCATGCCTGTAGTCAAGATGAGTTTTGTGAAATATCTACTATGAGAAGGCATACAGGCTGTGTAGTTACCTTAGTTATCTGTCGCTGAGTAGCAAAGTTACCCTGAAATGTAGCAACTTAGTTTGGAATCCAGGTGCAGTTTACCTGTGTGGTTTTGGCTCCCAGTCTTTGATGATAATTCTGCCAAGCCGTTGGCTGGGGCTGCATTCATGTCAAGGCTCGACTGGGGTTAGTGAGTCCGCTTCCAAGTTCACTCACAAAATGTTTGGTGGATCTCCGTTCCTCACTGGCTGTTGGTACACCAGTAAGTTCTGGTCACGGGAACCTCTTGATAAGGCTGCTTAGACATGGCACAGTGCTTTCCCTGAGTGAGTGATAAAGCAGGAGCTGGCAGGTGGGGAATACCCCAAGGAAAGCCACAGTCTATTATAAACTAATCTCAGAAGTGACATTCTATTACTTGCGCTGTATTCAGTTGTTCCCACTTTGGAACAAAGTGTCAGAGAACTAGAAAGCTAGATTGTGAACATCAGGAGGCAGGGATCCTCAGGGGGCATTTTAGAGCCTGGCTACAGTATTAGTTACAGACATTGTTCCAAGAATGTGTGTGGCCCCACAGGGCAAAAAGTGGCCTAATCTCGCCCCTCAAGGAGCCAACAGTTGATGCTAGGCTACAGGAATAAACAGGAAAGTAAGCTATCTATGAAATCAAAATAAAATCTAAAGATTCCTCCTACCGGTTTCTGCTACTGTATTTGAAATGGAATTCTTCTCAAGCCATCTAATTTTGGGCCCAAGGTCAGAGATTGATTTTCAGTCTAGCATCTCTGGATCACTCTTATCTGGTCAAATGGTCAGAAGGGGCAGAAAGGAGTCCCCTTTTCAATTCAGTTTTTATTACTTAATTTTCTGGGCAGGCCAGGTAAATAATTTTGATCATGCCTAACCCTCCTTTTCCAGCTTGCATGACCTCTTTTTGATATTGGGATTACTGTCTTCCCTGTACTCTTCCCTCTACTTCCTCAAATCTCTAGTACAGTCTCAAAGAAAAGCTGTATCTCCATCTAGAGTGTTCAAGTCACAACAGTATCTCACTTCGTCTGCAAATAATTCAGAAGTCACCAGACAGGTTTAGACTTGCACCTGTATCCTGGTGCAGCTGGAGAGACTTCTAAGATCAAATATTCAGGGTGCTTCGATGGGCTGAACTCGGGGGGCTGTCCCCTGTTAGGAATGTTATGTATGGTCCTGGCTTGGTGAGGTGTTGGTCCTGTGCCTGCATTTCCAAAGGTGGGAAAGTTCTGCAAACTCCTGGCATGTCCTGTTTCAGATTCATGTTTGAGCACACACACGGACTAAGTCCCGGATTCCGCTTGCATCGTGTTTCCTCCCTCCTGCTGCCACCCCATCCCTACTGTCTGGATGGGCGCTGCCCCATCTCTCCCCACAGTAGGCCTGGCTACATCACAAGGAGTTAAAGCTGTCCCTCTGCATGCAGGAAAGCCACAACGGAGCAAGGGAGTCTCTAATTGCTTCTCTAGAACCGACAGGGGGATCAGTAGATGGAGTGATCTAATAGTTTTTTTCCACAGCTATTGTTCTGATCACATGAGAGCTATTGGTTGTCCTTATAATCCAAATTTTCCAAACCCTGGTAATTGTCATGGCTTGAGTTTGAATTAACCTTTGAACCATTTTGTTCCTTAGATCCTTGAGGCTGTTACACAATGGAAGCACAAATGGCTAAACTTTAGCTGTTCTGTAAAACCACATAGTAGATAATAATTACAATGGTCTTTTCCATTTGTTTAGATAAGCTCTGCTGGTATGGACTAATAAACTTTATCTCAGCGTTCTGATGAGGAAGTAGTTTTATTAAATCACTGAGTTTGACTCAAGCAATATAATTCTTTACAGTAAAGTTAATGTAGGAAAATCTGATTCTTGTTTAAAGGGATAGTGAGATCCCTCATCAAAGTTTACTGGGATCTAAATTCCAATGTACTTAATACTTACTCTTCAGTAAACCTTAATGTAAGGACATTGTCCAATTTGCAGCCTACTTCTAGAAGCCATTTCTGCCAACTGGAAGCAGAGAAAGTTTTAATTTTAAGGACTTTTTATGTAGGTCTCTGATGAGAGAAAATAGTGCCTTCATTTAATGGGAAGGAATACACATGAATATTTTTGGTGACGATATTCTTTTCTCCCTGTTCTTCTTTGTCTCTGAGAGTTTATTTCCTGGTTTTACCCCTTGGCATGAGGTGAAACTGCTTATCAAAAGCCAGTGTGTTTCGTATAATCCAGTTTTTAAGGAAATACACAGAGATGGCCCTACCTTTAACAAAAATTAAATAGCCTTTGCACATAATACTCTAAGAACTCTACTGGGAACATGACAGAAAGGAAGGCTCATTTGGTAGTACAGGAGCATACTATCCCTAAGAGAGGATTTCTTGTCCTATGGACAGGACCCTCCACTCTAGCCACTTTGAAAAAATGACCTTTACAAGGTTACTTTATTCATCTGCTAACATTGAATGAGCTGTTGGTGAATTTTACTTTGTGCCAGGCAGAGAAGTAGGCACAGTTAACAAGAGATGTATGGCACAGCGATTAAGAGCTCAGATTGTGGACACTAATTACATGAGTTAGGTTTTTATTTCAGACACGTTAATTGGGTAGCCTTGGGCAAGTTTCTCAACTTGTCTGTGCCTTGGTTTCTTTAGCTATAAGTTGGGGATAGTAATACTATCTATTTCACAGAGTTGATATGAGGATTCAATGACTTAACATTTAGAACAAGGCCTGTCATCTACTACTGTAGGTTTTAATTATTACTGATATTAGAAATATTATTAAAAAGAAACATAATCCTAATCAAATGTTTTCATCTAAATCTCTCCCCAACTGGGGCACCTGGATGGTTCAGTTGGTTAAGTGACTGACTCCTGGTTTTAGCTCAGGTCGTGATTTCATGGTTCATGAAATCGAGCCCCGTGTTGGGCTCTGTGCTGACAGTGTGGAGCCTGCTTAAGATCTCTTTCTCTCTCTGCCCTTCTGCCACTCACTCTCTCTCACAAAATAAATACATAAAATGTAAAACATAAATCTCTCCCCAACCATGCTTCTCATAGTATTTCTTAGAGTTAATTTTTTAGTATGTTTAAAGCAAATTTTCATGAGAGCTTCAAGAATTACAGCACTCTACAGTGTGAAACCCTTATTATATAGATGCAGACCAGCCCTGGAGAGGCTATATGAGTGGCTCAAAGTAAAAAACTCACTTGGTTGCATTGCCAGGATTAACATCCTGTTTATGCCTCTAATACCTTAATTGTGGCTTAAAGGTCAGAACAGCATAGCTTTGGGGGGCCTGAGCTCAGGCCTAGGCCAGAGAACTTCAGGCTCACTGCCCTGTCCACAAATCAGCACCGATCCCTTTTCTACTGTGCCTTTGAATGCCCCTTAGAAAAGAGTTGTGACCGCTTTTCCCAGCCCCAAGCATTCTTAGAGCTAGCGTTTAATCCAAGCACTAAGACAATGTGAGTTCCTCAGCTTTTCTCTGTGGATGAGCCATTGCCCTGGTGACAGAAACCAATCCAAATTAGCTTATGCAGAAATATGTATTAGAACTATAAGATGTGCCTTGAGAGGTCTCCAAAAGACTAGACTAGAAGCACTTCACCTTTCATTAGAATTGTCTGTCTCTCATCTCTGATAGAGAAGCATAGCATTGGCTTAATTCTCCAAACCATTCTCTACGTGGGAGGGACATGGTTACCATCTAGATGAAGGATCTTACAGCTTTCTGGTTATGTGACACAATAAAGCTGGCTTCTACTGTGTGCCCATCACTGTCAAGGGGAGTGGGGAGGTATTACCAGAGCCTGTTGTGGGGTAGTAGAGCAAAGAGGAGGATGGAAAAACCAACCATCCCTTTCTATAACAAAATTTTCTCTGACATAGAAAAGCCCAACCAACACTCCCTTCTGGATGAAAAACATAGCAACCTGCCTAGTGTTTAACATCACTTAAAATTTTATAAGAGCTTATATTTGGCAATACAGGGGCAGTTGTTTACAAGCCATTTTACAAATGAGAACAGTTGGGATCTAGGTTGCCAGTGGTTACATATTTAACAGCTAATCAAACATAAACTAGTAGTGGGTCATTTTGTCTCATCAAAGATTATTTATACATATTTTACTGAATCAAGGCAAGCAACAGTACTTACTGTTCTTCAGTTTATAGGGAAAAAAAGCATTAAATACAGTGTGCTAGGAACCTGGTTCCTTGAATGAATCAATACTTACTTGTCGAATGAATGAATGTCTTGCCCATGTCACAGAGCAAAGCCTTAATGAGGTGACAAATAGAAATGAAGGTCCATGCAACAAAGAAGCCCCACTCTGTTCCCTTGACATGTGTCCACCAGCACTGGCAGTCTTGTTGAGTTGAATGCTGGCTGAGGGAAGTTTTTCCTTGTTTTCTTTCCTGATTCGGGTTGACAGATCCTTGTGTTTGACTTTAAATTGATTATGACAGCATGTCCTGTTTACTTGGATTAGTTCACAATTATTCTTTTTGTCTTCTGTTCTGTAACACAAGGGTTACTTTTTCATACCTGCTGGATGCTTAACATCTCCTTTCTGTGTTTGACTTTGTATAGTTCTCGCAAATATGTTTCATAACCATGTTTAATAACCCAATCAGTTCATAGGATTGGGAGGTGGGGGTAAGGATACTGAAGTTCTACAAGCTCTTTTGTTTGGCTGTTAAAGAAATGATTCATTCCATATTGTGTTACTCAAAACAGTTCTTAAAGAGATATAGTTTACTAAATAGATCAATCATGATGTCCTGAGAGTTTTGGTTTCCAAAATCCAAACTTGATGCAGTGAATAGGGACTGGAGAATACAGTTTTGCAAAGAAACTACTTCTGTTTCAAACCTGGGAAACTGCTGACCAAGTCACAGAGAAGTTAGAACATAAACCTTAGGCTCCATAATTATCAGTGAAACCATTTTTTAAAATAATACCTCACCACCAAATAGCCAACAATGGAAGGATTTCATAACTGGCAGCAACTGACCCTTTTCAACTTTAATTGCGATAAGAGCGGAGATCAAATCTGTAGTTTTTCCTTTGAAGCTCCATGCTCTTTGTAAAGAAATGAATTTACTTTTCATGGAAATGAGGACCTGGCCCTAACTATACACTGTGGAAAATTTCCATGTGCCATCTTGTGGAGCTGTTGAATTAGTGCTGAGAGAATTCAGTATATATTCTGACCAGATCTATGACTGCTTATGTGGTTGACTCACTGTGCCACATTCCATTTTACCTAATTATGAATGCACCAGTTGGCTATATAAATACTTGCCTTGTACCTAAATGGAAAACAATTAGCTGTACACTTAGGATCTTATTTCTAGACTCTCACTCATTATCTTTTACCATACTAAATACATTTACATCTCTTGGATTGAGGAGTTTCCCCTTAAAATAGTATAATATCAATAGTTTTCTCAATGCATGTGTCATGTTTGGGGTACCTTTTTCTTTCTACCTTCCTTGTTCTCCTATATAATATTACCTTGCATTTCTTTCCTTGTTTTTTGTCAGTCTTTTTGAAAATGTCTCCTTTTTCTTTTTTCTTTCTTTAAGATTTTATTTTTAAGTAATCTCCACCCTCAACATGGGGCTCAAACTCACAACCCCAAGATCAAGAGTTACATGCTCTACTGGCTGAGTCAGCCAGGTACCCCACATGTATCTTGTGTATAAATTTTCTAGTGCTCTTGGTTCCTATCCATTCTTTTTTTTTTTAATTTTATTTTTTTATTTTTTAAAATTTACATACAAATTAGCATATAGTGCAACAATGGTTTCAGGAGTAGATTCCTTAGTGCCCCTTACCCATTTAGTCCATCCCACCTCCCACAACCCCTCCAGTAACCCTCAGTTTGTTCCCCATATTTATGAGTCTCTTCTGTTTTGTCCCCCTCCCTGTTTTTATATTATTTTTGTTTCCCTTCCCTTATGCTCATCTGTTTTGTCTCTTAAAGTCCTCATATGAGTGAAGTCATATCATTTTTGTCTTTCTCTGACTCATTTCACTTAGCATAATAACTTCTAGTTCCATCCACATAGTTGGAAATGGCAAGATTTCATTGTTTTTGATTGCTGAGTAATACTCGATTGTATATATATATACCACATCTTCTTTATCCATTCATCCATTGATGGACATTTGGGCTCTTTCCATACTTCGGGTATTGTTGATAGTGCTGCTATAAACATGGGGTACATGTGGCCCTTCGAAACAGCACACCTGTATCCCGTGGATAAATGCCTAGTAGTGCAATTGCTGGGTCATAGGGTAGTTCAATTTTTAGTTTTTTGAGGAAGCTCCATACTCTTTTCCAGAGTGGCTGTGCCAGGTTACATTCCCACCAAGAATACAAAAGAGATCCTCTTTCTCCACATCCTTGCCAATATCTGTTGTTGCTTGGGTTGTTAACGTTAGACATTCTGACAGGTGTGAGGTATTATCTCATTGTGGTTTTGATTTGTATTTCCCTGATGATGAGTGATGCTGAGCCTTTTTTCATGTGTCAGTTGGCCATCTGGATGTCTTCTTTGAAGAAGTGTCTATTCATGCCTTTTTCCCATTTCTTCACAGGATTTTTTGTTTTTTGGGTGTTGAGTTTGATAAGTTCTTTATAGATTTTGGATACTAACCCTTTATCTGATGTGTCATTTGCAAATATCTTCTTGCATTCTGTCGGTTGCCTTTTAGTTTTGCTGATTGTTTCCTTCGCTGTACACAAGTTTTTTTATTTTGATGAGGTCCCAGTAGTTCATTTTTACTTTTGTTTTCCTTGCCTCTGGGGACATGTTGAGTAAGAAGTTGCTGAGGGCAAGATCAAAGAAGTTTTTGTCTGCTTTCTCATTAAGGATTTTGATGACTTCCTGTCTTACATTGAGGTCTTTCATCCATTTTGAGTTTATTTTTGTGTATGGTGTAAGAACGTGGTCCAGGTTCATTCTTCTTCATGTCGCTGTCCAGTTTTCCCAGCACCACTTGCTGAAGAGACTGTCTTGATTCCATTGGATATTCTTCCTGGTTTGTCAAAGATTAGTTGGGCATATGTTTGTGGGTCCATTTCTATGTTCTCTGTTCTGTTCCTCTATCCATTCTTTATAATCTTCTTCACTGAGTCTCCTGGTGTTTTTATTTTACTTATTTATTTTCACTCAGAGATTTTTCTTTTTAACTATTTTTTTAATGTTTATTTTTGAGAGAGAGAAAGAGTATGAGTGGGGGAGGGGCAGAGAGAGAGGGAGACAGAATCCACAGCAGGATCCAGGCTCTGAGCTGCCAGTACAGAGTACAACGTGAGGCTCGAACTCATGAACCATGAGATCATGACCTGAACCACAGTCGGATGTTTAACTGACTGAGCCACCCAGGTGCCCCTCTCTTTGGAATGACAAGTGGTGAAAAAAAAGAGGCATTTATTTGCAGTGGCACTGTGAGGTTTGACTTTTGATCTTCAGAGTCTTAACTTTTCTGGTAGCCTTTTTTTTTTTTTTAATTTTCTTTTTCCCAACGTTTATTTATTTTTTGGGACAGAGAGAGACAGAGCATGAACGGGGGAGGGGCAGAGAGAGAGAGACACACAGAATCGGAAACAGGCTCCAGGCTCTGAGCCATCAGCCCAGAGCCTGACGCGGGGCTCGAACTCACGGACCGCAAGATCGTGACCTGGCTGAAGTCGGACGCTTAACCGACTGCGCCACCCAGGCGCCCCTCTGGTAGCCTTTTTGATAAGACCTCTGAGTGTAGAGAAAACTTCTCTGTTTCAGGTGGTCCTACAAACAATTCTAAGTTGTATAAATCATGCCATTGTCCTGAAACTTCTAAGAATTAATATTTCCCCGTCATCCTAGATTTCATCCTGGACAAAGGAAAGACTTCCCTCCAGTCTTTGTTATCAAGCCTAGAGCTAACTTAGAGTAAGTGCTTTAGAAGTGGAAGATCCTAGTCATGGCCTGACTTGGGACCAAATATATCATGTGTCTATTTGACTGCAAGCCGCTATGGGTCTTGAACAACTCCAGGTATGGATATTCTGTAATGAAGGCATCTTCTCAAAATACTACTTAAAATGGGTCACTATCATCTAGGTCCTTTTTTTTTTTTTTTTTTTTTAATCCATGTTGGTTGAATTCTTCTGCATCTGGGTATTAAGTTAAAGCCATCTTTCCTTTATTCCTTGCAAACAATCTTTTGAACCCTTTCTGTGTTGTTTACCTCTTTTGTGTCTCCAAAAACACTGGGGAGCAAGGAAGAGGCAAGAATATGACTTTAATATCCTAGCAAGGAGAAAAAATGAGTCTAATCAGCCCACATTTCCTCTGTCACATGATGTCATCGTTGAAGACTGCTCCCAGGGGATATGGTGTTGGTTGTACCTATGATGGCTCTGTGGTTCTGTTCTAATCTAGACCTTGCCTAGGACTCTGAGTCCTTAGAAAGAGTCCACCTCTCTGAGTACTACGTTTCGCTCCCACAGGTACCCTTCAGGGTATTAGTAGGCCTCAGGTGTGCAGGCTTGGTCTGGTCTGACATCTTGCCACTTAAAGCCCCACAACTATAGCTCCCTACTCTCCTTTGGATTCACTGAAAGAGTTTGATTTCCTCATACTAAGAACAATGCTCAACCTCTCTTCTGAGGATACCTCATTAACTCAAAGGTGTTTTATCCTCTAACAAGTTTTTAGAGTGATTCCAAGGTATGCATAGCTGAGGGAGGATCATTGTCTCCAGGACACAATCTCCAGTGATATTAAAGTTGATTTTTATGGCACTTTTCTAGATGACTTTATAGTTTAGTTGGTTTCCTAAACTGGGACATTTCTGAAAGGGTACTATTAATAATTACATCAAGTCTTCAGTCATAGACAAGGCAAACTGGGATGTTTGGTCACTATAAACTTCTTTGAATATTGAGGAAAAGGAAAAAAAATCAATCTATGGTGGTCATTCTACTACAATGGACAAGAGTGTACTAAATTGTAAACCTCCACAGAAAAATGAGGGTTTGTCTTCAAACAGGAGTGGGTATTATACTCCTCAAACAAAGTCCCACAACTAAGTCTTCTTTATTTACGTAATCAACATTTACTGAGCAACAACTACTGCTAGGTCATAGCAGCCACAGTGTGTGTGTATGGGGGGGGGTGATACATATATGAATAGATACAGTTCCTGTCTGCTATTTTGAATAAAAAATCATGTCAACTTCTACATCTGCTGTTTGTCCTGTGAAATTGCTGGTGTTCCTTAAATTATATTAAAATTATGTTTGGTGCCTTAGTGAATTCTTTTTTTCTTCTTATTTTAAATTTCTTTTCATATAGACAGCAGTTGAAGTAACGGTTTGGACTGGGGATAGGCCAATGTTTTGTTCACCTTCAAAGAGAAGAATGTGAGGACACAGAAAAATGTGCCTCCTAGCTAGCATAACCTCCAGTTATTGGTTATTGTGGTTGCATTCAATGTAAATCTTGCCTAACATTCCATCTTAGAAGACATAGTGTTCCTAGTTATATGTGACAGGACCTGGAGACTTAAGTTGTACCTCAGGCTGCTTCTGAGTAACTTGTGAACTGATAACCTTGTTCACATTGCATAAGTAGATTCAATTGAGTATAAAAAAATGTCTGGATTTAATTAATGAACTAATTAATTTGAGAATGAGCACCAGTGGGGGAAGGGCAGAGGGAAAGGGAGAGAGAGGATCTCAAACAGGCTCCATGCCCAACACGGGGCCTGAGGCAGGGCTGATCTCACAATCGTGGTCTCAGGACCTGAGCTGAAATCAAGATTAGGATGCGTAACTGACTGAGTCACCCAGGCACCCCCAAAATGTCTGGATTTATTATAACTCTTGTGAAGATTGATCAACAATGGAGGCCATTTTGTTGGCATTCCACAAAAGATGATTTTTTGTAAAGCTTGCTCTGCAGCAGAGATTTGGGGCTGCCTTCCAAGATGACGCAGCTCGGTGAATCAGTTACCTGGAAAATAATGTAAATTATTCTTACAATGGTAAGGTACAAGTAGGGACAACTAGCAAACAGGTCATTAGCATGCAGAAAAAGCCCTATCTATTAAGGTAGGCATTTAGGTCAACAGGTCATGCTGTGGAGGCAGAGTTATGAGCTTATACTAGTATGCATGTGTGTGAGTGTGTCATGTTCCATACTCCTCACAATGCCTTGACCATAGGCGCTGACCACAACCTTAGCTCTGCTAGCTCTGGAGAGGGTGGAACAAGGTAAGTATAAATTTATGATCAATCCTAAAAAATAACTCCCAGCTCTCCAAATGCTAGGACATACCATGTGGCTAAACAGCTAAATTACATGCTGTGTCATGTTTTCCTTAACTTGTTCCACATAGGACAATATTTGGTTTCCAAATAGATAGTTAGAAGGCATCATTGGCGGCAAAACTTGGAATTGTGGGGAGCTCGTGTTACAGTCTTCCCTCCTCTCCCCTGGAATCCTCCACTATGCCCTGAGTCTCCCAGGCTTAATATCATTAGTTGTGTCCCCTTTCCTCTAGTAGGACACCAAACTCCAGCTTAGCCAGTATGACCTTTACAGTTAGGCACATCTGGTTAGAGTTTTACCTCGGTACGTACTGCATGACCAGTGGCAAGTTCAATGTCTCCTGTGTTTCCTCATCTGTATGAGGCTAAAATGACAGGGTGGTTGTGAGGATTAAGTCAAGTAAAGTATTGAAGTGTCTTATGCAACGCCTAGCGCAAGTTAACAGCAAAACAAATGCAACTCTCTTGTACCTCTCCTTCATGTCTTATTCTACCAGTAATATTCTACCAGCACAGCACGCTATACTCACTGGGTCTTTCCTTAGGCCAGCTCTCATAAATTTCGTCTAGTAAAAGAAAATGAAGTCTTCCTGGATATGAAAAGTCTTGAGACGACAAGTTTTCCAGGAGTATTCCACAGGGCCTCAGGTGCCTAGGGAGAAGCCTACAGCAATGCCCAAAAAGTAGTGGTGATGGGGCTCTCTGGCCCTTGACTTCCTTTGACCAGAGAAACCTTGTTTTCATCAGTTTTAAATAGTGACATTTTTGTAAGATTTCATTTTTTAGAAATTTTTTTTAATGTTGGTTTATTTTTGGCAGAGAGAGAGAGAGAGAGAGAGAGAGACAGAGACAGAGCATGAGCGGGGGTGGGGCAGAGAGAGAGGGAGACACAGAATCAGAAGCAGGCTCCAGGCTCTGAGCTGTCAGCACAGAGCCTGACGAGGGGCTCAAATTCACAGACCGCGATATCATGACCTGAGCCTAAGTCGGAGGATTAATAGACTGAGCCACACAGACACCGTCATAAGTTTCATTTTTAGGATTTAAAAGTATTCAAGAGAAAGAAAGAGTTGAAAAAGCTGCTTTGGCCAGTAACTCCATTTTGTAGGTAAGGAAAAGGGGACTCAGAGAGGCTAGAGATCACCACCCTGCTCCATGCACCCTGTGAAGTCACTGGACTCTCCCCCCTGGACTTCTTCCTTTGGGCTTCTTTGATGCCACTTGACCAGACTCTATGTTGAACTGCGTTCATGGAATCCTTGTTCAGTCACGATTGATGAAATTTAAATTCCCTCAAAAGTTTGACAACTATCTAGCATTAAAGCCCGTCTATGAGTGTTGACATAATTCTTTGTAAGACATTGAGGATTATACCAGGACTCTAAGTGTCATTGATCATTATATTGAAATTTAAAAAGGTGAATGGATCTTTAAAATATTTTAAGAGAATTGCTGAAGCAATACATAAGTATATGTTATGAAACATTCAGACAATGTAGAAATGTACAGAGTTAAAAAGTAAAAGTGCTTCTTTACCACCAAGTCCCTACCTCACTGTTGAACCATTATTAAACATTTAACATACAGCTTACCAGATAGTATTCTATGTATCTACATATGGTCACATATAGTTTTATTCTGCTCTGCATAAAAAAGCCAGACTCCTCATAATATTTTATGACTTGATTTTCTCCCTCCTAACAACATCATAGAGATGTGTTCAAGCAAGTACATATATATCAATGTCACTATTTATGTGCTCCTTATATTTCTATTATATTTTATGATGTGTCACTAAAAATGGGCAAGTGGATGGTTTCCTTTCTCCCCCCATTACAAATATTCTTGAAATGAATCTTGGGGCGCCTGGGTGGCTTAGTCGGTTAAGCGTCCGACGTCAGCTCAGGTCACGATCTCGCGGTCCCTGAGTTCGAGCCCCACATCAGGCTCTGGGCTGATGGCTCAGAGCCTGGAGCCTGCTTCCAATTCTTTGTCTCCCCCAATCTCTGCCCCTCCCCAGTTCATGCTCTGTCTCTCTCTGTCCCAAAAATAAATAAACGTTAAAAAAAAATAAAAAAAAAAGAAATGAATCTTATTTTAAAATTTTTAAGGAGTTTTTATTTACTTTGAGAAAGACAGTGTGAGTGGGGGAGGGGCACCTAGAGGGAGAGAGAGAGGATCCCAAGTAAGCTCTGCACTGCCAGCACAGAGCTGGATGTGGAGCTTGAACCCTCGAAACCACGAGATCATGACCTGAGCAGAAACCAAGATTTGCACACCTAACTGACTGAGCCACCCAGGTGCCCTGAAATGAATCTTTTTTATCTCCATGTACACATTTGAAGGGGTATCTCTAAGAATTTTCCAGATACTTATTCAATTTACTTAATTAAGAAAATTAAAGCATGGATATATTGCCCTCAAAATTTGCATATTTATTTATATTCTCACTTATAGAGTATGAGAGTATGTATTTCCTCATAATCTCAACTATTACAGAAGAGATTTGCTTATTTTTCTTTTCAGTTTTACAACTTTACATTTTTTTCCAGTCAGAAAGACTAAAGTGATACTTTGTCTTTATTTGCGGGGCTGAATATTTTGGCATATGTTATTACCCTTTCTAATTTACCCTATCTGTTTATAATGTAGCATATTTTTCTATTGGGTAGTTTATATTTTTCTTACTGATGTATAGCTTCTTTATTTTGGATATTAATCTTTTTTATACACTCCAAATATATTTTATCTTAATCCTTTGTTGTATACGTTACACATATTTTCTCTTATCATTTAGCTTTTGATTTTGTTGATGGTCCCTTTGATACACAAGACTGACATTCTCATACAGCCACATCCTTTGATCTTCCCATGGATTCTTCTCCCAAATCCAAGCACTTCTCTTCATTTTTCTTTTTCCCATTCTTGCCTAAGACACTCTCCCCTCTTTCCAAACCAGGGAAGTAGTCCTGAGCAGCCAGCTTTCACTCTTGCCTCTCTGCAGCTCATTCTCCACACCTGTTCCATTTGAAAATGTGTGTCCGACATTACTCCTTTTCTTAAAATTCTTCAACTGCTTCACATTACATGTAGAATGAAACCCATGCTTATTACCACTCGTTACCTATAAGTCCATTCAACTACCTGTCCATTCATCTATTTACCTATCTGTTCACCTCTCTGTGTACTTATCCACTCATCCGTCGCTCCATCTATCCATCCACCCTCCATCTGTCCACCTATCCCTCACTCCCTCCACCCCTCCATCTATCCATCCATTCATTTATTCATCCATCTCTTCTCTTGGACCATGTGACTAATATTTAAAAAATGTATTTACTGCAATTTAAGTGGGGTTTGGGGAAGGAGTAGAACCAAGTATATATGATTCATTGTAGGATGGACAGATCATTCATCATTCAAACTGGGACACTTTGAGAGTAAAATAAATTATAATTACACTGGTACAAGAGATGTAACCTGCAACTGTGTTAAGTATATACTTATCTAATTAACTATGAGAAGTTATTTTGTTTAAATTATTGAAACTTCATAACATTTTTTATATCTGCTATGCTTTTAATTCCTTTAGTCTTCATTTAATAAGGCTATTGTCTATTCTAACACATTCTTCATTATGAACTTTACATTAATATTATTGAATTCATATAACTATGTTGAGCCTTTTTTAGTTGGAATTAAGTTAGATTTTTGGGGGAAAAAATATTGTTAAGAAACATGATGTATTGAATTTGCTCAGAAATGACACTATGAAGAACCACAACATTATATAGCTCCCTTTTATTTTAGCTATCAAGCACATTTCAGAATATTTAACGTTATCCTCATATGAATACTATATAATTAATAACTTATTTTAACTGATCTAAATTTGCCATATTTTTTCCACTTAATTTTTTTACCTATTATAGTTGATATGTAGGAAAACTCTTAATATTTGCTTATTTGTTTCATAATTATTTAGAGCCCCACTTCAGATATATTTGTCTTTCATCTCACGTTATTTTTGTAGAGAATATATTTGTGGTGACTGTGGAAGACGTTAGTTTTCACAGATGGCTACAATAGCATCTCCCATTCTGTGTACTCTTAAGAATGTGACCTTACCACTCTAAGAGTCCCATTCTATTGAATCTAGGCTTAATGACTCAGTTGGAACTAACAAAAAACACTGTGTACCATCTGAACCATTCAGCTTCTGCCTAACTCTTTGACACACCCTTCTTCTGGATATTCCCTTTTGGGATGCTCATCAATGCATAGATGGTATGCTGTGAGGAAGCCAAACCACATGGTGAGGCCATGGTGTATAGATATTCTCATTTACAGTCTCAGGTGAGTGTTGTAGTTATGCTGCTAGCGTGAAGAAGCTTCTAGAGAATTCCAACCCCAGTGATTTTAGTCACTCCCGACATTCTTTCTGGTTGGGGCCCCAGACATTAAGGAGCAAAGACAGGTCATCCCCTGCTGTGCCCTGTCCATATTCCTGATGCTCTGAATCTGTGAGCACTAAGTTTGGGGTTGTTTGTTATACAGCAATAAGTAAACAAAACACTCCTGAATCCGTGCATGGAATAAGAAGTTATAATACCTTTTTCACTTACTAGCCTTAAAACCTTCATCATATCAATTAAACTTTCTTGGAGTCCAGCATTCTTATCTGTAAACTAGGGACAGTGTTACCTGCCTTTCCAAAACCACAGAGAACTGGTGAGAATCAAGTGATAAAATGATGTCAAAGCACTCTGTAAAAATGGATGTGACAGTGTGAAATGCTCTCCATAAACATGAAGAGATGCGTAAACATAAAGACTAACTTTGAGTCAAATATATAGATATTTTTTCTAAGCTCAAACAGGCTTACTGATTTCCCTGGGCACAGCTGGCCTAACAATATGGGACAGGAGACTTTGATCCCACGCAACTGCATGCTGTGTCTCCAAAACGTCAAAAGAGCTCTTCAGGGTATCAGAGAAACGCAGAAATTTCTTCCGAGAAAGTTAAGATTTGTGTGGGTCCACTGAGGATTGAAGAAATCCAGACATCTCAGACATGACCTGAGCTAAAACCAAAACTGCTAGAGAGACTGGCACCCGTGATGAGGTTTTTCTTGACACACTAAGGTCACCGCATTAAAAAACGGTCAAAACCCCTTATCAGGTGAGCTGCTTACTGTTGTTACTCCATGGCCAATGAAGGCCAGCCAGAATGGCTTGAATGTCTGACAGAAGTGCCAGACTGACGGAGCCATGCCCCCAAGGCGATCAGAGGTTCATAAAGAAAGCGTTTGACTTTTAGAAAAACCGTGAAAGAGGGATCTCCCACTTGGTTTGACTCCGTTTTCTTGTGAATCTAAGAAAGGACAGTGTTTACAAAAAGTACAAAGACTTGAACTTGCTGATTTTAATGCCTAGGTTGTTTTCAGGCCCCGATGTTAGTAACCCTCTCTTTGATGCTATTAACCGTGCTATACCTAAAACGAATGGAGCAGGGCACCTGGGTGGCTCAGTCATTTATGCATCCCACTCTTGATTCTGACTCAGGTCTTGATGTCACAGTTCCTCAGATTGAGCCCCATATCCAGCTCCACAATAATAGCACAGAGGCTGCTTGGGATTCTCTCCCTCCCTATCTCTCTGTCCCTCCCCTATTCAAGTTCTCTCTCCCTCTCTCAAATGAATAAATAAATAAATAAGTACTTTAAACAAATACTTTTAAAAAATTAAAAGGGAAAATGAATGGAGCATCCTTGCTAGTTGCTGGTTCATTTTAGAAATTTTCCAGCTGTGAATAGGCAAATGAAAAGGATTTAAGGCTTATAGGTGGTGTCACATACTGGAAAGGACATTTGCTTTTTAGCAAGACCTTGGTTCAGATCATATTGTACACACAGTAGCTTGAACTTCAGCTATCTGCCTAAACTCTTAGAAGCTCAGAAATGTGGTAAACAGGGGTAATGTTTCCCTCCTTGTCCTACTGTGAGGATTAAATGGCGTCTTTCGTTTGGGGGGGCCAAGTCATGTCAACATCTCTATTCCAACTTCACTGGATCAGGTCCTTTACAAACACTAGTGTTCAGTATTCTGATTGTCTCCTTCCTCTTTCTCGCTTTACTCTGGATATTTCTTGCATTTCTTGGGTGTTTGTACCTGTGCTCATGCATCGATGTCAGGCCTCATAAAGTTGAGAAAAAAAACAGTCTCTCAGCTTCAGCCTCTCAGACCATAGGCTTAAGGCTTAAGACTAGACATAATTTCCTCTCCATAATCCTATTTTGCTTTTCCTTCCTTGTTTACCTACATCCTCGTATTCATAACTCCCTCTTACTTGTATGCAAATCAATTCATGATATAGACTTGAGAATCACCAGACTTGCCAGTTCCTAAGCACAACCAGACCCTGAATCCTGACCTGGGCTTACTGGGATACCTGACACACAGATTCTCCCACATTGTCTCTTTTCACCCCATGAAAGGCCAAGTGACCCATCTAATATCGCAGTAATAATTCAAACTCCGGTCTTGGGGTAACCACAGAGCCTCATTGATAGGCAGGATTGGCTCTGGAGCTAGATTGCCCGGCATCAAAGCTGGGATCAGCCCTTCTGTCATCTGTGACTTAGGAAGAGTGTACTCTGTGTCAGTAGACTCTGAGTCTATTTTGAGGCTTAGCCTTGTAGCTGCCCTCCGTAATACTGACCTCTAAGGGTCACCCTGAAAAACCTGTGACACCTTCTTGGTAGGAAAAAAAAATCACATCTTTATTTTTCAGTCTCGGCAAATATGTGAGTGTACTTTTCCTGAGTAAATAACCGTTCTTTGTGTTTGATTTCTATTGTGTATTCAGTTTCCGTTTATGGGCAGAGTCATGGCTTAAATTAAGCCGACCTCCTAGGATTTCATGTTCAATACTTTCCCTTTCCTCTCACGTGTTGTTAAAGTTGCTGGGATATTTTTGGGGAACGCTGGCAGAGAAGCTAAGTAGTGCTGTCACACACATCCATATAAAACCATCTGGTGATTTTTTGACCCTCCCCCCAACCAAAGGAGCAGACCAGCTGGCTCCCAGATTAAGGTGCCAATGACATGGAGTTAGCGTTTGTAGGAGTTAGCTAAGAAGCGGGCTGACTCTCATGAACACTGCCCTGTAACTGGGGAAACTGACAGGTTGCAAATCAATAGAGCATTCCTTTCTAGTAAAGAAATTAGTAACTGTCAAACTGTCATAAGAGATGCAGAGTCAGTTAAAATAATCCTTGCAAGCCCCTCTTATGCGGGAGATCTGCAGGCCTCCCCAAGTCTCGGGCAGATACTTTCTACCTCCGGAGGGTGTGGACCACAGGCAGCAGAAAACGACATGAAGCTGTTGGCTCTGTCCTGGGGACTTCGGAGAACTTAGTAAAAAATCTCACTTGTACTACTTTGTGTAAGAAGAAAGAGGATTCGTGTGAATGGAAAGACCATATAACTATTAAGTTATAACCAGGATGTTTATTATTAGGAATATTTGGTAGGAAATGTCTTCTGAAGAATTTATTTATGCCCTTCCTCATTTATATTAAGATGTCACTTAGTTTTTGATTCTTTTTAGACTTTTGGGCAGGAATTTAAACCAAACTGAAACTTGCATCAAAAACCCTGACTTGTGGGGCCCCTGGGTGGCTCAGTTGGGTGTCCACCTTTGGATCGGGTCATGATCTCAGGATTCATGCATTCAAGTCCCGCATCGGGCTCTCTGCTGTCAACACGGAGCCTGCTTCAGATCCTCTGCCACTCTCTCTCTCCATTCCTCCCCTGCTTGCATTCATTCTCTCTCAACAATAAACAAAATATTTAAAAAAAAAAAAAAAAAAAAAAAAACAAAAAACGACCCAACATGACTACCAACAAACTTGCTAACCCTGAACCAAAGATAGATCGGTCAATCAATATTTGCTTCAGATACAGGTGAAATGAAAGGGTTTGTTTTAATTTTTTCTTTTGTTCAAGAACATCAAAATATTTTCAGAAATTAACTGAACAAAACACAGGGAGTTTTAATTCCAAGGTCTGTAATCACAGGGACAGATTGGAATCCCTGGTTAGGCTTTCAGAAAGATACATCCTATTACTGGGAACGGGGGAAGATTAGTAGGTTTTTTGTTGCCATGGCTCATTTCTTGCTAGTGCCCCAACTTCAGGAAGTTGCTTATCTGAAATTTGGATTGACTTCTACAACTCTCCTTGTGCTGTCTTGACTAGAAAATCCTTGGAATGGCTAGGAAAGTGTTAACCAATGAAATCATTGTTCTAAGCATTCCTTTTAGCTCCTGAAGCTTATAAAGGAGATTAGGTACAGCTCCGGCTTTCTGAAAAAAGAGAAAAAAAAGTCTCATTTCAAAAGGTATTATAGGAAAGCTCTCCCTCTTAATGCTTGCATTATTTAAAATAATTACTGTAACACCTGCACTTTGCTTTCTCTAAGGAGACTTCAATTTTTTGTACTAGGTAAAAATAAATCCCAGGTCCACTTTGTATGCTGAAATTTGCAGGGAAATGAGACTTTCCGTTCAGCCTGACGTTTCCATTAGTGTTCAAATGAGTGATAGTCAAGCAGCTCACATTAGAGCCCTCCAGCCTCCACTAAATGTGATATGAAATTACCCCTGATACTTCAGGGGACAATTGTTCTCTACCCCCTACCCATCTCTATATACTGGAAGTCCCACTGTGTCATCACCTGTGTTGATTTTGGTTCAATTTGTGCCAGAGATAAGAATTTCCATTTTAAAATAATGAGAATGACTGACATCAATTGAGTGCTTACTGTGTGCCTGTTATTATGGCAAATACTGTGTATATATATTAACTTACATAATCTTTCACAGAACCTCATGAGGGAGGTGACATTACTCCCATTTATTTCACACAAGGAGAAAATAGAGGCGTGTTTTAAATTCCTTGAGTATGCTAAGCTCTGTGAGAGCCTGACTTGTTTTGTTCCCTGCTGTACTCTTTCAACATCTAGAAGAATGCCTGGCTCATAGTAGATGTTCAATAAATATTGCAGAACATGTAGGGGAACAAATGAATGCACAGACTGCCCCAAGGTTGCATAGCTAACTAGGACCCAGATGCACCCGTCTGACCCAACACCTGTATCCTTTGCAGCCTCAGCACATGGTTTCAGGCAGTGTGGCTGTCATGTGACCTTGTTCCATTCAGAAGAAGAAAATGTGGCTACCTTCACACTGACATAGGCTTTTTGAAGTCACCAGCCAAAGCAAGAAGATTTAGGTCCTTAGGGCTGTCATTGCTACTTGTTTGGGTTTAATATAGCTGGGTGACCTGAAGAGATAACACCACATAGTGTGGTAGAATGAGATAGAACTCAACATCTCAATGTTACTGTCCCATCACCTGTAAAACAGAAATAAGTATATTTACTTCATATAGGTATTGTGAGGAATAAAAGGAAAAAAATGTAGACACAGTATCTAGCACCAATGTCCTGCACACAGCAAGCAGCCAGTAATAGTTTACTTCTTTCTTCTATGCAATGTGAGACTGTGTCACCCAGTTTTGTGAGTAGGCAAGAAAATTGTCCTCTCTCTTCTTTTCAAGGAGAATATGGAGGGCAAAGCCTGAACAAGGACAAGGGCCTTAGCTTATAGAGGAGCAAATGTACTCAATTTGTACTGACTGTTCTCCTGCAGGTATGAATGTTCCTTTGCAGATATTTCAGCCTGTGTGTAAAATATTCTGAGATAATGCTGGCATTTGTGTAGATGGAAAAAAGGCCAAGCTGACTGAGGGGTTGTGGATGCTGGATTAGAGCCTAATTAAATAGGTTATGAAACTTTGTAGGTGATGTACGAAGGCCCTCGCTGTTTTGAGGTTAAGGAAGGCAGCCTTTTCAGAATTTTTATTAAGAGGGGGGATTATAATTAAACATTACAAAGGATTTGCATTTTAAGGACCTGGATTTTAAAAACTGTATTTATGGAGCTAAAAATACTTACCTGAAAATATACCTTACCAAAAAAAAAAAAAAAAGTGGCTTCCTCAATTTAATGGAAAGGCCTTTGACCCTTTTCCTTGAAAACAACATGTGAGCCTGTATAGGACTGAAGAGGAAAGGAGAGGATTGTGGGGAAAAGAGTTAAGTGGGGAGTTCTTTGAAAGTGGGGTCACCTGTGTTGCCTAGTCCTGAGCCTGTCACCTGAGCTGAGCCCTGCAGTGGGAGCTGATTTGGGAAGTGATTTTGAAGACCTTAGTTGGGAAGAAAAGAAAAAGGATGCATGTGGAAGCGTAGACAGGGGCCCTGAAAGACCTGCTTATGAGCTGCTGCTCTGGCTCACGAGGGCGGTGCTCTGAGTTTGTAGCGTGTTGCAGTCCAAATCCAGAAGAGAATGTTACATCCCCAAGAGGACACTCAGCCAGAACTGAAGCACACTTCCCCAGACTGGGAAACGAGCTCTCCCCTCTTTTCCTGTTCCCTCCACTGTGGTCACCCAAAGACTCAGCACCGTTGCTGGATCTCTTAAACTGGCTTGGCGAATCCAACAGCTGAAAGAAGGCCTGTAGTGGAATGTTTTCCCCTTGAGATGACGGGTAATAAAGCCAGATTTAGGAATGGGATTTAGGAATGGGAAAAGGAAAGTAAACACAAAGTCCCATTTGTCTCCTATCTCCCGCAGGATGACATCACGTAGCAGTATGAGGTGGGGGGGAATGTCTGCTGTGTTTGTGTCTCATTTCCATGGCTACTTTGTGTGCTGTCCTTTTGGCTGCCATCTTCTTTTATTCTTGTCTTTCCTTATCTCTGTCCCTTTTCCAACTGTTTAAATTTCCATTCTTCTCTTTTTCCCTAATACATTCCTGCTATACTTTCCAAGCTTGATAGTTTTAGTGATAGCCCTTTTCACCTCTCCCAAAGGGTTAAATACAAGAGTTGTGGTTTTTTAGAGGTAATTTAAAAGAATACGTCTCTGAAAACTTTTTTTTTTCATTGGAATCCCTTTTGAGATAACTTCATATGGATTGGGGTGTAGCAAAAGGAGGGCCTGTGCATCCCAACACTGGAGATCTTGGTAGATCCCAAGCAAGGTAAAGTAAGTTTGTCATCAGTTGGTACTCTGATAGCCTTAGAGAAGATAGAAGTGTAACTTAGATGGGGCTGAACATGTTTTCTGTGAAGACAGCAGCTGAGTAAATTATCAACTCTGTGCCTTCATAATATAATTATCAAGTTTAATAAGAATTTGAAAGATCTCTATTCATGTCTTAGTCCCAGGTACCTAAAACGAACTTTAAATTATTCATGTATAGTTAAGCCAAAGCATTTGGCATTCTCCTATCAGCAAGCCCTCATCTCCTTCTATGACATATTTAGGCAAAATCCTAAATATGTTGCCAAATCCATAATATAGTCTCCATAATACAACTGCACCTCTATTCATTATTTTATTGGCTGAGTAACTGTCTTTGGGGATTATACCCTTTTCTCTTTCCCAGTAACCTTGTTCACTTCTTTTTTCTTCCCAACCTGACTTGTTCATTTATTTCACACATGCTAAATGCCTGCCAGCACATGGTGCTCTGTGCTGGGCATTAGTAATAGAGTGGTGAGCAGGCAGAAATGGCTAACATTGACGTGTTGCCTCCAGTGCATTGTTTCTTAAAGCGTCTCACTGACTTCAAATTAAAAAAAGCTCATTCCTTGACTTGGATATCAAGACTTTCAGACAAAGCAATGCCATTCTGCCAAATTCAATGAATATTACTTGGAGGATGGAACAGTTTGGCTTGTGAGAATATACCTTGAAATCAATGATTTATCAAGCTTTGTAAAATATCTACAAAAAGGGTGCGAATCACTGATTATGGTAAGATACACCCCAAGTAAAATCCAGATACAATTTTAGGGGAATGTATGGCATATATATGTATGTATTTTTACTTTTTTTCTCCTTTTGAGTTAGTTTCATTTTTAAAGTTTTTTTTAGAGATACAATTTACATACAACAAAATGGATACATTTTAAGTTGTCATTTTGAATTTTGATAAATGCATATGGTTTTGCAATGCCTACCTCTGTTAAGATAGAAAACATTTCCATCAACCCAGAAAGTTTCTTTCCTCAATCTAGTCAATCCTCTACCTTTTCCCAATCCCAGAAACTACCTCTGCTCCAAATTCTCTCACCATGGATTAGATTTATCTGTCCTTCAACTTGATGTAAATAAAATCAAGATAGTATATACTTTTTGGTTTCTGTTTTTTTTCCTTTATATACTAAGTTTTTGAGATTCATCCATATCATTCAGTATATCAATATTCCTTTCTTCTGAGTAACTTTCCATTATTTGGATATACCACAGTTTGTTTATCCATCCAATTATTGATGGACATTGGTGTTGTCTTTAGTTATTACAGTAATGCTTCCTATCATATAAGTCTCTTTGTGGACTTTCTTTTTGTTTTGTTTTAATTTTTCTTGGGTAAAGATGTAAAATGGGACTCCTGGGTCATAGAATAGGTTTCTGTTTAACTTTATAAGAACCTGCCAAACGGTTTTTCAAAATAGTTATTTCACATTACCATCAGCACTGTATGAAAATTCTAGTTGCTCCACATCTTTACCAAGAATTTGTATGTCAATCTTTTTATGGCTGTTTTTATGAACACTTACATACCATGATTTAAGTCCTAAGTTGGAAATACTTACATGAATATTTTTTCCCAGTCTGTGGCTTTTTTTCATTGGTGTTCTCCCAAATCTGTTGCTATGTGCTACTTATTTCTATGTTTCATCCTCAATTAATTTAGGTTTTTGAAATAGAGAAGCTAAGAATTCAATTTTTCTTTTTTGAAGATTGTTGTAGCATCTGTCCTCTGAAGAAAATAAACATAAGATGCCTTTGCTAATTAAAATGAGGAAAGGCCAGGGAGTATAGAGCAATTAGGAGTTAAAATTTTTAATGTTTTCTTATCACATGGGGTTAGAAAATATTTTTTTTAACGTTTTTTTTTTAATTTTTTTATTTTTGGGACAGAGAGAGACAGAGCATGAATGGGGGAGGGGCAGAGAGAGAGAGAGACACAGAATCGGAAACAGGCTCCAGGCTCCGAGCCATCAGCCCAGAGCCTGACGCGGGGCTCGAACTCACGGACCGCGAGATTGTGTGACCTGGCTGAAGTCGGACGCTTAATCGACTGCACCACCCACGCGCCCCGAAAATATTTTTTTAAAAAAGAGAATGGAAAGACCCATACACGGTTGTAGACAGAGAACAAAGAGAGAGTGATGGGAAAGACTCTTGAGAGAGATTCATGAGAGGAGAATGACTGATGGAGCCATGTGGATGAAGAAGTGGGAAGAGATAATCCAGGAGATAGAGATGGGGTTTATTTAGGAAAGATACCTGGCACTTTACCAGAGAAAGAGGAAGAGAAGGGAAAAGTGAAAATACAGAAATACATAGAAAGAGAAAAGGGAATTTGTAGGATATCCTGTCAAATGGCTCTGTACTAAGTATAGGATAAGACTTTGTAGAGACAGAAAAAAGCATAGTTGGACTAGGAACTTGAAGATGAGGTATTGCAACTGTAAGTCTGAAAGAGATGAGGGAAAGGACTGTCCATCAGAAATTAAGGGCAGTAATTTAAAAGGTGACCCATGGGTTCACTGGCCAGACCATGCATAATACCTGTTTTCAGATAAGGAGAAGGAAGGGGGTTAGTGTAGATGTGAGCACTTAAACAGGTAGACAAAGTAGTATAGGACAAAATGGTGAGGAATATCAACTGTTGAAAAAAAAAAAACCAATAAAATGGCAGACAAAAAGTCTGACTGTATCCTGAGGAAAGAGAAGTTCAAGAGCAGAAGAAGAATACAAAGTTCCTAAGAGCAAATGTGTTAAATGATGTTAGAGTTAGTTTGATTATGGGCAACCATACGTCTTGAAGCCCTATTTCTTTTTTTTATGGGAAATTTTATGTAGGTATGGCCGACTCAGACTTTATTATGGCATTGTGGACATTCTCTATTTCAAGAAGGAAATCAAAAATATATTTTTGGAAGTAGAATAGAGAAATTTTGCTGCAGTTCTATGAGCTCCAAGTTTCTCTATAATCTTTTATATGTAGGTCTAATAATTATATAAAAATGCAGTCAAGTGAATCCAGAAAAGGGCAAAAATCGTTTTACACCATGACCCAATGTTACTTATCTCAGGTATGCAAGTCTGGTTCACCATTCAAAACTCAATTAATGTAATCCATCACATCAACAAACTAAAAAAAAAAAAACCTCACATGATTGTATTAATAGATGCAGAAAAATTAGACGAATCCAACACCCATCATGATAGAAAGCTCTCAATAAACTAGAAATAGAGGTCTCTCAATCAAATAAAAACTACAAAAAAATGTAGATCACACTTACTGGTAAGAAATTCAAAGCTTTGCCACTAAGATCAGGTACAAGGCAAGTATATCTCCTTTTACAATTCCTTTTCAATTTGTGCTGGAAGTTACAGCTAATGCAAGAAGATAAGAAAATACAGACTGGGAAAAATGACACAAAATTGCCTTTGTAGATGACGTGATGGTCTATGTAGGAAATCCCAAAGAACTGACCAAAAAGAAAGCAACAAAACAAAAACCTAGAGCTAATAAGTGATTTTGGCAAGGTTGAAGGATATAAGGTTAATATGCAAAAGTCAATTGCCAATCCTATATACCAGCAACAAAAAAGTGGCGTTTGAAATGAAAAGTACAATACCATTTATTTTAGCACCCCAAAATATGAAATATTTGGGTATAAATGTCACAAAATACGTACAAGGTATGATGTATGAAATCAAAGAAGAACTAAATTCATGAAGAGATACTCCATGTTTATGATAGGAAGATTTAATGTTGTCAAAATGTCACTTCTTTTCAACTTAATCTATAGATTCAAAGAAATCTTAATCAAAATCCCAGCAAGTAATTTTACAGGTATGGGTAAACTGATTCCAAAGTTTATGTGCAGAGGCGAAAGACCCAGAACAATCAATACAGTTTTGAAGCTGGAGGTCTAATACATGGTACCTGACTTTAAGATTTAGTATAAAGCTACAGTAATCAAACCAGTGTGGTATTGATGAAAGAATAGACAAATACATAAGTGGAATAGAATAGAGAGGTCATAAATAGACCCCTATAAATATAATCAGCTGGTCTGTGACAAAGGAGTAAAGACAATATAACGTAGCAAAGATAATCTCTTCAAGTGGTGCTAGAACAATTGGATACCCATATGCAAAGAAATGAATCTAAAAGACATCATACATTTCAAAAAAAGAAACAAACCTCAAAATGGATTATAGACCTAAATGTAAGACGTAAAACTGTAAAACTCTCAGAAGATAATATAGGGAAAAACCTAGATGATCTTGGGTACGGTAATGCCTTTTTAGATGCAATACCAAAGCCACTATCCGTGAAGGAAATACTTTATAAGCTGGACTTAATTAAAATTAAAAACTTTTGCTCCACAAAAGACAATATGAAGACAACTAGAAGATAAGCCGTGCTCTTGGGAGTTCAGGGGAATGTGTTTTCTTTATCGTTCCAGTATGTCACCCCTGTGTTCAAGCCTCCTCTTTTTTAGAAACAGCTTTAGTGGGATGCCTGGGTGGCTCACCTGATTCAGTGTCTGACTTTGTTTCAGGTCATGATCTCATGGTCCATGGGTTGGAGCCCTGCATTGGGCTCTGTGCTGACAGCTCAGAGCTTGGAGCCTGCTTTAGTTTCTTTCAAAAAATAAACAACCTGATTAAAAAAGGGGCTGAAGACGTTAATAGACCACCTCACTGAGGAAGATAAACAGATGGCAAGTAAACATGAAAAGATGCTCAATGTAATACATCATTAGGGAAATACAAATCAAAATAACAATAAGGTACAACTACATACCTACTAAAATAGCCAAAATTCAGAATACTCACACCAACAAATGCTGATGAGAACGTGGGACACAGGAGCTCTCACACTTTGCTGGTGGGAATGCAAGATAGTACAACCACTGTGAAAGACAGTTTGACAGTTTATTAGAAAACCAAACATACTCTTAGACCATACAATCCAACAATCATGCTCTTTGGAATTTACCCAAAGAAGTTGCAAACATATGTTCACATAAAACCTGCATATGGCTGTTTATAGCAGCTTTATTTATAATTGCCGAAACTTGGAAGCAACCAAGATGTCATTTAGTAGGCAAAGGTATAAATAAACTGTGGTGTATCCAGAGAACGGAATCCTTTTTGGCATTAAAAGGAGATGATCTATCAAGCCATAAAAAGACATGGACAAAAGTTAAATGCATACTACTAAATGAAAGAAGCCAGTCTGAAGAGGCTACATATTGTATGATTCCAACTATATGATAGGCTGGTACAGAGAAAACTATGGAGACAGTCAAAGATGAGAGGCTGCTGGTGTAGGGGGAGGGGCAGGGAGATGACTAATTGGAACACTAGGATTTTTAGGGCAGCAAAAAATACTCTGTATGATAATATAGTGGTGTTTGCATGTCCTTATATATATGTCCAAACTCATAGAATTTACAACACCAAGAGTAGACCCTAGAGTAAACTATGATAAATCAGTGCAGGCTCATCCTTGGTTAAAAAAATAAGTACCGTACTAATGAATGATACTGTTGATAATTGTTGATAATGGGAGAGGCTGTGCATATGTGGGGGCAGGCAGTATATAGCAAATCTCTGTACCTCCTTATCAATTGAATTGTAAATCTATAAATAACTGCTCTAGAAAAAAATCGAGTCTTTAAAAAAGCCAAGTGTGCCTTCCTGAAAGTGGTTCTCTCTTGCTGGTCCTACCCTTTTGAACAATCCTTTCCCGCTGGTAATTCTGTTTTATATTTGGTGATAGTGAGCTTGCATATTAAATTTCCTTTTGCTCAGCGGCACAGCTCCGTATGTCTTGTAGAAAATGAGATGCTAAAAATAGAGGGAGAAGAAGAGGGAAAGCAAGACATATGGGATCTTTATGGGGCTCTAGGTGAAACAACTTTGTTCATAATGAGGCTCTCCTGGAAAGTTGAGAAGGTTCCTTTAAAAACTTCTCATCTCGGGGCGCCTGGGTGGCGCAGTCGGTTAAGCGTCCGACTTCAGCCAGGTCACGATCTCGCGGTCCGGGAGTTTAAGCGTCCGACTTCAGCCAGGTCACGATCTCGCGGTCCGGGAGTTCGAGCCCCGCGTCAGGCTCTGGGCTGATGGCTCGGAGCCTGGAGCCTGTTTCCAATTCTGTGTCTCCCTCTCTCTCTGCCCCTCCCCCGTTCATGCTCTGTCTCTCTCTGTCCCAAAAATAAATAAACGTTGAGAAAAAAAAAATTTAAAAAAAAATAAAAACTTCTCATCTCTTTAACATTCTTCATGTATTCATGTCTTAAGTACAAATTTCTAACAGTCATTGAACAAATTTCATCATCTGCTTGCTGCTTTTAATTTTCTCTCAATCTCACAGTAAATACACTTAATTATTCTGCCAAAACATAGTCCCCTGTGAAGGTAAGAATAAAAGTGAAGGCAGGAAATTGAACTTACTTTAGCTCTGGCTTGGTTGCAGGAGAGCCTCAATCTGATTTTCCTCTAATACTAGCTGACTATGCTTATTCATTACAAAAAAATTAATAAACCTCTGAATCAGTGTTTGACATGATAATAACCCAGAAGATTCCTTGACTAAATGTTTCCATTCCTCAGTCAATGGTTATTGTTATATGAACCCACGTTTTCCATCCAATTTATGTTTGGCCTAGGAGAAGTGGCTTGTCAGTTGTGTCTAATTTGAGAATTTTAGCATCTTTCTGGAGTCTGGTGTTATTATCTATCTGTTATTTATTATTACCCCTCTGGAGTCGATTATTATGTTTCCAGCTTTAATTATTCTTTCTATAGATTGTTTCAGACCAATGGACAAGTCTCCTCATCTCAAGGGAAGGACTTGGTGTTGGGATTTGATCCAGGGAGGCAATAAATTGCACTATTCCCGTTTAATAGTGAGGGGACATGCAAAGTCTGAAAATCTCAGTCTTCAAAGATGCAAGCATCTAGTTGGGAAGGCAAAACGCATGTGTGTGGAAAAAACAGCTAATCCATTAGGTTGTTAAGTACCTCACATTGGCTTTTATATATGTGCTGTAGAAATTTAAAAGCAAGAGAACTCAGTGACAGTTGGAGCATTCAAGAAAGATTTTGTGAAGAGATGAAGACTGGAGGACTGCAGTTCAGGTGGAAGGCATTCCACAAGTACGGCACAGAGAGGGAAAGGCATATGAGTACTTGGGAAATGATGACTGCAACAGAAAAGCTAGAGAGGAGCACCTGGGTGGCTCGGCCGGTTGGGTGTCTGGCTCTTGATTTTGGCTCAGGTCATGAGCTTGGATGTGTGATTTCAAGCCCTGCATCAGGCTCTGTGCTGATTCTGTGGAGCCTGCCTGGGATTCTCTGTTTTCATCTCTCTTTGCCCTTCCTATGCTATACTCTTTATCACTCTCTCTCTCAATATAAATAAATAAATAAATTTAAAAAAAAAAGAACAGAAAAGCTAGAGAGCAAGATCAGAAATTGGGAGATGAGATTGAAAATCTGAAGTGAAATAAACAGTGGTGGATCTTGAATATTAATAGTCCAGGGGATTTGGAGTTTGTTGTGTGAGATGTAGGAGGCTATTTTTAAGCAGGAGAGAAAATGATAAACTTAAACCCACTTTCTGTAGCATTCTCAGTGGACAAAAAATTGCTCTTTTGTCTTCTGTGTACTAAAATCTTCATTTCCTGCAACATATTATTAAATTTTGTTTATCTGTTCCTAGAATTAGATGCATCTCTGAATCCATCTCGACTATTATTTTAAGGGTACATTCACCGTAATGAGAGCCTTGAGAAGGCATTATATTTATTGTTGTGCAGCTGGAGGTGTTTATGTAAGAACATCTGAGTCAAAAGGCGCTTGGGTGGCTCAGTCGGTTAAGCGTCTGACTTCTGCTCAGGTCATGATCTCGAGGTTCATGAGTTCACCCATCAGGCTCTGTGCTAATAGCTCAGAGCCTGGAGCCTGCTTTGAATTCTGGGTCTTCCTCTCTCTCTGCCCCTCCCCCGCTCATGCTCTGTCTCTCTCTCAAACATTAAACAATTAAAAAAAAGAACATTTGACTCAACTGTCAGTTATTAAGCTGATTCAATAAGTCAGTGTCCCTGAGGCATGAACCATAGGATCCTAATGCCTGGTATTTAGTTTTATTTTACTATTGTTTTGTTATAAAGAAAGCTTTTTAAAAAATTTTTTTGATATTTATTTATTTCTGAGAGAGAGACAGCGTGAGTGAGGGAGTGGCAGAGAGAGAGGGAGACACAGAATCTGAGGCTCCAGGCTATGAGCTGTCAGCATGGAGCCCGATGCAGGGCTCGAACCCACGAACCCAGAGGTCATGACCTGAGCCTAAGTCGGATGCTAAACTGACTGATCCCCCCATGGGAGCCTATTCTATAGAAAGCTTTTTAAGGGGGTGCCTGGGGGCTCAGTCTGTTGAGTGTTTGTCTTTGGCTCAGGTCATGATCTCACAGTTCCTGAGTTCAAGCCCCACATCAGGCTCTGTGCTGATAGCCTAGAAACTGGAGCTGCTTCAGTGTCTGTGACTTCCTCTGTCTCTGCCCCTCCCCCACTCACACTCTGTCTCTGTCTCTCAAAAAATAAATAGGCGTTAAAAAAAAATAAAATAGAAAAAGGAAAGCTTTTTGAAGATTTGGTGAACTCTTCGTTGGAAAGTAACAAACCAGTTTTCTTTGGTTGCTGTGAAATCCTCCCATATTGATGATACTAGTGAATCTCAGATGGCCCAACTGAAAACTTCTTGTGTCTCAGAAGAACAGAATTGTCTGAAAGTAGTTGTTCATGGGAAGGGGGGCAGGGAAACAAGGGCATACACTCTTTTGGACCTGCTATCTTTTGCAGTGACTCAATACTGGCAGTCGCAGAGATAAGCAACCTCTTGGTCTTAGCTAGAGAAAACTTCCTTTTTATTTGACCAGCCCTGTACTAACCAGGTCACTGCATCCTGTATTCATGGCTTCACAAAGCCCTGCTTTCATTCTTACTGTAGGCTGATCTCTATTCAGGACCTTTGTTGTTGATGACCACCGAAAGAAAGAACAGAAATCTGATGTTGGCCAGGCCAGTACCATCAAGTGGAAGCCTCTTGGTCTCAAAATGTGCCCTCTCCCAGCCCAAGCATTGCCTCTTGCTTCTACATCTAGTTTCTCCTAAGCTTCAGGTTCTAGAATAACGTTAACCCTGCTCTGTTTGATAGTGAAGCTATAACCCATCTATGTAATTTTGTTGAACCTGATGCTCAGTGATTTAAAAATGTCTTATACATTGGGGTTGCCTGTGTGGTTCAATCTGTTGAGCATCTGAATTTGGCTTGACTCATTATCTGATGGTTTGTGAGTTTGAGCCCCACATCAGGCTCACTGGTGTCAGTGCATAGCCTGTTTTGGATCCTCTGTCCCCCCTCTCTCTGCCCCTCCCCTGCTCACACTCTGTCTCAAAAATAAATAAAATATTAAAGTTTAAAAAAAAAGTGTTCTATGGCAGAGGCTGCATATTTGAGTAGATTGCTCTTTTGCTGCAGGGAAGACTGTATCATGCAAGCAGCCTCCTTTTTTTTTGGGGGGGGGGGCATGTATAATTTACCTGTCTTTTGACATTTTAGACCTGAGAGACTTTATAGGTCATTGATTCTAGTTATTACATTTTATGTGAAGAAATTAAAGTTCAGAGATAGCAACTATTGTGGTGACCAACCAACCATTATGATTTGCCCTCAGCTGCAATGCATTCAAATGCTAAAACTGGGGAAGTCTCAGGCCAATGGGAAGAAGTTGGCTATCCCAACAACCAAGTAATGAACTTAAAATCTCAGAGCAATTGTTGATACACTACAGAATAAAATCCATGATCTCTAACTTCTGATATACAGTCTTTCCCATGACAGCCTAATGCAATAAAAATACTTCGTCATTCATGAGAAACTTATTAAGATTCTGGAATATAATGATCAATTTTACTTTATGTTCTAGGATATTAGGAAAGTTTTCTCCCACTTCTGATTTGGACCAGCTCATCCCTAAGAACTCAGCATTAGCACATACATTTTTAACCTAATTTAAATTTAATAAGGATAGTAGTCTATTTCTGTCTTTAGTGGAATGAGGAAACAAAAAAAATCAATGAAGCATATTGAGGATAGCCAAAGGAAGCGTTTGTCCTGGAAATTCATTTAGGCCTATAGTTATGGGATCTAAAATATACAAGGCTTGGTTAAAAGGCATAAGACAATGGATAAGAGTTCTTCATTAATAAAAATGAGGACAATTAACCCCAGTGCTGTTACTAACAATTCTTCCCGCTCAAATTCTTGTGGATGTAGATATAAGTAGTGAAGGTGGTTGATACATGCACCTTTCAGATCACCTCCTGCAACTCTTGTGGCTCTTTGTGATAAGGATGGATGAAATGCTTCAAAACCCTTTCATAAAATGGTTGTTAAAACTTGCTAACCTATGTGAACGCCTTCTTTCATTCCTCCTTAACTATTGGTGATCCGTTGGAGTCCTCTTAACCACCATTTTCTTCTCATGCTATGTGCTGTCTGGGGCGCGACTCATCTTCACCCGTGACTTCAGCTACCATTTATAACACGGTGAGTGAGTGTACAACCTGCTTGCTACCACACCTTTATCCTGTGCCCATGGCACCCATGGCTGATCGCTCCTCATACCCATTCCTGCTCAACCTTGACTTGGTCTCATAGTCCGTTCAAGCATTTGCCTTCAGCCTGAAACACTACAGACTGCTCAGAATGGGCATTAAATAGAATCTTGGACCACAGTTAATCTTACACCCAGAATACACTAAACTTGTTTATCTAACTGAGACCTCCTCCACGCTGTGTATCTCAATGTTCAACAGACCATCTCTGCCTGGATGACTCAAGAGTATCTCAATTCCAACATGCCCAAACATGAAATCCTCATTTTTACCGGCAAACCTGCTTCTCGTCTGTCTCCCTTACACCTACCTTCCAATTAGTCATCAAAGCCTGCACTTTATTCATTCTTGAATCTTTTGTGACTCCTGATACTTTCTATCCTGATTGTCATTGCTTTATTCAGGTTCCTACAAAACTTGCTTGGCTGCCATCTCTGACTTTATTTTCATTTTCCTATCTTCTCTGCACATTGCTGTATGAGGGATTTCTCTCAAACCGCAAATCTGACCCAGTCATTCTTCTCCTTACAAATCCCTATAGTGACTCTCCCATTGCCTTTGAAATACATGTCAGACCTCTTAGGTCAGCGTGAAGATTCTTGTCATTCATCGGTGCCTGTCTTTCCAGAGGTGTTGACATGTTACTCATTTTTGTATTTGCTGCAGTTTTCACTAATTGGCCTTTCAGAAAGACAACAGTGATTTATTTTACTACTCAAGTCTTCACTTACTAATTTGCAGTTTTGTATTTTATAACTATCTTCTTACATTCCTAATTTATTTGTATTTTTCCTCTAATAATTTTCTAAACATGATACTTAGATAATTTATTTTCAGTTTTAATGTTATAAATATTTTCAAGGCTCTGGATTCTCTTGTGCACGTTGCTTTGGCCACATCCTACAGGTCATTGGCATTCAGCTCTGACTTGTTTATACTTTTGAGTTTTACTTTGGTTTTACTCAGGATTTTTAATAGAAAGATATTTTTTTCCTTTGTTGCTCTTCTTTTGTTGTTCATTTGCTATGGGTTAGGGTTAAAAAATGCACCTGAAATTTTCCATTTTGAAATGTATTGAATAGTATATGTGTGTATGTCAACTTAATACATGACCAATTTTTGAAAATATTCTGTGAAACTTAAAAAGAATGTATTTTCTCTTACTGTTAAGGATATTGTTCTCTCCACCACACCTTTCTCCTGTGCCCATTCATGGTGATATTCAGATACTGTTTTAGAAAGAGTTTGTTCAATGGTACCTTTTCTGAGTAGGGATACAAGTGCATGCTTCCCAAAAATGTACCTTGTTCTTACCTTTCTGTGAGACCTAGGTTAGGTATGGACTTCTAGGTTCAGTTGGCTTTCAGAATTCTGATGATATTCTTCCTTTGTTTTCCAGCAACCCTATTTTCATATAAATTCAGTATTAATCTGATTCTGTCATCTTACTGATATGCTTTACGTCTCTCTGAAGTGTTTCCAGATAATATCTTTATTTTTGGGTGCTGAAATTTGACAGGTTGAGCCTAGTAAGTTTTGCCATTGTTTTAATTTGGGGCTTTTCCTCTGAAGATTTGGTAAGTATATTTTTATTCTTGTTATTTTTATTGTTTCTTCCCATCCATTCTCACTCTTCTGAGTTGGTTTGTAAATTTAGAATTCCTACTAAATGGTTGATTGTTCTTCCAAATCTCTTCTTCTTCATGTTCCTTAGGTTTCCCCCCATGTTACCCACCTCTCTATTTTTTTCCACACTACATGGATGGGCAATTACTTGTCTCTACCACTGATTTTTGACTCTTGAGCTATGTACCTTTTACTATTTGGGCCATCCTATTTTGATCATATTTTCAGAGATCTCCTTCATTGCTTTTTCAATTCAATCTATTCTTTTGAACATAATATCCCTTCCAACCAATTTGAGGAAATTAATTATGTTTATTTTGCAGTTTGATTTCCTGTGTATATATGATTATACTTTAATTTGCTGCAATTGCATCATTTCCCCAGGATTCATTCTCCTACTTGTTGAGTTCAGAACTTTGTGATTATTATTATTTTTAAAAATTATGTTTGATGTCTTTTCTGTTGGTCTTCCTCAAACATGTAGACATTCAGGCTGTCTGTTCCCAGCTTAAAAGTGAGTCCTAACTAGAATGAAAATCACTGCTTATGTAGCAATGAAACAGGTTCTGATTACAGGAGCCTAGCTCCAGCAGTGTTGGTGGAATGGTGGGGAAGCGTGTGTGGGATCTTAGTGCCAGGAGCCCCCGTCCCTCCAGTAACCACAGGCTGACTGGAGTATTGCTCTGCTTCTCCAGTCTCTGCTACTCTGGAATTTCCTATGCCTCAACTTGAATCTGCAGATCAGTCAAGAGTCTGTAGCTCTAAGAAGTAACCACTCCCTTCATGACAACAGGGACGTGGGTGGATACTGATGTAAATGTTTTGTCATTCTTAATTAGTCACCTTACCAACTGCCTTCATCCTGCTCTTTCCCCTAGTTCCCACTGTTACTGCTCTTTGGATTATTTTGGGGCACAGTTAGGAAAAACACACGGTGTTTGACCTTTTCTTCCATAGGAGGCTGTGACTTCCTTAATTCTCAAGTTTTACTTTCAACCTGGTCTGAAGTGCTGGGTGGGGATCTTCCAAAAATAGAGATGATGGTATCTCTTTCAAATCTATCAATCCAAGAACTACTCTTTTTATATGTACGCATGTTTTTCTGTCATTTTAATGAGATTTTTTTTTTTAATGAGAGTAAACCTAGCATTTAGTTAGCCGTCTTGAATCTGAAAGCCAACTCTGTTTAAGCCTTTAGTATGTAACCACGATTTTCCATTTTATTGTTCCCTCTGTAGAAGACTTTATAACAAATGTCTCAAGGTCATGTCAGAATTATTTTGGGTTTGCTCCTGAATCTCTTCCCTGGTCTTGATCACTCAGAGTCCCTTATGAGGCACATTTTAGATGTCTTCCTCCTCAGGGTGAGAATTTGGAGACCTACATTATTTCACCATTTAAGGAATATGATTACAAAGGCTCAAATAAAGAAAATGTCTTTGAAAATCTACGTCACATTTATCTCAGGAAGTTTCAAGACCTTTGTACAGCAAGGATTCCTGGTTATCTTTTCATCCCAGAGTTTCCGAGGAGGCTATACAGATCATGTCCCCTTACTTCACTTCTGCTTGTGGAACACTTGTCACTTTGTCTGGACTTCCACAATGATATGTCATTCAAGCATTTTGACACATTTTCTCCATAGACATGGAATATTATCATTTAGCACATAAGGAAATTGATTCAGGCAAGTTATTCCCTAAATTAGACAAAAATGAGGATTCTGTCCTCAAATTGAAATTCTTTTTAAAAACATTTTTTAATGTTTATTTATTTTTGATTGAGAGAGAGCAGGGGAGGGGCAGAGAGAGAGGAAGTCAAAGACTTCGAAGCAGGCTCCAGTCTCTGAGCTGTCAGCACAGAGCCTGACACAGGGCTCGATCTTGTGAAGTACGAGATCATGACCTGAGACAAAGTCAGATGCTTAACTGACTGAGCCACCCAGGCACCCCAAACACTGAAATTCTTTGCTTGAGTCCTCCTCATGTTGATTTCTTTAATGACCAAGATGAGACCAGGGCCCTTAGACAAAAACTGATTTCAAGTCTAGATAAGTATTCTTTAGGCCAGATGGAAATTAAACTAGACTGTAGGGGTTGAATTCAATATTTATTGAGAGCAATGTGTCTGACTATGACAGATTAGGTTTTTATATTATTCTAAAGAATCATAGAACCAATTATTCCTTAAAAACCTCCCCTGAGAAAAACAATTTCAAGCATGATTATACGAATTATTTTAAGATGTTCAATTAAGTTCATATTTCTGTTCATTTTCCCTCTATTGAGTGTATCAGTTATTTATTGTTGTTTTTAAATGACTTTTTAAAGTTTATTTATTTATTTTGAGAGAGAGCACAAGCAGGGGAGGGGAGAGAGAGGGAGAGAGAAGGAGGGACAGAAGCCCAAGCAGGTGCCATGTGGGGCTTGATTTCACAAACTCAGACATCATGACCTGAGCCCAAATCAAGAGTCAGATGCTTAACACACTGAGCCACCCAGGTGTCCCTATTGTTGTTTTTAAAGCTTTTAAGGTTTTTAAACCCCTCAAGGTTTGTGGCTTAAGACAACCACCATTTACTCTTGCTCCGGAGCCTAACCGTTTCCGCGGGGCACTTCTGCTGACGTGTCTAAGCTCAGCTGATCTTAGCTGGGCTGGCTGTGGTGTCTTTGTTGAGCTTGAGTGTTGATTGTGAGCTGGCTGCTTCCCTCACGTGACTGGCGACGGGCTGGCAGGCTGTTGGCTGGAGCAGCGTCTTTAATTCTGTGGGCCTTCACAGTCTTGTTCTCGAGGTGGCATCAGCATTGCTAGAGAGCCTGTGGAAGCTCACCGGGCTTCCTCAGCCTTAGGATTAGAACTAGCGCAGTGTCACTTCCACTATCTTTTGTTGGTCAAAATAAGCCCGAAAGCCAGTCCAGATAGACAGGGTGGAGAGCTGCAAAGTCATATTGAAAGGAGCGCGGACGCAGAGAGGAAAGTAACTTCTTGCAAGCAAAAACAATAACATTTGTACGCAACCTACTCTCCCCAGCCATGGTACCAGTTCCTCTGCTGCTGAAGGCCTGCAGATGCCTCTCCTTTTCTGGAGAATTGCCTTTGGCTGAGGGTCTGCCTCCTTCTACCGATTATGCCCCATCTTTCACCGGAGGGGAAGGAGATGTGGTCCTCAGCAAATGACTGATGGACATTGGAACACAAAAGGCCAACCCCTTCACCTCACACTGCAAATACTCTGTAGTGTGATGTAAGCTTCGGAACCTCCCTATAGAGGCAAGACTAGACTTGACCTGAGACCGTATTTTTGCTCTGCTTTTACCCTTTCCCTGTCGTACTTTCTTCATCCCTTGGCATATTTCTCATGAAGAGTACTCCCTCGGTTTATCACAGTCTCCCAATTCCCTGACTCAGGCCCTGCATTTAGGGGTCCCTCCCAGGATAGATGTTAATAAAACATGATAATATTAATAAAATACAATAATAAAAGACAGCTGACCCTCACCATCAATACGTATTTATAAACGAAGTTGCATGCCTATTTTTAGTTTAGTGGCACTCTCGGGGAGAGATCAAAATGCCCTCTTACACTTTGGTGAAAGAGTAGCAGCTAATGTTTGCAGAGTGCTTATGATGTACTAGGCTTTGTGCTAGGTATGTAATATATATGATGTCGTTTAATCTTTACCATCACCATATGAAAGAGCTGCTATTATCAGTTACTATACTTGGAGTGTTTTTGAAATCATTTCATGTCTGAGATGGTGTTGTACTATTCTTTAGGAACAAAAGACTTCTGAGCCTGCATAAATATAGCCTTTGACACATGACATAAGGAAACACCTGATAACTGTCACAAACCAGAAAGACAAACTTGACCCTCCCTCACCTGGGAGTATCAGGCTTCTCTGGTTCATCATTGAACAGTATTGATAGGAAAACCTGATAGGCAAGGGAACAACCCCGTTCACAACACTGAATCATTTTGTTAAAGTCATTTGATCATTTGCTGTGCAATATTGATGTTGCAGAGTATTTTGCTAAATCATGCATTTGTGGGTCCAGGAGTGTTCCTCTTAGTTTTAAAAAACTTACGTGCTGTCACATTTCCATTAAGTAAGTTGTGTTTACCAATAACAAGTATTTACTAAGTTTTCACCACGTTAAGTATTTTCTCTCTATTTACATTTGTCTATAGATATCTACATAGATAGGTATAGGTAAATATATACACAGGTACATATAAATATATATAACATGCAAGTAAAAATATTAAAAATGTATAAATATATAAAATAAGTATTGTGGATGTCACAGGAAGATGAGAAATGAGTCAATAGTAACCATTCATGTCAGTGGACCGCTAATTTCAGCAGCTGCAGCAGGAAATAGGAAATCTTATAAAGGGAGGGTCAAGGAACAGGCATTAATTCTTTGCTAGTTGCGTGGCAATGCTTTGTCTTTCTCAGTTTGGGTGGAAATGGCCTCTGACTCCAAGGGAAAACCCAGAGAGGAAGACCAGATAAGACTGTTTGCCATGGTACTAAGCCAGAAACAAAGGCTCGGAGACGTAAAAAGAACCATCCCCTTAGTCACACAGGTAGCAAGTGGTGCCGTCGAGATTTGAACCTGGCTGCTCTGTTGTCTGCCGAAATAGCAGGAAATGAAAGAGTTGGGCTAGGTGCTGTTGTGTGGGGGCGCCTTCTGGAGAGCCACTCATGCGGTGTGGTTTCTTCTATAGTAGTAACAGCGACGAAGACAGCAACAGGTACCATCCCACGTAGCTGTTGTCATTCCACCAACCCGAACCATGCCTCTGCAAGTTTCATTTTTGGGAGATTTCAACTGGATTTAAAAGTTAACCATAAAAGAAAGTTAACCATACTAGTTACTCAGAAGCAGAACAGATACTCCAAGAGAAAGAGAGCTTGAGAGACAGAACTGAATAACGAATGTGTCTCTGAGTCCGGCTCATGTGAAACGTCTGTGAAAACTGACAAGAAACTTCTAAGAAGCTTACACTTTGGAACTTTGGTAAAGAAAGCTTCTCTGCAAAGTGCTGTGAGGACAAAACTCTTTCAGTGAAAACAGCAGAGCCTAATTGAGCAGGATCTTGCTTACCTTGCTCTGTAGGGGACCAGAGCTTAGAAGCTGCCACTGGGACTCCCTGGTGTTGAGCCCATGAGGGGCCCACTGGTTTGCGCACCACACAGGAAGGATCCACAGGAAGAACTCAAGTTTCCAAACACCAGTTGTTTCATCTAAGAGAAACACAGGTCTCTGTGCAGGTCGCTTCTATTACCTAACATGCAGGAGGAACCTGAAAGAGGAAAATGAGAAAAGAAGTGAGAGCATAAGGCAAAAGGACTGGAAAATATCAAAAAAGAACAATAGGGGCCTGGTGAGCAATCCTTGGCAGGATGCCCAGAGCAGCTTCAGGAGAGGGACAGAGCTCAGAAAGAGCATTTCCTGCTCTGGGTTAAAAAAATAAACCCAACCATCCTCTAAGAGGTGGTCTATTCATCCTGGGCAGCATTAGGTCATGAATTTGAAAACTGCAGGTAGTAATAAAAACAGCGGTCGGTTTAACACCTCTGTGAATGGCTTTCTCCCTGTATCACCCTCTGCACACCTGGGTTATTTTAATATTACCTTGTGTGTGAGCAGTTTCCCCAGAAAGTTTCAGTCTTGGTGACAGCCTGAACAGCCTGTTGCTTTCTCTAAAACCTCTCCTATGTTTCCTATCTTTTATTTTTCTCAGCCTACCCTTATCTTTGATAGAAAAGAAAGGGTAATCACTGCAAAGGCTAGGGAGCAGCAATTGTTTATGACCACGATTATTGCTGGATTTAGCAAAATCATAAGTCTGCTTTTGTCACAGAACCCAAAAATGACTTCATGTTTTCCCTGCTCTTTAAAGTTCATCAGTCTCTCTCATCAGCAGTACTTTGAAAGTTTACAAAAACGCTTCACCCTGTCAGTCTCAATGGCTTTCCTTCAGGAAGCTGGTAGGACTGGCTTTCTCTTTCCAGTTTGTCAGACCAAGAAAGAAAACTTGGACTTGGGGGGAGGATTTGCCTTCGACCTCCAAGTTTGTTACTATGAACCATTTTCCACGTAAAATTCCCCTGATGCTTATACAAACCTGTATAAGACCACAGTCCTTTGAACTCTGAGCAGGTGTATGGTTTTACAGCGCAATATTTTAAGATAGAATTTGTTTTAATCTCCCAGTTAAGCCTCTTTATGCAAACAGAACTGCCAAGAGAACAAATACAATTCACTTACAAGTTGTTTGTCTAGTTAACAGTAAGTACGCAAATCAGTTTCCTGTTCAGACAAAGGATTTTCTTGTGTTTGAAATCTTTGACCAAGGGGACATTGGCTTGGATTTTTATAGGGAATTCGCAATGTTAATGATCTATAGTACTCTGTGCACCAGGATGTGAGGTGACTTAGCAAGCAGCTGGTTAGCACCAAACAAATATGTTGCTGGAACTTCTGAAAAGGACCTTTGTGTGTGTGGTGCAAAGGCATCACAAAGGGTCTACATGGAAATAGAGGTTTAGTGCACAGTGAAAGATGTCAGGAAGTTGGAGGACAGCACAGACGAAAGGAAAAGGAAAGTCTTACTGTCAAGATAAAATTAAGACAAGGGTTTGCAAATGAATGGCCCATTTCCCTCAAGGTTTGTGTTCAAGGTTTTCCTCTTTTCTTTTTTTTTTTTTCCACATGTATTTCTTCCTTTCTCTTCAAGAAGCATGAAAACATTCACATTCATAGGTATTTCAAAGAGTCTCTTCTGTCTAGAGGTTCCTGGCAGGGTTAGATTATTCTTGAAAGACAAACTGTATACAACATTCACAGCTGAAGACCTGCCGGCTTTCAGAGGGATGGTGTCTTGGGAGCGCTGCTGAGTTATACCCTTGATACGATACAGTGCTACTTTATTGGTGTGATCCTCACCCACCAAAGCATTAATTGATGTACTTTGTCCTTTTTGCTAGGTTCTTTAAATCTCTTCACTTGTTGACTCAAACATACTCCCCTTCAGCCTAGATAAGTTAGAAATAAGGTGCCTATTGCCTTGGGGAAAGGAAGATATATAGAACCAGAAAAACAAAGGTAACATATTTTTATTTCTTATATTCAAAACTGCTGGTTTTGATGGAAAATGGCAAATTTTACAAGCATCCATGTAGAACCAGTTTCTCTTGAGACCAACTCTAGGTGGATACAGACATGAAGGAACCACTTATAAATGTGCAGTTTGGAAAATAGAGACTTACAACCAGGATTCGGACCAGGAAACAGAAATTGTCAGGGCAGTGACACTTTCCCCCAACCATGCCATTTTCATGTGACAGCTGGCAGGTATCGGTGAAAACTGGCAGCACAGCAGATCCGGGTAGGAGCGGGGGCATGGTGGGGACAGTTTCCTCAGTTTTAGGTGCACTTGAAGTTGTGGATGAAGATACTCAAAGTACTCCAAATCTCCAGAGGAGATCACTGTTGTAAGCTGAGGGGAGCCCTTAGGTTCTGTAGGTCTAATGGCAGGAATGAGAGGTCATTTCACTACCAGGAGATTGAGGCCACAGTTAGCAGATAGATGCCAGGTTGCTATGTGGGAGCCAGATCAACATTTGCAGCCCCTCTAAGCCCCATGGAAATAAGATAGGGTGAGCAGGAAGCCAGGCCGGATGGGCCTGACACAGAAGTAGAAGCCTATTGCCTCCTGCTGCTTACATCCTCTCAGGGCTCATTAGCATCTGCCCCAGGAGGAGGATAAAGAAGAAACCATCCAGAGCAGACTGAGGTTTTTTCCTGTTAAATTTTTTATCTGAGATAATTGAAGATTCACATGCGATTATAAAAAAAATACAGAGAGATCTTGTATATCTTCTACGCAATCTCTCCAGTGGTAACAGCTTGCAAAGCTAGTATAATGTCATAACCAGGATATTGACATTGGTACAGCAAAGGTGCAGAACATTTCCATCACCATAAGGATTTTCATGTTGCCCTTTTGTAACTATCCCGACTTTCCTGTCCCATCCTTAACATCTGGCAACCGCTAATCTATTCTTCATTTCTATGATTTTGCTATTTTGAGGAAGCCTGTATTCCTCTGTCACCTTTGAGAATAATATTGCTGATATAAAATGCTAGGTTGGAAACTTGTTTCTTTCAACAGTTTAAACATTGCACTCTACTCTCTTCTTGCTTGTGTGGTTTCTGATGAGGAGCCCAGTGTAATTCTACTTGTTTCTTTGTAGGTAAGGTGTTTGTTTGTTTGTTTGTTTGTTTGTTTGTTTTCGTTTGTTTTTATTTTTGTTTTTTTACTCTGGCTTCACTCAATGTTTTGTCTTTTTTTTTTTTTTGCAGTTTGATATGACGTGTGTGTGTGTGTGCGCACGTGTGCATGCATGCACGTGTGTATGTTTTACATTTATCTTGGTTGGCATACTCTGATCTTACTGCACTTGTGATATGGTGTCTCTTGTTAATTTTGGAAACTTCTTGCCCATTGTTACTTCAGTCATTTTCAAATGGTTCCAGTTCCTTTCCCTTTACATATTTTAGAACAATCTTTTCTTTCTTTCTTTCTTTCTTTCTTTCTTTCTTTCTTTCTTTCTTTCTTTCTTTCTTTCAATGTTTATTTATTTATTTTGAGAGAGATACTGCACATGCAGGCAGTGTAGGGGCAGAGAGAGAGGGGAAGAGAGAGAGAGAGAGAGGGAGAATCCCAAACAGACTCCGTGCTTCCAGCATGGCATCCAACACAGGGCTCGATCTCATGAACCATGGGATCATGACCTGGGTCAAAATCAAGAGCTCAATGCTTAACTGACTGAGACACTCAGAGGCCCCTAAAACAATCTTTTCTATATATCCAAAAAATCTTGCTAAGTTTTGATCAACATTGCATTAAACCTGTATATCATTTTGGGGAGAGTTGGTGTCTTTAGTATGTTGAATCTTCCAATCCATAAGCACAGTATGTCTCTCCATTTATTTAGATCTTCTTTGATTTGATTTCTCAGCATTTTGGTTTTCGCATATAAGTGTTATACATGTTTTGTTAGATATACATGTAGAAATTTTAAAAAAATTAAGTAATTTTTTTCGATTTTTATCTTGTATCCTGAAACCTGGCTGAACCCAGGTATTAGTCATGGGACTTTTCTACACATCTGCACTAAAGACAGTTTTATTTATTTCTTTCCAGTCTATAGGTCTTATATTTCCTTTCCTTGCCTTATTATACTGGCTATAACTTCCAGCACTATGTTGAATAATAGTGGTGAGACTGGACAGTCTTGTCTTGTTCCCAATCTTAGGGGAAAAATGTCCAGTTTCTCATGACTAAGTATAAAGTTATCTATAAGTTTTTTTTTTTTGTAGATGCTCTTAATCAAGAGAATAAATTCTTCATAAGAGAACAAGTTGAAAAAGTTACCCTCTATCACTATATCTCTGAGAGTTTTTAACTGTGAATGGGTTTTAAGTTTTACCAAATGTTTTTTCTACATTGGTTAATATGGTTGTGTAGTTTTCTCTTTGGCTTATTAATATGGTGGATTACACTGATGGAGTTTTCAATACTGTATCAGTTTTGAATCCTTGGAATAAATCTCACTAGGTCATGGCATAATTATTATTCATTATTGCTAAATACTACATTGCCAATATTTTGTAAGAGTTTTCGAGTCATTATTTATAAAGGCTACTGGTCATAGTTTTCTTTGTCTGGTTTTGACGTTTTCATATAAGTATGAACTTTATAAAATGAATTGGAAAGTGTTCCTCCTTGTGATCATTAATTTCCTATGTCAATGTGGCTAGTCCCCAGCACTCTGGTATTTGGTCAAATATTATCTGAGAAGTTTCAGTGGAAGTGTTTTAAAACTGAGATTAACATTAGGGTGCCTGGGTGGCTCAGTCAGTTGAGTGTCCGACTTCAGCTCAGGTCATGATCTCGTGGTTTGTGAGTTTGAGCCCCGCGTCGGGCTCTGTGCTGACAGTTCGGAGTCTGGAGCCTGCTTCAGATTCTGTGTCTCCCTCTCTCTTTGCCCCTCCCTGCTTGCTCTTTCACTCTTTCAAGAATAAATAAACGTTTAAAAAACTGAGATTAACATTTAAATCTATAGACTTTGAGAAAGCAGATTATTCTCCATAATATGGGTGGTGGGCCTCATTCAAACAGTTAAAGGCCTTAATGAAAGAATATTGACCTTCTTTAAAGGATGTGGAGTTTTGCTAGACTGCCTTTGAACTTTAATTGCAACATTAACTCTTCCTGGGTCTCCTGATTGCCAGCCTACACTGCAGATTTTGGACTTGCCATCCTCTTTAGTCACATAATTGAGTTCCTTAGAATAAATCCCTCCATCTACATACACACACACACACACACACACACACACACACACACCCTGTGAATTCTATTTCTCTGGAGAACTCTGATATACTCCTGTATTCTGGAAGAGATTGCATAAATTGGTATTGATACTTCTTTAAATATTTGATAGAATTTGCTGGTGAACACTTTGGCACTCCTCTATTTTCTTTCTCTTGCTTTCCTTTGGGTTATTTGAACATTTTTTAGAATTCCGTTTTGATTGATCTGTACGAATTTGAGTATACCTCTTTGCATAGCTTTTTTAGTGGTCACTCTACATATTACATTATATATATAACTTAACAAATTCTTTTGTTTGAAGGGGGGAAAGTATTGCACATTATCAAATGCATTTTAGATGATAGTTCTCTGAATCATGTGTGGATTATTTTCAAAGTGAGAAGTATGAGAGTGCCATTTCATTATTGAGCCCATTGTGGGTTCAAAATTCTTTCAAAGAAATTTTATCCATTGTGATTCTCTAAAATTCTTTTGAAGAAATGAAACAGAATGAAGACTCTCGTACTTCAACTGGAAGGAAAGTTAAGTTGTTTATTTTATAAAGCTTCCATAATACTTTTTTAATTTCAGTAAAACTGAGGTCACCAGGAAGAATGAAAAAGCATCTGTGATGACCTAATACATATAAGACATGTTCTTTCTCAAGTTGTCTCACTTTATGGAAAATTCTAATTAACTTTACTCTGGGGAAAAATTCGACCAAATTCATCTTACAGCAAACCTCACTATTACTAGCATTGGCTGGGAGTGATATAAAACATGAAGTTTTCTCTTTCCCTATATGTGGGGAAGGGCTAAGAAGTTCAGATTGGCAGTTGCCTGTCCAGTCTTTAGCTATCACACTTAATTATGCATATTCAAGACACATCTGAAAGACCCATAACTTAATCAAACATATAGATGGCTAACTATGGTAGTGCCATTGGCTCGGAATTGGGGGGACTTGTATCTCAATTTGTCCTTTAGTAACCTAGAATTTCTCATTTCATCTAAGGACTTATTACTCCTACAGAATGTTCATTAAAGCAATAGAAAGTTTGTGGGGACTTAAAACTCTTACAGATTTGCCACACATTTTCTTGGGGGAAAAATAACACAAATACTCTAACCTGTTAACGGTTAACACTAGTACAAAAGAGAACAGGATTTTGGGGGAGGGGGTTCATCCTCTGAAAGGGCTTTCCATCCTTGGTTTGTAATTCAAGTATTTTTTTTTCCAATTTTCATTACTAAAGAAAAGAAATTTCAATATAGACACAGGCTTACTTTTTAAATCTAATTCTCTTTTCTTAGTATGTGTTGAGTTCTCCAATTCTTACTAAAAAAGTTAACAGATGGGAGTTTGTTCCCTGAAGTTATACATCACTCCAGAGGCCTATTCAATTTCAATGTTTGATTAGGTCCCAAGGATCTGTCAATATTCTCTGATGCTTGAAGCAGCTCCCACCATTACAGATACCCCCTTCTCTGAGCCTGAGCTCCTGATTCTGATATTTTAGGAGATAACTGCTGTGTTCCAAAATTGTAAAGTGAATAACAAGATGGAAAAAAAAAATTTTTTTCTTTCTTAGGATATCCGTTTGTTACAGTTCTTAGCAAAAAGCAGTCTAGAAAAACAACTGCATGGAATGGGTCTAAGTTTCTATGGTAAAATAGTAGGATTGATTATCCTCCCAGAGGATAATCAGATTAATTTAAATTCTTGGCATCTTTGTGAGGTTGGAGGTAAAGTGAACAAAGGGAACCACATCCCTTTTCCATCTGGAGACTTTCCTGTAAGCTTCTGAATCTGTAATCTAGTTCAGATTGCACATGGCCTGCCTCTCTGAAGGTCGTTCACTCCTGCAAAGGAGCATTCATCCACTCAAGAAAGTCCATGGAGGGTTTAAAAAAATACCTGACACCAATTTCAAATGTATTTAGAAAAGGAACTGTGGCATAGGAAACCCGCCCCTCTCCTGATTTCTTTTTACCAGCCATTTCTTGAACTTATTATTTAACAAACTTAACAGGTACAGCAAATGCCTCTGAAGCAGTAATAAACTCTGTATTTTTCTGTATATATTTGGGCTAAATCTACACGTCTGATATGACTGATAGAGCATACAACAAGGACAAGTTCATAAAAAGTATGCAGTAAGTGTCTGTTGAGGAAGGGAAAATATACTTTGGATATTAATCTATTAAAAGGTGGGAAATTTTACCAAAAATGAAATGTGGGGCGAAGATTTTGACAGAGCAGTGGTATTGCTCTGTATCGTCTTCTAAATGGGAGAGGATGGTATGGCAGAGAAAGAGACTTTGTTTTACTATAAAAAACCCCATCTAAATTAGCAGCTGCATTTCTGGTGTTAGAATTTTAGTTCATCTTCGGAGAATCCTTCCTGTTTATTAGAAAAATCACAAAAAGGCCCTTTAATTATAGGAATGTAAAGCCAATACCCAGTCTTCTTTTTTGAGGATCAAGTCACTGTATCTATGACTATAGATGTGCAGGCTAAGATATGTAGCATTTTATGAAGTAGTGTATATATTTTTTTAGATTTTTAATGTTTACTTATTTTTGAGAGAGAAACAGAGTGTGAAAAGGCAAGGGGCAGAAAGAGAGGGAGGCACAGAATCATAAGCAGGCTCCAGGCTCTGAGTTGTCAGCACAGAACCTGATGCAGGGCTTGAACCCATGAGCCGTGAGATCATGACCTAAACTGAAGTCTGACGCTTAACCGACTGAGCCACTCAGGCGCCCCTGTAAAGTAGTGTACATTGAGAACATGTCCTCCTCAGGTATAGAAAGTTATAAGCCTGTCAGTATCCCACAGAGAGTGTTATTTAAGCTTGAATAACTCACGTTCTAGGACGTATGGTTGGAGTCCTTGGAGTCAGACCACACCTTGTAGGTGGATGGAGTTATGTCCAGAAGAAGAATATTGTCACAATTAATCATCCTGGGATTCCAAATGAACAGCTTTGGGTTGGGTGAACCGGTGACCTGCTCCTCTCCCTGAGGAAGGAACAGAATGTCTGTAGTAAAATGCCAACAGTAGTAGCAAAGCTGATGTCCACCACTTGGAAAGAACATAGCAAGAACTAACAGTGTAGTATTTTGCACCATGTTTTGGTTATTCCCAAGAATTTAATGAAGTTTTGTTAAATACCCCAGCCTAATATATTTGTTTGTGTCTTGGAGAGTTGAGGAAGGTGCTTCTCTTTGAGGCCTGAGCCCAACCCGGTACCAGTGGAGGCCTGGGGGCAGGAGGCAGGCAGTCATAACATGGCAGGGGGTGACAGCCGTTCTCTGAAGCAGCAGAGGTTCAGGGTGAGGATGACAGACTGAGGTGTTGAGAATGGTGGGATCTTCAGAAATTGTTAGGGGAACAGAATTCAATGGAATGTTGACTCCAGCAGGAATTTTTGGATAGATATATGGAGGCTTTGTGATTTGAATTTTTAATGGGGACTTTTAATAGTATGGCTCATGTGAATCTCAGTCTGCAAACTCATGTCTGGACTAGTTCCTTTTCTTTCTTTTCTATAAATTATTGGAATGTTGACTCTAAGTTCTTAACCCACTAGGGAGGCAGGAAGTTTAACCTCAGTCATTTTACTATTTTTTTTAATGTTTATTTATTTTTGAGACAGAGAGTGGGGAAGGGGCAGAGAGAGAGGCAGATACAGAATCTGAAGCAGCCTCCAGGCTCTAAACTGTGAACACAGAGCCTGTGCTTGAACTCATGAACCACGAGATCATGACCTGAGCCAAAGTCAGATGCTTAACCGACTGAGCCACCCAGGTGCCCCCCAACCTCAGTCATTTTGAATCTTCCATTTCCCTGGCCCTATGCCAGGATTCTTGGTTCTGAGATCATTCTCTGTCACCTGATGATAGGAGTTCCCTGTCTTCCCAGTCAGCTTGGTCTCCTCAGGTCTACTGCTTGGTCATATCCAAGGCACACACTGGTATGGGCGCTTAGCAGGGCCTAGCATCCTGGGCCTTCAGAACCCAACCTCCTTGGTCCTTCTGAGATTCTGCTACATCCCTAAAGCAATGTCCCAGAGCAGGGTCAGGCTCCTGCTGCTGCTGAGACACACATAACTCTCTTGTTCTCCTTTCAGCAGTGAAAAGAACTGCCTTCCCTGTCTCCCAACTTCCTGTCAGAGGCAAATTTTCAGTCATTCTTTCTTCAGTGGGCTTAGTCTTTGGAAAGAAAAATCTAGAAAGGAAGTATCTCAAGGTCAGCTTCTCCTTATACTCTGCTCCTTTTACACAGAGCTTCTGGGTCCTAGGCAAGTTCACACACAGCAAGCTACCTGTCTATTGTGGGAATAAAATAGATCCATACTTGGAGAAAAATGTATTAATAATCTGAAAAGGCTTTCTGCTACAGGACAATAAAAGACATATGAGCCTTTATTTTTAGCCATAGTCTAGTGAGATTTGAGGGCTCCTAGGTGCATACAGACACAGACACAGACACACACACACACACACACACACACACACATATATATACATATACATACACACATATATACATATATATACACTGTATGTGTGTATGTGTGTGTGTGTATACACATTTTTTATAAAGCCAAGTTGAGAATGAATCTGTGTAAAAGCATTAGTACTCTGATCACAAAGAATACTCCAACTAGAGTGAGAAAATCAGACTCAAGCCTTATTCTGAAACTTACTAGCTATATGACTTGGAGTATTTATTTAAATTTACCTTATTTTTATTATAAAGTCTCAGATATTTAGGCTTGCTGGCCATAGGTCTCTATCATAACTACTCAATTTTGCCACTATAGCAGAAAAAGAACCAAAACAATATCTAAATGAATGAACATGACTGTTTTCTAGTAAAATTTATGGACAGCAAAAATTGAACATCATAGAATTTTTGTTCCACAAATCTTACTCTTTGATTTTTTGTTGTTGTTCAATCATTGAAAAATACGAAAACTATTCTGAACTCACTGGCCCTTCTAACAAAGGTGGGAAACTGTATTAGGCATGCTGACTTCTGTTGTGGACTCTAAGATTGTAATTCTAAAGTACAGAGTTGTGTTTCCCACTTGTAAATGAGAAACCCATAACTCACAGGGTTGTCAGGATAAACAGAAGCATAATTTTTTACTTTGATTTATAAATTTAAGGCATAATTGCTAAATATGGTAAATGTGCTGAGGAGACCTAAAGCCTACCTTTTTGTCGAAGAAGGAGACAAAAGCAGGTAGAGCTACAACCAATAATCTTTGCATATGTCACTGAACTGATTTTCTCTCTTTCTCCATGTACCATAGAATCCATGCCAGTGAGTTGAAGGGAGAATTTTGTTGTTTTAAAGAGTAGACTGTCTAGGGGCACCTGGGTGGCTCAGTTGGTTAAGTGTCCACCTCTTGATTTCGGCTCAGGTCATGATCTCACAGTTTGTGAGTTTGAGCCCTGCATTGGGCTCTACACTGACACCACTGAACCTGCTTAGGATTCTCTCTCTCTTCCTCTCTCTCTATGTCTGTCTGTCTGTCACTCTCTCAAAATGAAATAAACTTTAAAGAAAAAAAAGCAAGTAGACTGTCTATGTGTGGGATTCCTTCCTTTAGAAAATTTCAGTTCTGATAATCATTTACCTACTTACTTGTGTTGGTGGTGTGGACAAGATGACTTTTTACCATCAGTATTTCATTTATCTACACAGCACACACATCAAAACAGAAAGATTCAGAAACTGTCTTGACCTCATGAGGAAAATGCAGTGGGCTCTGGGTTAGTTACTTTCTTTAGGTCTTTGTTGTGTTGTCTCTGTTATGCAGAGGAGAACAAGCATTAACACTGAAAGTGGGATATAAAATACTTTGAATGTATATATTAGATTATAAATCAAAAGATCAAGATGCTGTAATTTTTGGTGGCAACCACAAATTACAAAATTCACCTGGTATACACACTGTAGTTTGGGTAGGAATTCTAAACCCATTTACTTATAGGCCAGGTAGGTAAGATAAAGATGTTAAGCAGCCTTAAGGTATGTGACAACTAGAAATGGTGAGGCCTAGTGGGATCTGTAGAAGGCAGCCTCATCTTCTTAAAAGCATTTACTTTAAAAGAAACAAAGAGGGACACTTGGGTGGCTCAGTCAGTTAAGCATCTGACTCTTGATCTCAGCTCAGGTCTTGATGTCATGCCTGCATTGGGCTCCATGTTGTGTGTGAAGCCTAATTAAAAAAAAAAAAAATGGAAGGGAGGAAGGAAAGAAGGAAGGAAGAGAGAGAGAAAGAGAAAGGAAAAGAAAGAAAGGAAGAAAGAAAAAGAGAAACAAAGGAAGGAAGGGGGAGGGAGAGAGAGAAAGAAGGAAAGAAAATGAGCAAACAAAACTCAAAACCCTGTTCTGGCTAAACCCAGTAAGTAGGTCAGTTGAATACAGACAGCTTTTTGACTCTTTGTGTGGAATAAACCTGAGAAAAAAGGTACCTGTAGAAAATTCTTTTTCCTATAAATGGAAATGAAGACTGACCTGGGAAAGAGGTATAGATGGTGAATGTGTTTGTTTCTGTAACTACACAGAGATGGTGAGTGTTGGGAAAGTTCTGCGGTCCTGGGGGCCACAGGTCTTTGTTCTGACATCACCTAGTTGTAAATTTGAGATTATTTAGCTACAACCTACCTCATGAAGATTAAATAAAATCATCCTTTTGAAAATACTTTAACTATAAATTGTAATGTAAATGTTAGGTATATTCCTATACACATAATGGATGACTAGTAAATGCAGATCCCTAACAAGACAGTAGGGCTTCCATTGTTTGTGGTTTCTTTCATACCAATTTGATTTAAATAGCAGCTAGGTGTTAAGACATACCTTGTTATTATAAGATCAACACTTTTGTTAACAGCTTTTTTTTTTTCCTTTTCTTTCTTTTTTTTAAAGTTTATTTATTTTGAGAGAGAGAGAGTGTGCACATGTGCACACTCAGGGGTGAGTGAGCAAAGGAGGGGCAGAGAGAGAGAGAGAGAGAGAGAGAGGGAGAGGGAGGGAGGGAGGGAGGTAGAGAAAATCCCAAACAGGCTCCGGACTGTCAGTGCGGAGCCCCACCAGGGGCTGATCCCATGAGATCAAGAGTCTGACACTCAACTAACTCAACTACCCAAGCACCCCAGCTTGTTTTCTTTTAACAAGAACTCACTGTTATCATTGTTTGCACCCCATGTGACAAAGAGTTAGTGCTAGGATAAGTCTTTCCTCTCCTATTCTATCATCCTTTGCCTATGCTAGCATCATACTGTGGAAAAGCTGATACCAGCTAATAAACTCTTGGCGAGACTTATTTGTGACATTTAGGAAAAGGGATTTAGGAGTTATTAGATAATATGTCATGAGATTTTCCCATCCAGGAATAAAGAATTGGGTGTTTTGGGATTTGAGTCCCAAAGGTCCTTCTTGGTTAAACAAAAAACAAATGAATATAAACCTTATAGGTGAAAATGATCAGACAATTAAATGTTTTGCTGCAGGTTCATGTTCCTTCTTGGTTAAACAAAAAGCAAATGAATATAAACCTTATAGGTGAAAATGATCAGACAATTAAGTGTCATTTTGCTGCAGGTTCATGTTGGGAATGTATAGAGGATCTGACTCCAGATGTTCATTTTCTTTGGGAAGCTGGGAATAAGAACTGTTTTTGGTTTTGTTTTGTTTTACCATAAAAGTTCTCATTTCATTAGGTAAGGAAAATGTCATGGCCAGCCCTATCTTTGGCTGTGAACTTTATCCCAGTGTGCTAGTGCTTTTATTTTAAAAAGGTTATTTCCTACTTGAACTTGATTCTCCTCTGTTAAGCAGAAAGGTCTCTTGTGTCTGGGAAATCTTAATAAAAGATGTTTTTGTCCTAGCAGGGGAAATTGTTCATAAAGATTTACTCTTTACAATTTCCTTTTCCCTTTTTTTTCCCTCTAATTTTTTCAAATTTTAAGAGTCACACTTAGTCAATCTCAGGCGGTTGATTTACCAAGTCCTTTAAAAATAGTTTTCTTACATCTTTTGGAATAGTTTTGTCCCTGAATCCCTATACTTGATAATTGCCAATAAATATTAATTTGACTTAATCTGCAACATTCATCAACACTTCTCTACTTGCTGCATTAAACCAAAAATTCTTTGCTTCAGTGTAATGTAGAAGAAAATGATTGGATTTGGGGATAAGCAGGGAAGAGTGTAAGAGACAATGAAAACTTGATTCAATTCATTCTTTGCCAGAAATACATTTAGGCAGAAAGCATTATCGTTTCTTTGCTTTTGCTGAACTTCATTGAATCCAAGGGTCCCGCCTTCACATTTCTGGGCTGGTTTCTCCAATGGCTTGCCCTCTTGATAGTCCTTAACAAGTCCTTTGCTGTAACTGCAGCTGGCCATGAAAGTATTTGGGAGCACACCCACATAATAATGACACTAAATTATGAAAGCCAACATTTATTTAAATTAGACATGCCACACATTCAGTTGTACTTTCTCTCTGAGAAAAGTTAGTGACTGGTGGAAAAAAGAGCTAAAACTATGCATACATTTCCATGAATGTCTTTAGAATGTTAGAGAATGGCTTGAGTTACTTGTTAAATGTTTTAATTTTTTTGAAATCTAGAAAATTACTTTTTCAAGCAGGTATGTTACCTGATGATTCATCACATTCCCATTAAGGAATAAAGTCCTCAGTATGCTACTTGTCTCATGATATTTACACCAGATATTTGAAAGATTATCAGGCTATTTCAGCAACTTAGCATGTTTGTAAGCAAATAGACTTTGCTCCAGTGTAGGGGTATAATCTGATATTTAGTTCATCTGAACCGGGGGTTGGCTATTTGGAGGAATGGCAGAAAATGGAAATGAACTCTGAGGGCATACACTGGTGTAAATATCCAGCTAGGAATATGAATTTTTTACTTAGGAATGCATCAGAAGCCAGCAATACCCCATCTTAAAACACCCCTTCCCCCAGCCATCCCCATACCACCCCATAAAATTTGGATATTTAAAGAATCCTTGTTACTAAGATGTCACTAGTAGAGATTAGTCTTTTCATCTTTGGGTGGAATCTTCTCCCCACTTCGGATTTGGAGATCCCCTGGATCTGAGTCTAGGTAACCCAGATCAGCTTCTTGAAAGGATGGTTTTGCCAGGGAATGGGAGCCTTGATGCTTTCTTCTTCATTGACTTGTCTTAGATATTTAGAGGGGACAGGCTCAGTTAATTATTAACAGAAGTTCCAGTTCCATCTATTATTTTATCTCCACTATCAGTCTGCTTTCATACTGATGGCTAGCCAGGGCATTAGCCATGGGAAATTTACCTAGACGTTAATATCTGCCTATCTGGGATGTGATGGGATTTTCTTTTCTCTCTTTCCATATTTTCCTTCTATGTTACACCCCCCACCCCACCCCCCATATCCCTTGGGATTAAGACAATCTCTGGTAAAATAAAGGGATGGAAACTTGATTATGATAACAGATCAAAATTATGGAGATAGTGGTTTACCTTCGAGACAGTCCACTCTTTAGAAACTGAAAGGTTTAAAGCTTTCTTACAGAAATACACAGTGAGGACTTGCCAACTGTCAGCCATGTTGTAAAAAACAATGGGCAAAACCTCAAGGCTGGAAAAGAGAGACCTAGTCAGGGCCAGATACATAGATCAAAGAGATCTTGGGGTGGAGGAGATGAAAAGGAGAAGGGAGCAGAGAAAAGGGATTTCTGAAATGAATTCGGTAAGGGCTGAAGCACACTCTCTGGAAAAGGTTCTTTTGGGACCATGGAAAAGTGCCTTGAGTCACTTTTTGGGGGAGGTGTGTATTCATGATCTGGGAGTTGTAAATTGCTTTTATTTCTGATCATGGAGTGCACCTGTACATACTTGCTGACCTTGCATGTGAAACTCTGAGATTACATACAAATATAGGAAGATTCTAGCTTTGTATGAATCTATGGTTTTTGGGGTTTTTTTTTGTTTTTGTTTTTTGTAGTGAACATCTAGAGTCAATATCATAAAGCTCCTAATGGAGCCCAAAACTCAATTACTTCCTTTTTCGTTTTGTGAAGTCACATTTGGAATCTTTGTTTTGTTGATAGTCAGATCCATAATTAGATTATGGGCTGGTTGCATTTGGTAAGAGACTCCTCCCACTGGTTTGCAAGGAAAAATCTCCTTCCGGGATTACCAAAGACTGGGAATATGAATTTTTAGTGATTACTCATGTTCAGTAAATTTGAGGACTTTTACTAAAGCAGTGCTAATCAGGTTTACTCTGTGTTCACCCACATTCCCTCTTCCATTTCATAACTCCCTTACATTTGAGGAGACTCTTGTGTGTCTATAAACTCTTGGATGATAAAGATGGTGATTCTCATATTTGCTGTGATATTTCTAACATCTATTGTTGTCTCTTGTAGATAGAAGGGTTTCAGGGAGTATTTGTTGAACTGGTTGAATTAAATCAAGAAATAGTGATACAGTCAGATTCACGGGAGAGCTGGAGCTATTTGTCTGAATCATACAGTTCCAGAACAGTAAGAATTAAGTACCAAAGTCTTCCCCAAAGTTAGTGCCTAGCTGCTCCCTTTGTGTGGGAAAGTTTATTTGAGGGGGCTGCATAAAAGAGGAATATGGTTTGATTTCTTGTAGCCCGTTAATTATAGGGTAGCTTTCCTTTGCCCATCCTCTATTTTTCCTGACATGATTTTGTACTGTCCACACCTCCTTGTTATGATAATAACAGAACAGTATATTTTGCTTTGGTCTTAGTTTTGATCCAACAGGAAAAATCAGTGTTGTCTCTTTTCCCAAGGAGATGTCCCAGGACAATTTTCCCAAAGGACCACAGTACTGATTCATCCATTCTTTATTTATTTTTATTGCTTTGATTTTATGTCATTTCTACTCTTGCTAAATGTTAATAAATTACATGCCATGAAGAAATATATTCTAGAGGACATGAAAAAACAGATCTCATGGCTGTTTACTCTCTTGGCAATGATTCCACTCTTCATTACCCTAACATTCCCCAGTTTCCCAGTTGCAAGCTTGCCTTCCATGACAGTTTTCTGTTCACGATGAGCCACTTACAGATACAGGATTGGTGGTACCTTGCAGTGTGACAAACCTCTGGTAAGAAAATGATAACTATGTTCTTTAGCCATCTGTCTACTTGTGTGTTTTTCTCTCTCTCCTACAGTTATCTGGGATGTCTAAAAATGTAGTATTCCACAACTATGTGGGTTACCTGACTGCTAATGTCTGAAGGGGAAACATTCAGGCATTGGTTCTGAAAAGTTCCCTTTGTTTTCCAATAGGCACATTATAGGATACATTCAAACCCATCATCTTGAAGTTGAGTTCGACAATGACGAGACTAGCTGGGTTCTGGACTTCACACACGTGACCCTTAATAAACATTTATTATTTTCTTATTGGGAATCCTTACATATCCTCATGAGAGACCACAGGGGTGACATTATTGTTAAAGAAAATTGGGGCTTCTTGTAAACATTCTGGAGACTCCTCAACTTCTTGGAGAGGATGGGATCCCCGCTCAGCTTCCAGCTGCTGAATCTTCCTTTCCTTCTCCTCTAAAACTTCTTCCAGCTGGGTGATCTTTTCAGTCTGAAGGGAAACCTGCATCGACAACTCCATAATCAGGTTAATTTTTTGATCACCTTCTTCCACAGGCGGGAGACCGCCACAGGACTCTTCCCGAGGGTTGTCTTCTAAAGCAAACAAGAAAAACAAAATCTGAGCAGTTTTAATTGGATTTCCCAGAACTCAAAGACAGGGAAGATGGAAAAGCTTTATTTCTCACGTTCTTAAAAGGGAACACAGATGTTGCATCATCTGGTCAGATAGACCGAGAATGGAATCCGGGTCCGGTGAGGGAAAAGATTATGGGTGCTCATGAAAAAAGAACTTGGAAACCTCTAGAGAGGGAGGAGAATCAGTCTTTGCCAACTCTTTTTTGTACACATTTAACTTTTAATTAACCATGGGAATGAAGCGTCCTTGAAAATCAAATCTGTAAACAACAGCATCCCAAGTTTCATGGTATCCTTTTGCCTAAGAATCTCACAAGAGTGACAATCAAGTAGAAATGGACTTTAAATTGAATTTTAACTCAAATAGGAAAAAAAAAGTTGTCATTGCCCCTTCTGGGGGAAGTGATGAAAAAAGACATGTTACTTAACCCAAGTCAGCTTTAAAGTTGGCAGAGGTATAATTTGAGGGCATCTAGGAAAATTTTTAGCCTAATATCTTCCATAGAGATTCATATTCTCTCTCTCTCTCTCTCTCTCTCTCTCTCTTTTTCTTTCTTTCTCTTTGTCTTTAGGTCTGAAGGGTTTATAGCATTTCTTTCATAAAATCTCAAATATCCCCTGTATATAAAAGTTTATGCTTTATAATTTCTGACCCTTCAGATAAGGATAAAAGCCTGAATAAGGAGAGAGAGAGGCTTCAACAAAGAGATAAAATATTAGTGGCTGATAGCAGGGAATCCTTAAAAAAAAATTCTGGTAGACCATCACAAAATTTACCTGCTCAAAGAAGCAGGTAAATCCTATTAGACTTAAGCAAGACCACCCTCCTTACCACTCTCACCCAGAGAGTGAGATTTCCACCATAAAATAATTTCTCTGAGTTATATAGAGGGAAGACATGAACTATAAAAGGGATGTCAACGACTTGGGTATCACTGTAGGAATACTCGAACTAATGGTGTATGAATTAATGGTATTGACAGTTAATCAGTATAATTAAAGGTTCAGCATTTACTCAGTCCTCAGTGTAAACCAACCCCACAGCTGCACCTGAAGGCAACATAACTGCCAGTCCAGGATACAAATGCCTGCTACTATTGTATACCTATACACCTGCTAAAGATAGGGCACCTGTGCTGTGATTTTCCATGTAGGTGGGGAATCACCCCCTTCTCAGCAAATAAAACTAATTTGCAGGGGTTTTTTTTGTAATTTTCCCAAATGATCATGAGACAAAAGCTTGAGCATGGAATTACACAGTGGGCAGGATAGTTTTGGCCTCACAAAAGTGATAAGAGGAAAGATGAGATGTTTTCTGCTCTTAGAAATTGTTATTAGCAATATACTACATTTCAAGATTCCATGGAGATGTTTTTGTTCTGAATATTTGAACTTTTACCATAATATTGACGGAGATGGTAGTTGATGTACGTTTCTCTAAAAGCAATGAAAAACATCTCCATGTCTCAAAGGAGCATTTAGTTTGTTGCCTCTGCAATAGGCTTGTGCTTTTAGGCCCAGGAGAGTTAGTCCATTTGGCAGGAGGCCTTCATTATCTGCCCTTACACCAGGGCCTCACCTTTCGTTTCATCTGACCAGAGCTATGCTGTCCGATACAGTAGTCACTAGCCACATGTGGCATTAAGCAATTAAATGTGGCTATATGAAATGAGATGTACTGGAAGTATAAAATACACATTTGAAGGGATCCTGGGTGGCTCAGTCAGTTAAGCATCTGACTTTGGCTCAGGTCATGACCTCACGACTCATAGGTCAAGCCCCACATTGGGTTCTGTGCTGACAGCTTGGAGCCTGGATCCTGATTCAGATTCCATTTCTCCCTCTCTCTCTCTGCCATCCCCTCTCACACTCTGTCTCTCTCTCAAAAACAAAATAAACATGACAAAAAATAAAATGCACACTTGATTTTGAAGACTTAATTTGAAAGAAATGTGAAATATCCCATTATATTTTAAAAATTGGTTATATATTAAAGCAATAATATTTTGGGGATATATTGTGTTAAATAAATTTTATCTTATTTTTCAGAGAGAGAAAGAGCACAAGTGGGGGAGAGGAGCCGAGAGACGGGGGAAAGAGAGAGAGAGAGACAGAGAGAGAGAGAGAATGAGAATGAATCTTAAGTATGTGAAGCCTGATATGGAGCTCAATCCCATGACCCTGGGATCATGACCTCACCTGAAATCAAGAGTCACATGTTTAACTGACAGAGCTATGCAGGTGCCCTAACAAAATATATTTTAAAACAATATTCACTCATTTATTTTTACTTTTTAAAAAATGTGACTACTAGAGAATTTAAAATACCAGTATCAAATGTGGCAGGCATTTGTGGCTCTCATATTTCTGTTGATTAGTGTTGGGCTAGAGTTTCTTTTGGAGGAACACTTTCTAAAACCCACATAGATGGGTTCCTCGTAGATGGTCCTGTTTAACATGTACAGTTGTTATTTGGGAGTGAGGGCTGTTGAGGCTTTCAACCATTAGCATACAGATCATTTCTCTGTTACCATTGAAGGTGGATGCATGGAAATCTGGGCTGGGAGAATACGTTCTTAGGGGTTGAGGTGAGTTCCTACAGAAGAGGAAAGAAAAGACAGGAAGTGGAAGTAATAGACAGTGAGAAGACAGGAAGGAAAGGAACAGTGGGCAGTATAGGGAAGGCTGGGCATTGGTGAGGCTCAGGGATGGAGAAGGTAATCAGGAGCCTCCCTCCCTGATAGATGTGCCTGTCCCCTTTCTCTTTGACCTCTTCTTCAATCATTTCTTGCTCTAGTTGTTCCTCTGTTTTCCAGAAGAGTTGTTTTCCACCAATTTGCATAATAAAGAAAGGAGTTTAGTGCCATTACAAAAGGTAAACTGGTCAAAAGTGCCTGTCTTGTTTTGTTTTGTTTTGTTTTTTAATAATGCAATATAGGTGGAATAATGTGTTCATCTAATTTCAGTGATAAAGGGGTAAAAATGCAACAGGATGCCATTACATAGGCCATCACTGTTACTAAGTCTATATCCTCTGTCTCTGCCCTCCCAGGAGAGAATAGTGTAGACAGAAGGTAGAAAGAGAAACAGGGTGTCTTGGTCAGCCTAGGCTGCCATAACACAGAACCACACCATTAACTTGGTGGCTTAAATGACAGAGATTTATTTTCTCACAGTTCTGGAGGCTGATGGTTTGAGATCAGGGTGCCAGCATTGTTGGGCTCTGGTGAGAACTCTGCCTGGTTTACAGAGAGCCACCTTCCCACTGTGTTCTCACTTGGTACTGAGAGAGACCACAAGCACTCTGATGTTTTCTTTTAAAGGCACTAATCTCATGACCCCACCCTTATGACCTCATTGAAACCTATTTACTCCCAAAGGCACCATATCTCCAAATCCTATTACATTGAGGTTAGGGCTTCGACATATGAATTTTGTTGGGGATACAATTCATACTGTAGCACAGAGAAAAGACAACCGAAAAAGAGAGAACCTGAGGGCTTTGATTCCCTCTGTATTGTTTTCATGCATTACGTGAAAATGCTGATAAGGAGATAAGCCAAAGTACATATATACACCAGCTCCTTTAGATTCCACATTTAAGTGATATCATGTAGTATTTGCCTTTCTCTATCTGACATATTTTACCAAGAATAATGTACATAAGAGCTGAACTCATAGAAAAAAGTTGAGTGGGGGTTACTAACAGGATGGGGAGTGGAGGAAATGGAGAGGTGTTGGTTAAAGTGTGCAAATTTCTAGTTAGAAGCTTCTGAGTATCTATTGTGTTGTGTAATGATTATAATTAATAATACAGTATGGCATACTTGAAAGCTGCTGGGAGAATAGATCTCAAATATTCACTCCACACAATGGAAATGGTAATTATGTGATGGGTTGGTGTCCTTAGCTAACACTATGGTGGCAGTCATTTTGCAAAATACACATGTATCCAGTGAACACATGGTACATTTTAAACTACACAATGTTCTATGTCAATTATATCTCAATAAAACTGGGATGGGGGGCGCCTGGGTGGCGCAGTCGGTTGAGCGTCCAACTTCAGCCAGGTCACGATCGCACGGTCAGTGAGTTCGAGCCCCGCGTCGGGCTCTGGGCTGATGGCTCAGAGCCTGGAGCCTGTTTCCGATTCTGTGTCTCCCTCTCTCTCTGCTCCTCCCCCATTCATGCTCTGTCTCTCTCTGTCCCAAAAATAAATAAACGTTGGAAAAAAAAAAAAACTGGGATGGGGGGTAAGTATATATACCAAGAAGGGAATTTCTCATACAGCTGTATTTTACCATTCAGTATTTTATCATTTAATGACCTCTTCACACATAGAATAAAAATATTTTTGTTCCATTTCTAAACACATTACAAATCACAAAAGTGTTTAAAACCTCTTCAGTAAAGTGGGGGACTCCAGGAGTCTCACATCCTATTTGTAGTGGAAATAGCCCAAGACCACCAGTGATTTGTCCAGAGTCCACCACTAACCTTTGCATGATCTGACCTGCTCTGTTCTCCTGGAGTCCAGGCTCCCTTATCTGAAAGCTCCCCACAGCTCTACACGTCCCCACATCTCGAACACTGGTGGTCTTTCCTAGATTTTCACTAGCAGATCAGATATTCTTGCCAAGGTTGGATCTGCCTGAAGCATGGAAGGTTCTGTCACCTGACCAGATAATCGAAGGTTTATCCCCATACCCAAGGGCTCCATGAGACAGAGAGCAAAGAGAAATTCTTCTGCCAAAGGGAGGGAGCAAACCTGATTAGCCACAGTCAGGGTATGAAATCATAATTGCTATAGTTGTAGAGGTTTTTACCAGCACATGCCATTTTTCATAATTTCCCGTTTTTCTGCTTCAACTTAAAGTAAGTGTGAATGAGGATGATGGCTTAGGGTCATGGCAAAGAGGAGGCCAGAGAAAAGATGGTGACAGTTGTGCGTGCTTAAAAAGGTTCAGAAAGAAGACCGACAACAGGAGCATTCTTCTTTCCAGAGCTGGGGCAGACTGTGCTCACTATTTTTTCTTTTTTTCTTAAAATTTGATATAAATCCAAGCTAGTTAAGATAGAGTGGAGTAATGGTTTCAGGAGTAGAATTTACTGATTCATCACTTACGTGTGACACCCAGTGCTCATCCCAACAAGTGCCCTCCTTCATGCCCATCACCCATTTAGCCCATCCCCCCACCTACCTCCCCTCCAGCAACCCTCAGTTTGTTCTCTGTACTTAAGAGTCTGTAATGGTTTGCCTCCCTCTGTGTTGTTATCTTATTTTTCCATTCTTTCCCCTGTGTGGATCTGTTTTGTTTCTTAAATTCCACATATATATGTTCACTTTTCCACGTAGCCTTGAAAAGACAAAAGGCCCAGAAGAAAATGTGACATTTGCCTTTGGCTATTTCCAACTTCTCCTTTTTAATACCCTTAAAATTTTCATGCTCTTAGCAAAGTGCCACATGACAAGTTATGTCAAAAATACTAATAACTAGGGGCGCCTGGTTGGCTCAGTCAGTTAAGCATCTGACTTTGGCTCAGGTCATGATCTCACTGTTCATGGGTTCGAGCCCCACGTCAGGATCTGTGCTGACATGACAGCTCAGAGCCTGGAGCCTGCTTGGGATTCTGGGTTTCCCTCTCTCTCTCTGCCCCTCCCCCGCTCACACTCTGTCTCTTTGCTCTCAAAAATAAATAAACATTAAAAAAATTTTTTAAATGCTAATAACTAAATAGATAACAGCAGAGGTATTAATTCTGTAGTTTGAGTAGCTTAGAAACTTAGACTTCTCTTAGAATGTGTATTTTGGGTCCATCTGATCTCACCTGTGTAGGAATTATATCTGCAGTATCCCTAATTTATGCTTTTCTAAGGGAGTGGCTCTCAGGCATTGGGGTCCCTCAAGCTCTTTGTAGGTCAGCTGCCACTTGTAATCAATGAGCAAAATTTGCATTTTACCTTCAGTGCAGCTGCACGTTGGTAGAGAAATATCTGGTGGGTAGAAAGCTGTAATGGACAGACTGGAGAAGAACAGGATACAGCTCATTAATTAGAGAAAGGACATGGGGTGTAATGCTAGGATGGAAGACCTCCATCATGTGAAAACGTGGCTTCGTGCATCTGGGAAGTTAATAGTCTCATGTCAACAGTGATAAATTATTGAAGGTTGACCCAGTGAATGTCTGGGAGGCTGTTTTTAGATTTTCTAAATACTTGTATCTAAAAAGGGATGTTCGCCTTTTGATCCCTCTGCTAATGCCACCGCCCAAAAGCATTCAATGAACATAGAAATGCTAAGAACCACTGATCTAGTTTCTTTTTTCTTTTTCCTTTCTTTATTTTGAGACAGAGAAAGAGAGTGAGAGAGAATCCCAAGCAGGCTTGGTGCTGTTAGCACAGAGTCTGATGTAGGGTTCGATCTCACAAACTGTGAGACCATTACCTAATCCAAAATCAAGAGTCAGACGCTCAACTGACTGAACCACCTAGGCACCCCTGATCTGGTTTCTGCTTGACATGCCTCGAACAATGGGAAGCACACTTCTCCCTGGTCAGGTACCCATGGTCATTTTAAACATTAATTCACCTGTAATTAGTCTCTGGGACCCTGCACATAGAGAATGAGTCAGATGTGTTGTTGACTCCTGTAATCACCATTCCACGGCTGGGTAGGGGAGAGGCGGCTAGGAGTAAGGCCCAAAAGGACATTCAGGATTTAGCCTAAACAAACATCTCCGCTGGATACTATCACGTGAACGTTTACTTTTCTCTCTGCTTTTCAAGCTAATGACCAAAGCTGCCAAGTATTTACTCAATAAGAGAGACTCTTCCCAGTGAGGTGATTAAATACCTTATTTCATCAGAGCCACCCAGGATTACTGTTTGGCCTAAAAGACTATGTCAGCTTCCTCCTCTGTACGAATGCCCATCACTCTGACTCACCTTCATGTGGTTTTGGAAGCTGTATATATTTCTCAGTAACCACACGGGAGTCCAGTTTCATCTATTGCCATACTTGGACTTGAAAATTGGCTCATCCTTGTAAATATATTTCTATCATTACTTGAATAATAAACAAAACTTCAACAATAACCTTCATAGTTTTCTGTCCTTCTGTAGATGTTCACAGTTATCATCTGAGAATAGTAAGTCTCTAAAATAAAGGATTCCCGCCACCTTTTTTTTTTTTTTCATTCTTATAGCACATGTTTTTATGTCTTAAAAATCAGATTAGTCTTGGGGCACCTGGGTGGCCCAGTCAGTTAAGCATCCAACTCTTGATTTCAGGTCATGATCCCAGGGTCCTGGGAACAAGCCCTGCATCAGAGTGAAGACTGCTTGGGATTCTAGCTCTCTCCCTCTGTCCCTCTCCCCTGCTTGCATGCTTTCTCTCTCTCTCTAAAATAAATAAAAAATAAACCAGGTTAGTCTTACTACTTGAAGTTTCCTCTCTTCAGTGTTTTTATTTATACATGAGATCATGATCTGAGCCTAAATCCAGAGTCAGACGCTTAACCAACTGAGCCACCCAGGCACCCCTGCCCATCTTAGTGTTTACTGAAATGGTTAATTCTCTCTTGCCCAGTACCATGTAGTACAGTTTAAGTATTGCAATAGCTTTATGTCTGGTCAGACTGCCTCTGCTACTTGCCTTTTCAATTTGGTTTCTTCTCTGCTCAGAGAGGTCTCATTGAAATACAAGTTGGGTCTTAATAGTCTTTTGTCTAAAATCTTCCAATGATTTTTCCTCTCATATAGACTCAAAACCCACCTGCTTATACGCTATATAATCTGGTCCTCTTTTGCCTCACTGACACATCTGTCCTTCCTTTCATCATTCCTAATAGACCAGGCATGTTTCTACCCAGGGCCTTTATATTTGCTGTTTCCTCAGTCTAGATAATTGTACCTTTGATGCATACATGACTAACTTCCTCAATTCCTTCCAGTCTCTCTTCTCCAAAGTCAACTTCACCCAATAAAGCCTAATTTCAACCCAGCCCCCACTACTGGACAAGTCAAATCCCTGTTGCCTGCTTTGTTTTTTTCTGACATGCTATATCTGTTTCATTTTTATCTTCTTGGTCATATCTCCCTACCTCACTAGAACAAGAGCTCCATGAAGGCAGAATTCTTTGACTGCTTTGTTTACTACTGTAATTTCTGTACCTAAAGCAGTGCCTGGCACATGTGTTAGGTCATTTGTTAAGTGAATAAATGAATGAAAGTTAAGTGTATATATGATATAAAACCATTGTAGGAATGGCCAGTCCAAATGTTTCCACTGGTGCATCACTAGGATGGTTCCTAGATTTCCTCCCCAGGTACCTATTTTCTTCACACAAAGCTTTTCACAACTGCATTTTCCCCAGATAATAAACTTTTGTGATTGGACAACATTGCACTTAACATCTATGAATTTAAGTTTTTGTTTAAATAGAAAGTTGGAAAAGTTAGAATAGATCTCTTCCAGATCTGACTTAGCTTCAATGAGCTATCAAAATGGTTCTCCATGCTGGCACCTAGGGACTTGCATCAATACAGAGAAGCCAAAGTCTCACTGCTGAAATTCTGCTTGAGCAAATCTAGGAGGGTGTCTGGGAATCTGTGGCTTTACAGGGCGCCCTAGGTGATTCTGATGATCGGCCAGGTTTTGACAGTTGAATTTCTGCTGACCTGTAATAGGCATGGCAAACTAAATTTTTGGCTAAATCCTAAAAGGTAAGTCGGAAATCTCCCAGGCATGCCTCTTCTTGACAAGGTTGCAGTACACACAACAGAAGAGCAATCACATCTTTTATACTCTCACTGCCTCTCCCTTGTTACCTGACAAGGCTCTGCCTGTGAATGTTACCAGCTGACAGGCTGTATCCCTGGTCCTCCCCTCCCTTCCCCCACAATTTGCTTAAATCTCAGCAACATCTTGCCAGTTTTCACTTGGCTGAGTCATCTCCAGAATCCAGAGAAAATGATGAATGTTTGGAAGTTTGTTTATATTTGTTTTTGCTTTTGTTTCTGTTTCTCAGTGGATAGATGGATATATTTCTTCAAAAATTGACCTGGAAAGGAAAAGTCTCTCTTAGGAGATTTCTCTGCTTGAGAGATCTTCCCTTGGGGGCAAGTAAAGTGAGTCACAAACTTTCATAAGAGTTTAACGTTTGCAACCACCACAGAGGGGGGCAAGCGAAATCCCCTTCTCTAGATCTGAATCCAGGATTTTCTTCCTGGAACTTGATGGAGTCAATTGATAATGCCCAAGAAGACTTAGAGAGATATGAAGGTACTAGCTTGGGAGGTGGGAGGAACTCGTTGGTGTGGAAAAGCAAGTGAGGACATCTCAAAGATGATGCCACAAAATGAACATAGGCTGCTACGTGATGGGAGATGGGGGAAACACCCAGTGGCCAGATGTTGGATGGTAGGCATAGTGCCGCTCTGTGTCTCACTTTCTGTCTATACCACTAGGGTAAATTGTTATATCTGGGTAAAGGTAGGACAATGTAGGACAACTTAGTCCATTGCTGCCTTTCAGGGCAGGTTGCCTTCCCACCCTCTTCAGGGTCTCAGATCATACCAGATTATTCTACAAGAAGGAGTTCTTCAACACGATTGGGCAAACAACAGAAACACTGTTAGCATCACAATGCATGTGAGTTATGCCAACAGGTAGTCAATCTAAGTAGAAGGAAGGTTTTTTTTGGAACCTCTTTTACCTTTTCCTGCAAGTAGGATCTGAAGTTCCCTCCTATAAATCTGCCTCCTTTGAAGAGGATAGTGGGTTAAGCACAATGACCGACAGCCTGGCTAGAGGCCCAAAAGTGAAAATGGATCCTGGTAGGAGAAAAGGAAATTCACAGGAGGGAGATAAGTAGGAGAGTATGAGAAAAGAAGAAAAAGAAGAGATAATATTTGAAGGATTATTTCTATGCTTATCTGCAGGATAATCAGTATGGACTCGAAGTTAATTGGAGGAATCAGCATAAAGATGATTATATATCATTTGGACTACATTGTTGCACTAGGGTCTAACAGTGAGACTCTTCCCTACTTTTCTTCTTGATGCACAGAGGTTATATGAGGCTAATTCTATAGAATGAAGAATGCCAATTTAGTAGTTTACATTGATTTTCAAATAGTTCTTTGTTATAGTTTCTGGTATTGCATGGTTTTGGAAATTATATGGTGACATAGTAAGGATATTATTGGCAGTATTATTCTTGGAAAATGACAATAAAAATTGGTGATTTTTTATGGAAAAAGATAGGATAAATAATTCTTCATTTCTGCAGATCAGGATTTTGCTTGTATAAACTATGCAGAAGAATGGGTTTTGTGGACAGGAGGTGCAGGTCATTTTGATAGAGTTGACGGTGCCATTAAATGTCCCTCACAAAAGGACGCTTGGATGCAGTCATTTTTCTGTAAAAGTTTGAGTAACATGGCAGCTAGACCTCATGACATAATGGCTTCTTCTCTTCCTTAAGTTTTATTGTGGCCCTCATTTTCTTCCTGTTTATTAGCCCTGGAATGATCATAATTGCATCACTGAATTTTACCAGCCTCCTAGGTCTAGACTCAGCCCTTGTTGGATGAAGATAAGAAATGTATGCTTAAGAGGTAATAAATTGCAAAAAATACTATAGTGACAAAGACTCTATTGACCAAACTTTGTTTAGGTTCTTCTGATCCCTTTTCTCTACTATTCCTCATCCTTAAACCTTGTCTTCAAGAGCCGGTGGCAGAGAGAATTCTGCTAAATCACTTTATCGAGAATCCCCACCCTTTGTGTCTGATCATCCTCCATATCTGATCAAATTCCTCATCCTTCACCACAGCCCAGGTGACATCTGGTCGCCTTGGCCTGCCTTCCCTCACATTTATTTCCTCTCAACACCATGCCACCCCTCCGCTATAAATCCCAACTTGTGCTTGTCATATTCAGCATCCTCTCTCCTCCTATTGTGTTATTCTCAACACTAATTTCAGTAGTCCTCAATAAAGTCTTCCTTATTTTTTTTAACAAATGTCAGGATAGTTTTTTTTCCCCCTTAAAAAATACCAGTTGAAGGATCACACAGGATTGATTTAAATTGTTGATTTATTTCACCCTGGAACACTAAAAATGATAAAATCACCTGCTGCTGGTACTGGCCAGGTTGAATCTTTACATCACACAGAATAGTTCTCCAAGCAGTGAATGTTCCTTCATTAGAGAATGACATTGATGAGTTTAATTACTGAGATTTTTAATTATGTAAAGCATCAACCAGAGGAAGCTCTGAGGGCTCCATCCATAATTCTCAGCAAGCTTGTCAGAGTACTTTAGAAATAGGGAGGTATGGTAGTCAGAATAGTGCCCTCCCCCCAACAAAGATGGCCACAAAGTTATACAGAATAAGTGACCCCAAAGATGTCCCCCAAACTGTGAATATGCTATCTTACATGACAAAACGGACTTTACAGATGTGTATAAGTCAAAGATTTTGAGATGGGAAGATTATTCTAGATTATCTGGGAGGATCTTACATAATCAGAAAGTTCCTTAGAGGAAGGAGGTAGAAAGTCAGAGACAAAGAAATTCCTGAAGATGTTACTGCTGACTTTGAAGACAGAGAAAGGAACCACATGCTAAGGGATGCAAGTGGCCTATAGAAGCTGGAAAAGGCAAAGGAACAGGTTCTACCTTAGAGCTGCTATAAGGAACACAGTCTGTTGATGCCTTGATTTTAACCTAGTAACATCTGTTTTGGACTTGTGATCTCCAGAATTATAAAATAATAAACTTGTGTTGTTATAAGACACTAAACTTGTGGTAGTTTGTTACAGCAGTAATAGGAAGCAAATATAGAAGGGAAAACTAACAAGTATCTGAGTAATGAGAAAAATCTATCCATTATAGGATTCCCAGAAAGCTCATTTAGGTGTAAAGTCACCAAAGACTTGGATGTCCACAAAGGGCAACTGAAGGTGTCCAAACACCCAGAGAGTTCTGGATTCCAGACCTTCTTGCATCCTCTGGAATCCTATAGCATTGTTATTCTCTCTACCTTACAAATGTCAACCTTCCTACTGGCTCCAAGCCATTATCGCTTAAATGTACTCATTTGGTACCATCTTAAAAAGGAAATAAAACCCTTTCAGTGCTTAATGCCCTTTCATCTATTGCTCTATCACTATTGTCCCCTTTACTGTCAGAGAGTTGTCTATACTCTGACTCCCTTTCCGCATACCTTTCTCATTGTTAACCCGGTGCACTCTAGCTTTTGTTTTCCATTACATTATTCACTTTGGCCTTGCTGAGCCTACTGGTGTTACAGAATCCATCAGACTTGCTTTAATGTTCATCTTGAATGGCCTCTGAACATTTGCAATTGTTGACAGCCTCCCATAACACTCTTCCCTTGACTTCTGTAATAGGACACTCTGTTTTCCTCCAAACTTTCTGGCTACTCCTTTAGTCTCATTTTGTGGGTTCCTCTTCAGAGTAATTACTGCTTGGAGATCCTTGAACTCTTGGTTTTAGGCTTTATTCTTACTCTCTATGGGTGTTCTCTGTGGCCTTGGTTGCAATCTATTTGCGTGAATGCTGCCCCAGTTTACAACACAAGGTGAGACCTGAGCTCTGAACCTGGGGCTCCCTCCATTGAACTCATTATGTTACTTCCAAAATTAATTTCCTTTCTGTATTCCCTAGCTGAGTAAAATGGCAACATCACACATCTTCCACTAAAATCAGAAATCTGAGCATTATTTTGGATTTCTCCCTTACTCTTATCCTCTTCCATCTCTCTTGTCACTAAGTCCTCTTGATTCATATGTCTAAATAGCTCTTAACTTTGTCTAATTGTCTCCATACCCATTAGATCAGGCAATATAAGCTTGTAACATCCTTCAGCTTGTACTTGTCATTCAAAAACTGTGTTCTTAATTTCCATAGAGTACTATTTTATGAAGAACTTTCCTAGACCTCATTATTTCTTCATGTTAGTCACTTTATGGAAATATAATAGATGGCCATTAAGGAAATAACGGTTGGTGGTACTCACTTTTCAGATGATACAAATGGACTTTACAGTGACACACCTGAGAATTTGGACTTCTATTGTTGGGATCTCCAAGGTTCAGCTCAGAAGAGATCAGGAAAAATGTGGGTTTTAGAGAAGAAGTCCTGTAGTTAGTTGAAGTGCATGAGAGACAATGGCAGAGTTGAAATGGGTAGGAAAATATCAAAGTGCATCCTTGAGAGGAATAGTTCACAGAAACAGGCACTGCTTATCAATCTTACCTCCTGTACAAGTGTAACTTCTTTTTAATTGTTTTTTTACTTTTATGCAACTTGCCTTTGGTTTACATTTCACAGTAAGAAGAATGGACTCAGTAAGAAATGGACTCAGGGAAGGGTGAATGCCCAGGGATGTCTCTGCTAAGGTAAATTAGAAGCATGAAAAAGCTCTGTTCTTGGGGCACCTGGGTGGCTCAGTCAATTAAGCATCTGCCTTTAGCTCAGGTCATGATCTCACAGTTCATGGGTTTGAGCCCTGCATTGGGCTTTGTGCTGGTATTTCTGTGTTGGCAGCTTGGGACCTGGAGCCTGCTTTGGTTTCTGTCTGTCTGTCTGTCTGTCTCTCTCTCTCTCTGCCCCCTCCTTGGCACTCTGTCTCTCTCTCAAAAATGAATAAACATTAAAAAAAAAATCTCTGTTCTTGATGACAGTGTATGGAACGAGTTTCTTTCAATTCCTCCTAATGGAATGCCATTCCAATTTTATCAGCTTGATTTCATTTTTTGAAATGTCAAGATGTAATTTCATCTTCAAATTACAAAACATAATTCAAAAGTGATGGAGAAATTCCCTATGAGGGAATTCAAACAAACTTTTCTTTATTAGGAAATCTTTTGATATTTGGTACAAATGTTAATTTTCATAGATATTTTCCCCACTAGTTACCTCTTTCATCACATAATTTATATGCCTTCAAAACATTATCAAAGCTAATGGCAAAGGAGTTATTTTCAGGGTGGGCTTAAACTGAAAGCACTATAGAGAAGCACAAAAAGATGCCTAGGCAACTATTGAAATTCTTAGCAAAATGCTTCTATTCTGATACTGGAAAGTTTTGTAATATTTTTTAAATGTATTATATATTAGTATTTGAAAAATAATATATATAATTTTTAGAGGTGTCAAATAACTTACATAACTATGATTTCACTTTGTCTCCTCTTTCCATATCATTCCCCTTCATAATTGTAAGAAATGAGGGAAAGAGAGAGAAAAGGTAAGTGAGAAAGGAAATAAACATTTACATAACACCTACTGTGTCACTTTACTAAGAACTTGCTCAGCAAATCACACAAAGCACAATAAATGTTTATATCTGGTTTTCATTATTACAACCAATACCACCACAATTCTTGGATAGGCCATGGGTATGAAATACATTGGCCACTTTTTGTCCTCATCGACCCACCTACCCTTACCATCAGGTACCCATGCAAGCCCAATGTAAGCCCTGTCCCATTGGCATCTCCTCCAGGTCTGGAGTCACAACTTATCCTTTGGGAAATACTCTGAGCATTTCTCAGTTGTTTATGGAATATTCCTGGCTTTGAAATAAGAAAGCAATAGGCTGGGTGTCTCATTCATTTTTGTTTCCATCTATTATTAATTTCTGATCCAGAAAAATGCTAAGATAATAGGAATGCTAGGAACTGGCAGCAGGATTACCATTAAGACTTGTGGGCATTTATTCTGGCTACTTTCCAAGATGGCCCTCCCAGTGTCTTCTGGTTCTAACCACCTGGATAAATAAAAGCTTAGGGGCACATTAATTTTCATCAGGGTAAGTTCTCATTTTGTCTCTAGCTTAAGATATATCATTTAATTATTATTTAAATTATTTAATGTGAACTAATTAGTCAGCTCTTTTCTTCACACCACTTGAAGTGAATCTTGAAGTGGCAAAGTATACCCAAAATTGTGAAAGTATTTGTTACTTTTTTCTTTTAACTTTTTTTTTTTTTTTACTGTTAATTTATTTTTTGAGAAACAGAGCGAGACAGAACATGAGCAGGGGCGGAGAGAGAGAGAGGGAGGCACAGAATCAGAAGCAAGCTCCAGGCTCTAAGCTGTCAGCACAGAGCCCGACGCGGGGCTTGAACTCATGAACCATGAGATCATGACCTGAGCCGAAGTGGTATGCTCAACTGACTGAGCCACCCAGTTGCCCCAAGTATCTGTTACTTTTTAAGACTCAGTTTGGATTTAATCAATTATGCAAGATTATTTTTACTAGGAATTAGACTCAAGGAATTAATATTATATTATGAATACAGATAGTACTCAAGTTATAATGGCTCACCTTTACAGTTTTTGACTTTATGATGGTGTGAAAGTGATATACATTCAGTAGAAACCATAGTTCAAATTCTGAATTTTGATCTTTTCTGGGGCTAGCAATATGGAGTATGATACTCTGTCATGCTACTGCGCAAGGGACTGTGAGTCATAGCTTCCTGTGAGCCACATAATCATGAAGGTAAATATCTGATACGTTTACAATCACTCATTACCCATGTAGCCATTCTTTTTTATTTTTATTTATTTATTTATTTATTTATTTATTTATTTATTTTTTAATTTTTTTTTCAACGTTTATTTATTTTGGGGACAGAGAGAGACAGAGCATGAACGGGCGAGGGGCAGAGGGAGAGCGAGACACAGAATCGGAAACAGGCTCCAGGCTCTGAGCCATCAGCCCAGAGCCCGACGCGGGGCTCGAACCCACGGACCGCGAGATCGTGACCTGAGCTGAAGTCGGACGCTTAACCGACTGCGCCACCTAGGCGCCCCTACCCATGTAGCCATTCTGTTGTTCACTTTCAGTACAGTATTCATTATATTACATGAGATATTACAAACTTGGTCATAAAGTAGTCCTTGTGTTAAATGATGTTTCCCAGTTGTAGGCTAGTGCAAGTATTCTGAGCACATTTAAGGTTGGCTAGGCTAAATAAACTATGATGGATATTCTGTAGGTGAGTTCTATTAAATGCATTTCTGACTAACAATGTTTTTAACTTAGAGTGGATTTATCAGAACATCATATCATTATAAGCCAAGGAACATCTGTACATGAGTCAGGGTGATTTCAACTCCAAGAAACAGATCAGGTGACTATCACCAACTTAGACAATGGAGAGTTTATTATTGCATGTAAGGTGAAATCTGGGGAATTGCAGGGTTAGCTCACTTTGTGGCTCAGGAAAGCCATGTTGGCTTCTCTTGTTTGTCCTTCCTATTTGCAAGATGGCTATATTCTTCACAGGATGTTGTCTAAAAGTTGGAAGAGAAAGGAGTCTTGGTCTGCCCTTTTTAAGTATTAAACTTTCCATGATGCTCTCAGCAGAATTTACCTTATTCACTTTAGTCCATAGTTATATCATATTCCTAAAGAATCCCTTGACAAGGAAATAGAATGACTATGGTTAAAACTGATAAACATACATGTTCCTTGAAGTACATTATCTGCCTAAATGATGAATAAAATTGGAGTTGTATTAAGAAGGATGATGAGGGGCGCCTGGGTGGCGCAGTCGGTTAAGCGTCCGACTTCAGCCAGGTCACGATCTCGCGGTCCGGGAGTTCGAGCCCCGCGTCAGGCTCTGGGCTGATGGCTCAGAGCCTGGAGCCTGTTTCCGATTCTGTGTCTCCCTCTCTCTCTGCCCCTCCCCTGTTCATGCTCTGTCTCTCTCTGTCCCAAAAATAAATAAAAACGTTGAAAAAAAATTAAAAAAAAAAAAAAAGAAGGATGATGAATAATGTCTTTTATGCAGGTGACTAATAGCATCTACCGCAGTGAACAAAATTGTTAAAAATGCCATAGAGGGGTTCCTGGCCGGCTCAGTCAGTAGAGCAAGTGACTCTTGATCTCAGGCTCATGAGTTCAAGCCCCACATTGTGCGTAGAGCTTACTTAAAGAAAAAAAAAAAGCTAATAATAGTGTATTATTCAGTAGTATTTATGTGTCCAAAAAGCTGAAAGCCTAAGTCTAAGTGGCTTAAGTAATAAAGAAAATGTATTCACTCCAGATATAGGGCTAGTTTCTGAAAAGAATTGAACTAGTAGTCCCAGTGATAGAACTGAAGATCATCTGGTCTTTCTGCTCTTTCTTTACAAGGTCTGCTTCTTCCTAAGCCTAGCACTACTCTGGTAGCCAGATGACTGCCACTGTCTTCCTGGGATGACTCTCCTTCTTCTGTCTAGGGTCTCTACCCTATCTACTAAAGAAAAACAGGAGGCTTTTTTCCCCCTTAATCTTAAGCAAATATCCCTCACATCCCATTGGCTTGGATTACTAGCTCATCTCTCAACCAGTGGATGGGCTAAGCAATTGATGTTTAAGCTTACAACATTGTACATTTAAAGCAATGCTATTTATAACAGTAATTTTCCTTCTTTATTTTTAAAAAATATTTAGTTATTTTTGAGAGAGAGAGAGAGAGAGACAGAGCACGAGTGGAGGAGGGACACAGAGAGGATCTGAAACAGGCTCCAGGCTCCAAGCTGTCAGCACAGAGCCCCACACAAGGCCCAAACTCACAAACTGCTAGATCATGACCTGAGCTGAAGTCAGACGCTCAACCAACTGAGCCACCCAGTTGCCCCATATAATATTAATTTTCTGACAGAAGTGGAAAAAAGGAAGGCAAAATGTATGAATGAACGATGAATAAAGAAAGACCTCTCTCGGGGCGCCTGGGTGGCGCAGTCGGTTAAGCGTCCGACTTCAGCCAGGTCACGATCTCGCGGTCCGGGAGTTCGAGCCCCGCGTCGGGCTCTGGGCTGATGGCTCAGAGCCTGGAGCCTGTTTCCGATTCTGTGTCTCCCTCTCTCTCTGCCCCTCCCCCGTTCATGCTCTGTCTCTCTCTGTCCCAAAAATAAATAAACGTAGAAAAAAAAAAAAAAAAGAAAGACCTCTCTCAATTATTATGAGTTTAATGTTGTAGCCATTTCCCTGGCAAGAGTTTCAATAAATTGAATAATTCTTGTCTGGAAGATAGCTTAAAATTAAACACATCATAAAAAATCAAATGGATAGGAAATATGTAGTAAAAGCACACCAGCATCAAAATTCTAGCAGAGGAAGAAGCTGGTTGTTCTGGATGCAATTTGTTGGTTTTGAGAAAGATGATGTTACTCATTGTGACATTTTGATATTGAGGAAACTGAATTAATTACTTCTTGGCTAAAGAACACACACAGAATTCAGTTAGTTTAGGCTTAAATTTGCCTTGGATACTTATCATTTGAAGAGACTTTTAAAATCTAAATAATAAGAGATATTTTTAATAGCGTATATTTTTTAGTGTGCAGTGATGTTTAATGCCCAGGATGTCAACATTTCTAAAATGACAGCTACACACATCACAAAGTAAAAATACAGATATATTTATAGTATATTATATTCATATATATATTTATACATTCTAAAATATACCCTTGGACAAATTAATAGTGTCCAAGAGCCAGGAAGTGAATTATATAATTCAGGGTGGGAAGGGAGAGTAGCTCCCAAAAGATGCAAGAGGAGGGTTTGGAGCCTACAACTACATAGATCGTCACTGTAATAAGTACTTAAACTTCTGGACAAATCAGCCCCTCTTTGTATCAGCCTCATCATTTATAAAACAAAAATATTAATCTATATAATCGATGAAATTTTTTTTTTTTTTTTTTTATTCTAGAGTCCTCTGATTGTATTAGGGACTTTGAACTTCTGGGCGTAAATTCTAAACTATTTTGCATTGTTTACACGTTGTTAGTTTACATGTTGCCATTTAAGATTCTTATGCCTGGTATAACAGCCCATACTACATCTGTATTGCCCAGTAGCGGGTACATGATAAGTGCCAGATTCTTGCTGAGTTAAATTGGAAACAATGATGGTGACTATGACTCTGTCTTCTTTAAAAATGGATGGGTAGGAGTGAAGGGCTTATTTAGTATTCTTCTAATGTCACGATGACCCCAAAACTTCTCGTCAGTCTTTTCTTATAGAAAAATAGCCAAAAGGGCCAAAGTTGAGCAGAAAAAATACTTCTTAAGGTTTTTAGCTTCCTGGAAATTATGAGCCCTATTCATGGTAAACCACCAAGTTAGATATTTGCATATGAGCATGAGTCTCTCAAATGTGGAAAATAAGAATGCTGCCAAGTAAGAATTTCAATTAAAACTGTAAAAAAAAGATTTTTAAAATTGGTTCTATATTAATAACTGCTATAATAAATGTTATTAAAACTTAAATCTTCAGATTATCTTCTCTCTGCAAGGATGATACAGGGATGCAGGTGTGTTTGTATCTGTGCTTGTATAAACAAATGTCTGTATGGTACAAAAATACCAAAGAGGAAGTAGATAACGTGACATGGGAAGTAATAGAGGGTAAGTGGCTGCTATCCAACGGGGAATCTTTCATCTGGAGTTAGCCCACCTGAAAGTCGAACTCTGTCTAAATAGCCCATGCTGCCTCTGTAGTACAGGGTATATAGAAGTACAGAGAGACAGAGAAATAGACAGAAAGAAGGAAAGAAGGAAAATGAGACCTAGCAAAGGAGCCTAGTAAAAGAAAAAGCTACAGGACTGACCATTTGCTGGGCAAATTTTGCAGAGGATGCTTTGGAAAATAGTGACTCTTTCTGGGTGTTGTATGGAAACCAATTTGACAATAAATTTCATATTTAAAAAAGAAAAAGAAAATAGTGACTGTTTAAAGTCGCTGCACAGTCTTGTGCAGTAAACAAAGTAGAATCTGCTATAAAACTTCAGTGACAAAAAGACTCTGTGCCTTGAGAGAGAACCTGGTACAACTGCAGATAGGGAGACTGGGAATTGTATGCTTTGTGCACAGAAGCTCTGATACAAGAGAGTGACTCTACCATGTACAGTCTGAAACTGTGACAGTGCAAGGGGTAGGAAAGAACAGGGAATCTTGCAGGTCAATGGTAATGGTGCAGAATATGGGCAGGAACAGGAAGGAGTTGTTTCCTTATCCACAAATTCCTTAAATTGGATTAGAAAGTAATACAAGAACTACATGGTTTGCGGGGGGGGGGGGGGGGGCGCCTGGTTGACTGATCGGTAGAGCCTGTGACTCTCGATCTCAGGGTTGTAAGTTCGAGCCCCACATTGGGTGTAGAGATTACTCAAAAATCTTTAAATAAAAAAAAAGAACTACATGGTTTACTGAAAGTGACTTTAGAAAACTGTATATAGTGTGTCCCATACTTGGCTTTAGGCCTTCCCAATCTTTCATCTTGACAATGTTCTGAGTCAAAGAACCCTTTAGATGTTGTTAGAGATAGGCATGGGAACCAGGTGGAAGCATCTGACTCTAGCAATCAAGTATCTAGAGTGGTAGAACTGGATGAGCAGCATCATTTTCCAAGTGCTGGTGGAATCAGTTGTGATCCTATCTGGATGTGTCACACATTCCGTGTGCATACGTACATTCTATATACACATACAGATAAGCGTGGCCAGAAGTCTGTAGAGACCAGGAGAATAATACAATCCACCCAATGCAAGGTTGTTAACTGCCTTTCCATCAGTGCTATATACTTCTACCCAAAAACAAATTAACATAAAAGTTTGATTTCATAAAACATTGTAATGGATTAATATTGATGAGGAGGGAAGTGTAAACAAATGGAATAATATAAATTAGCATTTCTGAATGGGGCTTATTTGTTTTGGAGATTTGGACAAAGTTGTTTATCCTGAAAAGTGCCTCTTAGGCCTTAGGGATAAAACAGTCACTAGAAACTAGTCTACTCTCAGGGGAAAATACAAATAAATGCTCATTTCTCCTTCTGTTATGTGTAAGAAGTTTGTTTGTATCAACAATCTGTTAGTTGTCTAAGTTGCAAGACCAAGAATTGCAAATATTCTCTAACACCACATACACTCCATGATGAAAGCAAGCATTTTGAGAAGTATTAGAATAATTTTACATGTAATATACCCACCTTCGTTTCCTATAGAGTTAAACAGGATTGTGGGTAGAATGATATGTAAGAATTGTTTTCTTTCTGTGGAACATAACACTATAGTGTGAGTATTTATGGAAAGGAGCAATCTTTCTTCAAACTGGGGCCCTTCCAATGAACTTGCTGTATGAGCTTGGCAGAATGACTAAAACTTACTGTGCTTCAGTTTCTTCATCTGTAAATAGGCCTATCAATACATCAATATAGTACCTCATAGGGGCGCCTGGGTGGCTTGGTCGGTTAAGCGTCCGACTTCGGCTCAGGTCATTATCTCACGGTCTGTGAGTTCAAGCCCTGTGTCGGGCTCTGTGCTGACAGCTCAGAGCCTGGAGCCTGTTTCAGATTCTGTGTCTCCCTCTCTCTCTGCCCTTCCCTGTTCATGCTCTGTCTCTCTCTGTCTCAAAAATAAATAAACGTTAAAAAAAATAAAGTACCTCATAGAACTGGAAGAGAATTATGTGGGTTAATAAATATTAAGCTCTTAAGATAGTGCCTGGTACATAATAGTTGCTAAAGAAATGTTAACTGTAGTAGTATTATTGTATATCTGCAGTTTCTAAGCACATTCCCTGAATGAAAGTTTCCTTGATTATTATCTTCCTATAAATTAGCTGATGTTTCCCTTTAATAGAACAGTCAAATAGAAGTTTCCATGTGTATAGGTTGACAATTCCATAGCTCTTTTCCCAAAATCCTAGAAGCTCTGGAAAAAGAAAGTTTTTCATAGCTCATCTGGTGGCAAAATCTGACCTGACCTGATCTGAATTCATTTGGCAGCAAAATCTGATCTGAGCTGATGGAAAGCTATTTATAGTATTTAGATAACCCATTCAGTGTAAATATTGTATGAATATATTTGATTGTGGAATATTGTCCCTGTTGGGATTACCTTTCAACTTTGAAAAATTCTGCATTTTGAAATATATTTGGTCTCCCAGTTTCAGATAAGAGATTGTAGACCTATACTAGTCAGGATAGACAGGATAGAAGAAATTTCCATCTGTGGCTCTGCAAGGCAAGATTTATTAAGCAAGGTTGTGAGTGTCTCCAATTATAAACATCCTGAACCAATCAGCCTTCCAGATCCAAAAAATGTGAAACTTATTTCCTCCATGACATTCATTATCACTAGATCAGTCTTCTCTCCTACTTGTCCTTTCTGCTATAATTTCCAAGGGGCAGTTATTTTGGTATTGGAACATTTATTCTAATAATTCTACTCCTTCCAATTGTTTTAGTCTCTTCCTTACCTTCTCTAACCTCTGTCCATATTCATACAAACACACCAATAAGTACAAGTCAAAAAAAATTCAAATGTGCAGTCACTAGTTTGTATATCTGAAACTAATATAACATTTTATGTCAACTATAGTTCACTAAAAAAAAAAAACAAGAAACAAAAAAAAACACCTCAAATTGTTGGTAGTAGGTATACATTCCCTCAACCGTATTCTTGATTGCCTTTTCCACCTTCCTCAACTTGGGATAAGTGAAGAATTTCAGATGGATGGGTCTTGCTAACCATATTAACTCCCATTTTGCCCTCTAGCAAATGTCCTATTAGTGCGAGCCATTGGTTGAAGAATTGTCTGGTCTTCAGGCAATTCATCTGGTTTTATCTCAGGAAGTTGCCTGGCGATCTCAATCTAAAAGGCCTGTAGTTGTTAATGACTCCTAAAATCTTCAGAGACGTCTAGGAGAAAATTCTACACCTCCTTCCTCTGTGTCTCCAGGGGACCTAAAGTCATGTGACTTACAAGTCTCCAAAATAGACCATCTCCACATCGGATTTAACTACAGTAACTACAGCTAGGTTTCAAAACTTGATCTCACAGTACTTATAGAAAGCAGCAGTCTAGGTGGAACTGAACCTGAAAATCTTTTTGTTCCAGTGTGCTTAGGAGGTGTTCTGTCTTTTGTGTTCAGAGAGGCCTCAGGATGTAGAACTACTTAGTTACCAACAGTAAAGAGGTAAATGTAGGCTTATAACAGTTACTAATTCAAAATAGTGAAGCATTCAAGCCCCAGTGAGGTAAAGACTCAGTTTGGAAGGAAGTATGGTAAAGTGTTGTCTGTATCTGAACACTCCCTGGGCCATTTACCCGTTATGTGTCCTGGAGTAAATGACTTCTTCCGACCTCATTTTCTTGGTCTATATAATAGGCATCATAATACTGGTTTTATAGAAACCCGCCCCCCCCATCACAACAAAAAAATTACTCAGCTGGAATTCAAATTAGATCTGTTTTGACTCCAAAACCACTGATCTCATTCCTGCATCTTGCTATCTCTGGAAGGTTCACACATGAAACAGAACATTTCTTCTGCTGCTAAACACCATAGCTAGGTATTAATGTAGCATGAAAGAGCTTTTGGACAGTGTAGCTTTTGATGATAGGACAAGGTATTTGATGAAGGCTACATGCAGAACACGGCTTTACTAAAATTCAATTTACTTTTAAATTTCAAAGACTACCTTGTCCTAAGTAACAAGCTGACAGGAGGGACAATCTGGAGCTGGTTGTTGTTCTTTCATGGTTAGGTGTCAACCTGGTTATGTGGTACCACGGAGCAAGCCTTAGGAAGTCTTCTAGGAAGCATTGCGGAACTCAATGAGAACTGAACAGGGGAGAAGAAACCGTACCAGAGATTTTAGTTACTTATAAAAATCTAATCAGAGAGTGAAAAATCCTTCTTCCCGAAAATACCACGTATACTGGATATGACAGCTCCATTGAACGCCTTATTTATTACCCAAAGGGATCGGATCCAGATAAGAGGCTGCACCCATTATCAAGGAGACAGTTTTTTTTCCTGTGCTTTCTGTAAATGCACAAGCCGTTGGCTTCCTGGAAGACTTCAAGTTCCACAATCCCTCTATATAAACTTTAGATATCATACTTAAAAGAAAAAAAAATGGGGAGTACAATTTTTTTTCCTATCCCCAGGAACTTGTTTCCGTTGGTTGTAACAGGAGAACAGCTATACAACCTGTTGGTAGACCCTGTCCATGAAAATGCACAACTTAGGCTTGATAGGGAGCCTACTGGAAGGGCAGCCTGAAGACACCACCTTATGTTAGTAGCATTTCCTTGCTTGATATTTTCTTGTTTCCTGACAAAAACTTTTTTTTGGTAGGAGGTGGTGGAGGGTGGGAGATAAGTGGGCATAGGGCTTAAAATAACTGGGTAAAGCACTTAAAATGAGGCAAGAATAGGGAATTGTGGTATTAATACACTCCCTCCTTCTCAGTTTTACCCTATGTAGTCATCCCCTCTGTGGTCCAAGAAGACAAAATTTCTCTATATGTGAATATCCGTCCATAAATATAAATCATGGAGCATTCCAACTTAGGCTGAGAGGAGTACCGTACATGCGTGCATTTTTAGCTTCCTACGATCAGTGTATGGGAGAAGGTGTAGGAAACGTCCATTTCAATTACAAGTAAGTGACTACCTCTGGAATCATGAAGAATTCCCAAGTTTAAATAATAGCAGCAGGCTTATTGTCCAGTTTTTCTTCAGGCATCGGAATGCAGTGGACAATCTTTAGTATTTGCACATCTACGTCTGTGTCCTCTCCTCTGGCATGTAAACTCCTTGGGGATAGAGATACAGTGTCACCTGGCTTCCTGTCTTCAGGGCTTGCACACTTAGTGGCTCACACTGGTGTTTCACAAAGGTTGGTTGATGTCTTCACAATATTGTAGGGCTCAACGTATGCCTTGTGAAATTTAAGAAAGCGATCTCCGTTGTCGGATTTGATGATGGGACTAGTTGTAAAGGGGCATTGTTCACAACTATTTTGTGTCCTTGTTGGATGATGTGCTATATATAGCTTGAAGGTCACATTTTGCTTAAAAGTAAATATCTCAGCTGGCTCCTATAAGCCATTCAGAGCAAGTTTGTTTATGTCCAATAAAATTACACAATGCATGAAGCTACAGGAAACTCATATTCTATCTTCATTTTCCAGCTAAATTAGGCTCTAAGAAAGGAAATAGGCTTCTCTCTCACAGCCTACCACTTTTAAACAACCTCAAAGGCCTATTCCCCATGGGTTATACTTTGGCAGAACACTGATGTTAGCTTGTATATGGGGTCATGTGAAATAATGTGATCTGGACAGTCAGTGGTCCACTGTTTACTACTGGATACTACCTTTCTTATGGCTCCTGCATGAGAACAGAAAATCCCATGTTTACCGCAATGGGGAAACAATGGGAATGGTAGGGGGAGTTGTGTTACATACAACTATTTAAACTCCTGTATATTTATTCGGTTCTGAACAATTACTAGATCAATGCTGGGAGTTTACTGTTGTCTAGATTTCCCTATTACACACAGAATCATTTAGAAGCACAAATGGAAGGTTCCTTTTATATTACATCGTTCTGCCCCACTCCCTTGCTAATAAAGATGGATACGTTAACCAGCAAATCTGAGAAAGGTACAGCATTGGTTCATTTGAACATGACTTCTTTGTAATGACTTAGGAAGCCAGTATCAAATGCTGGCACCCTTCTTGTCTTCTGAGCTTTTGAATTTTCTGTTAGGTGAGGTTGCCAAAGGCTTCTAGGGACCCAGTACATAAGGATCCAGTTTAAAGAGAAATCAACAGAGAATTTTACTGCACATCACCTTGAAAGCCATACAGGCATATGTCATTTTGCAGACGGACAAGCAGGACAGAAAGGGTCTAGCCTCTAGCTTCAGGGAGCAGGTGCAGACCTGAAATCACCTTGGGGCTCTGGAGACGCAGGAAGGTCAGCTTGTCTTTGTAGCACATGCTGATTGTCTCCATCATCTTAGCGTCACTCCCTCTGTGTGATCTGTTTGACGTGTCTCTTTCACACAGGTGTTTGGCTTGGCAGACCCAGCGGAAGTAAGGAAACTGTGCCAAAATTAAAATGAGCACGTTTTGAAAATACTGAAATTTGATCCTTGTACAGATGTTCTTTAATAGGAGAGCTAATAAAAAACATCTCAGAGATGAATTGAGATTTTGGTCTTCCGTAAGAAATGAAATAATATTTATAAGCCATTTTATCAAGGCTTGAGCTTTTCCATTTCTCTCTCTTGACCAGAAAAATAAAAATAAAAGAAACCATTTGTCATTAGTACAATAAAATTCAGTGTATCATCATCTTTGCACTTTATAACTAAAACTTAAAAACAAAACAAAACAGCCTCTTTATGAGAAGGCACCTTTGGACCTTCTGGTGTCAGAAAAATACAAGTGCTGCATCCAGTTCTTTCGTTAAGCAGCCATATGATGAGGGACAAATCGTTTAACTTTACAGCATGTACAGCTGTTGAGATTGGGCCCATCGAATACTAATGGCACAGAAGACTACAAAGAAGGCAGAAAATCAAAAAGTTGCAAACAGGTTCAAAAGGGAAAAAAAATGTTTCTTATATGCAACCCATCTTGAAGAACATATTTATCCATGTCTAGTGTGGTATGCCTCAAAATTTAATTGATTTCTTGTTTTTTTATCCATCTCCCATTGTCACTTGGAAGCCAGGGGAAGATAATGAACCTGAACTTGCCCGCTCAGGGTTTTTACATCCCTGTAGTTGAAAACTGTCGCCTCTCTGTCCCCACAGCATTTAAGTCAGTTCTGGGGTCTTCTCGCCATTTTATCTGATACTTTGCCATAGTAAACACCACACTGCTGAGGTTTGACAAAAAGGTGCCTGATACTTAGGTTGTCCTGCTGTCAGGTCACTGTTGTCCCCATGCTTTCTTGTATCCTTTGCTGATTGCTTTCTGTTGAGCTGGTTTCAGCTGCTTTTCAAATGTCGCAGTGGAACTGGTCATTGAGGACCCTGGTGTCTTCTCTAGGTCTCAAACCAGTCTCCTTGCCCCAACCCTAGCTCTCATGGAGTTTCAGCTCTTTAGTCCCTCCCTCCTCACCCCAGATGGGGCACAAGAGAATGCCTGTATTTCCTGGACTAGTATCTGAGATATGGGGAATCAGAGATGCTGGCCGGTCAGTAAGGGATACCTAGGAGGACAGACTCATCAGGCTATGTAGTATAGCATTGAATTCACCATAGTTCAGTGGGGTGTTTATACTACTGCCCATTGCTTTCTCCCAGGGGTTTGGCCTTGTGTCTTTGTGCACACATCCTTTTCTCTCTTCTCTCTTTGGCATTTCCTTGTCAGGACAGTAAAGTAAGAATTATTTTTATGCCACATAACCTAATCTCCTTTTCTTTTCTTTGGTGCAATCTTGAGCCAGTTCTCCAAGCTTCTGTTCTTAATATATGTTCTAGGATGAAAAATAATATTTCCTTTCTTATTGGTAAAAAATGATTGAATATTAGAGGTTCCAACCTTTGAAAAAATAGGATTTTGAGAGATTGAGAAAATTACTCTTCGTATTCAAAGCGTGATTTTCAAAACTACTATCTTCTTATGGAGCTTTCAAAAATCTCAGTTTGGGAGCACCTGGGTGGCTCAGTTGGTTAAGCATCTGACTTTGGCTCAGGTCGTGATCTCACAGCTTGTGAGTTCGAACCATGTGCTGACAGCTCAGAGCCTGGAGTCTGCTTCATATTGATTCTGTGTCTCTCTCTCTTTGCCCCTTTTCTGCTCATGTTCTGTGTGTGTCTCTCTCAGAAATAAAGACTTTTTTTTTTTTTCAACGTTTTTATTTATTTTTGGGACAGAGAGAGACAGAGCATGAACGGGGGAGGGGCAGAGAGAGAGGGAGACACAGAATCGAAACAGGCTCCAGGCTCTGAGCCATCCGCCCAGAGCCTGACGCGGGGCTCGAACTCACGGACCGCGAGATCGTGACCTGGCTGAAGTCGGACGCTTAACCGACTGCGCCACCCAGGCGCCCCAAGACTTTTTTTTTTTTTAATCTCAGTTTGAAAGCCAAAGTTAAACAATTGCTCTTTGTACTATACAGTTGCCACTGCCTATTTTGTGGAATAAGTCTTAGTCTCAAGGTCTACACTTAATGGCAAAAGGAAATCCGAGGAGAAATAAAAGTAAATCACTAAAACTAGCACTTATATCAGGGTATTTCAAGCCACTTTTTTAGTACTACAAAAATTCAAATCAGAAACCAGTGTGATATTTCTAAGTTTTCCTTGAGCAAGTGATATGATAGCACTAATGTACTTAAATTTTATCAGGTTGTAGTGATGTTAAAACTTATTTGTGATATACTTGAAGTTTTTATTTTGTTTTGGGAAAGTGAAATGAAAGATGAGACAAGAATGACCGATAATGTTTTAGGAATAATTCTCCTTTATACTTCTGTAAAAATTGAGTTTAGAAAACCTCTTCTTGTAAACTTTATTTCATTTAGTACTTAATAGAAATCCTTAGACCTTTAAGTTTCTAAGGGAAAACCTGACCTGGCCCAAATCAAAGAGTTCTCAAATTACATCACCAGGGGAAATGGTTGGGCTTAGAGTATTAGTATGTTTTAAGTATTTCCCTCTTTAAAATAATCTGTCCTGAGAAAGAACCATAAAGTTTGCTGTTCTAGGGATGAACAAGCAGTGAGATGTGTATAGTCAGTGTGTGTGTAAGACGAGGCATCAGATGGCATGACTCTTCTTCAGAAGAGCAAAATGATGGCATTAAGCCACCCTGAATTGTGAGTATATTCTTACAAAACACCAATGCTGAGTAGACAAGAAGCACCTATATTCCCTCCCAAATATACTTCCTAGTTATTACAATTTGATTGCCTTGTCTGCAGAGTTAAAATTTTTTTTAATGTTTATTATTATTTATTTTTGAGAGAGACAGACAAAGTGTGAGCAGGGGAGGGGCAGAGAGGGAGGGAGGCACAGAATCCGAAGCAGGCTCCAGTCTCTGGGCTCTCAACACAGCTCGACACAGGACTCAAACTCATGAACCGCGAGATCATGACCTGAGCTGAAATCGGAAGCGTAACCAAACTGAGCCACCCAGGCGCCCCACTGCAGAGTTTATACACTGTTGCTATTATGTCTAGAAGCGCTGTGGACTATGAATCAAATATCTAGATTCTAACTTCATATTAACTCAACTGGTTAAACAAAAAAGGATAAGGATTATTATAGGTTTCCTTGGCCATGCTATTTAGAGAAGAGTCACCACAATACCAAAGATTTTGGTGACTTACTTTTTTCATGTTTTACCACTAGTAATAGATTTAATGGAAATTCAAAACCTCTTGAAGTAAAATTGAGGTTAAATATTTATTTGAGATAGCTAATTAATAGAGAGCCAATTTAAAGTAAAAACAAGGGGCGCCTGGGTGGCTTGGTCAGTTAAGCGTCCGACTTCGGCTCAGGTCATGATATCACAGTCCATGGGTTCGAGCCCCGCGTCGGGCTCTGTGCTGACAGCTCAGAGCCTGGAGCCTGTTTCAGATTCTGTGTCTCCCTCTCTCTCTGCCCCTCCCCTGTTCATGCTCAGTCTCTCTCTGTCTCAAAAATAAATAAACGTTAAAAAAAATTAAAAAAAATAAATAAAGTAAAAACAAGAAATAGTTGAAAAAATGTTTTCAATGTAAATTACTTTAGATAAATTTATAATCTAAATCTAAGGTTTTAGGTTAGATGAAACAATTTGTTCTAAAAGAGAATATTTGAAACGAATGTTGCCCCGATATAAATGAATTATTTATTTGTCTCGTTTTAAAAAGATTAAAATGCTAACTTGTACATTAGTTCAATATTGTTCATTGGTAGGATTCCTCTTGTAAGCAGCAAGTCAGACATTTTTAATTTCAGAAAAAAAAATGGAACACACACACACAGCCAGTGGTAGGATTTCTCAATGGTAAAAAGATGTCATTTTTTCCAAAACCACAATGAGATAACATTTCATACCCATTAGGATGGCTGTTATGAAACAAAGAAAAAGCACCCCCCAGAATACCAGAAAATACCAAATGTTGGCAAGGATATGGAGAAATTGAACACTTGCACATGGTTGGTGGGGGTGCAAGATGGCACAACATCTGCAGAAAACAGTATGGCAATTCCTCAACAGGCAAAAAAGAAAATTACCATATGATCCAGCAATTGTGATTTTAGATACTTACCCCCCCCCCAAATTGAGGGGGATATTCCAACAGATATTTGTACACAAGTAGTCATGAGCAGTGTTATTCATAACAGCCAAAACATGGAAACAACTCCAATGTTCACTGACTGATGAATGGCTAAACAAATATGGTAGATGCATACGATAGAATATTACTCAGCCTTCAAAAGGAAGGAAATTTTGACACCTGCTCCAACATGGATAAGTCTTGAAGACACTGTGCTTAGAGAAACAAGTCAGTCACAAGAGGACTAATAGTGAATGATTCCGTTTACAGGAAGTACCTAAAATAGTCAAATTTATAGAGACAGAAAATGGAATAGTGGTTACCGAGGGCTGGGGGAGAGGAGTGAGCAGTTAGTGGGCACAGAGTCTCAGTCTGGGATGAGGGAAAACTTCTGGAGCTGGATGGTGGGAATGATGTCATACCATAATGCGAATGTATTGTGATGCTACCAAATTACACACATGAAAATGGTTAAAATGGTGAATTGTATATTGCGTATATCTTACCACAATTAAAAAGATAGGACTTTTGCTTACTCTTAACAACATAACTACTTTCTGACTGCCCTTAGATTTGCCCTCAGGTATAATCTCTGTTCCTGTTGGTTGCTGGCATATATTACCCAATAGTCCTCAATTTTGTCTTCCATCCACTGAAGGAGAGGAATTGGGCAATCTTTCTCTAGCTCTTCTTAAGCTGTTATTATCACCCTGGATGATTAAATGGAAAATATTAAGTCATTACTCTATTTAAACTTGACTATATTTTGGGTTTACTTTTTTTTTTTTTTTTTACATTCTGGTTCTCTTAGGAAAGCATTTCAGATTGAAAGTTTACTTTTTCTTGTCAGTTAAGACCTTTTGATGGCCATAAGTGTGCAGTTTTCCTGAAATTGATTAATATCTTTGTAAATGTCTTTTTTTAATTTTTAAAACGTTATTTAATTTTATTTGAGAGAGAGAGAGTGCTTGAGAGGGGGGAAAGGTCAGGGGAAGGGAGGGAGAGAGTGAGAGTGAGAGCAAGAGTGAGAGAGAGAGAGAGAGAGAGAGAGAGAGAGAGAGAGAGAGAGAGAGAGAAAGGGAAAGAATCTTAAGCAGGTTCCATGCTCAGAGCTCTCCAATGCCAAGTTCGATCCCATGACCCAAGTCAAAATCAAGAGTTAGATGTTCAACTGACTGAACCACCCCAGGTGCCCCTTGGCAAATGTCTTAAATGTAAAATTTTGGTAGAACAAAAGCAATTTTCATGATACAAATACAAATCTTCATCATATAAACTTACCGTGAAAGCATAGAATCTCCATTATCATTACCAGTCAATGACAGGAAAATGAGAATATTATTTCTCACTTAAAAAAAATACAAAACTTCTTTTTATTTTCTAAATTAAAATACATTATTGTATGATGAAAACAACACAAATAAGAGGAATATTTTCCCACATGCTATATAAAATTATATATCTCCTAATTGTATGTACAGAGAAATTGAAACATAAATGATACAGCTTAATAGGTTAATAACAGAGAGGGAATTAGAAACTAGTTTCCATAATAAACTTGATAGGTTGGATCCTCTGTTTCCTGAAATAGCATTATTCCAAGTATCTATACCAGTCAAGATAGTCTTGATAAGTTTGCAGAAACAAACAAACCTGGAAATGCCAATAATTTAAAATACAGAACTTTATTTTTCAGTCGTGCAAAATCTTTTGCAAGTCTAGTGGTTCTCCAGGCAGCTCCTTTTTAGCAAAATCTCAGGTATCTGGGCATATGTTTGTGTCTTGGGGCACCACCGTTTAAACAAGAGCCTTCCAATTTGCCTGGGGAAGAGAACTAAAGAGCTGGGCAGGGGAAGAGCAGGGGCATTTCGTTGTCTCAGCCTAAGACGTGGAATATGTTACTTAAACTCAAAATCATATGACTCTCTCTGACTGCACAGAGCCTGGAAAAGTTTGGTGACACATGTGCATTCAGTGAGCATGAAATGTGTCTGCTAAAATGAGGTCTTCATTCTGAGCTATTCCAAGTGGTGTGAACCGACCACGTCCTGAGAATTTAGGCCACAGGATATGTCAGAGTGCCAGAATAATGGCCGTATTAGTTTTCTGTTCCTGCCTAACAAATTGTCACAAACAGCAGCTCAAACAACACAAAATTGCTGTCTTAACAGTTCAGAGGTCAGAAGACTAATAGAGGTTTCACTGAGCTCAAATCATGGTGATGGTAGGGCTATGTTCCTTCTGGAAGCTATAGAAGATTATCAGTTTCTTGCCTTTTCCATTTTCCAGGGGCTGTCCACATGCCTTGGCTCCTGATTGCTATTCTCTGTCTTCATCCTCAGTAATGTTACATCTCTCTGACCCTTCATGATGACATTTTTCTCTGACCACAGCCAGGCACGGTTCTGTGTTTTTAAGGAGTCATGTCCGTATGGCCCACCTGGATAATCTAGTATAATCGCCTCATCTCAAACTCCTTAATATTAATCACATCTGCAAAATTCCCTTTGCCATGCAAAGTAACATATTGACAAGATCCCGAGTTTAGGATTAGAATACAATTGGCAGGTGGTGGGGATGATTCATTATCTGTTCCGGCCACTTTTTGTCATGATGAAATTCACTCATTTGAATTTAATGTTAATAACTGGTTGCCATCTTAGAACAAAACAGTTTTCAATAGAAGTTTCCATTCCTCTGGATTTTATTTCTTTTTAACAACGATCGGTTTAAATATGGTCCTGTAAATCAGGACTTGAGACCAAGTTTTTATCATGTCTGCTTGCACTGTCTAGCTATTGTGTGTTTGTCTGTTCCTGTTAGTGCTACTATTAGGAAAACCATTTCAACTTTGTTGGGGTAATTTCCCCTTTTCTGCTCTCAGGCTATATAACTTGGGTGCAGCTGACCTTGCTGAAGGGTCCACTGATGCCCACATAAACCAAGCATACCCATCTAAAAATTTGCATTATCCAATCATAACTGTTTATCCAAAAAAATTCCCTCCAGAGAGTGAATTGCAGGACTTAGGTGAGACGGCTCTGAAAAAGGAATTCTTGTCCGACTGGGGTTGCTGAACATAGATGTTGTAGGTATGGAGCTGCTGGTGTCCCCCTCAATCCAGCAAGTGGGGAATGAACCCACTGTAGAGGAAAGTAGGGTTGGAAGACAGAGACAGAATCCTGAATCCCATTGACATTATCCAAACATCTCGATCTAGCCACGCTTGAGATTTTTATTACAAAAATCTATGCTTGAACTCATGACCCTGAGATCAAGAGTTCCCTGCTCTTCTGACTGAGCCCATCAGGTCCCCATTGACTCACCCCCTTAAAATAAGCCCTGAAGGACTGGGGTACTTCATAGCCTCTGCCTGCCCAGAATAACTAGTGTTACCATTTATAATTCTCTCTGTAATGCCACATAAACCCAATATTGCTAATAGTTCTGACAAGCAGCAATCTTTGTGGGTATTTACTTCTCACTTAATAGTCATGCCGGGTGTTGAATGCTCCGTAGACAACCAGTCCAACAATAGATACATCAGTTGGCTTTTACTGCCACGTATGATCTGTGTTCCACAAAGGCATATAGAGGTATGTGAAAATGGGGGAATCATCAAGTAAGCAATGCTTATGAAAGTCATTTGAAAAGCATTTAATAAACTGAATGATGGCAGAAACATTTTTTTTTGTTTTGTTTTGTTTTGCTTTTTGTTTTTTTTTTTTTCCCTTAGTGAGCATGTTGTCCCTGTCAGGATGCAGCTTCAATAATGGAAAAAAACTGTTATAGCTTCCTGCTGTTACTAGATTTTTAAGTTTTTGTTAAAAGAAAGATTTATATTCCTCAATGAGTATGCTCTTGTATGTACATTTTATTCACCATATTTGGGATCCCCATAGTACTAAAGTTGGAAAGATTTTATTAAAGGGGCACCTGGGTGGCTCAGTAAGTTAAGTGTCCAACTTCGGCTCTGGTCATGATCTCACAGTTTGTGGGTTTGAGCCGCACGTCAGGCTCTATGCTGACAGCTTGGAGCTTGGAACCTGGAGCCTGCTTTGGATTCTGTGTCTCCCTCTTCTCTCTGGGCCACCCACCCCCTCCTTGAGCTCGCTCAATCTCTCTGTCTCTCACTCAAAAAAATAAACAAACATTAAGAGCTTAAAAAAAGATCTTAATAGCAGAATACAAAATAGAGTATTTTGATTATAAAACTATATATGTATATAAGTGTATTTACTTAGAAAGGTATTATGAACAAATAATTTGGGACAATAAGATGGGTTATTTTTATCTTAAAAATTTAGTTAATATTATTAATGAAATAGTCATTAGGTACTGTATTTTTGGTAGAGGTAAGAATAAGCAGCTTATCTGTAGAATGCTTATCTAAATATGCTCTGATTGTGTGGATATAGGTAAGAGTTTCATGGGTAATTGATTTTAAGTGGACTATCATTAATTTTCAAGCAGTGTTGCCTTTCTCTTACTCCTATGACATTTTCTCCTGACCTCTGTTTCCCAAGGGTCAGAATTAACATGGTCTTGGGAAAGAATCCTAAGGTCACCTCTGATATTCCCTAATGACTTCTCTCTCAGCAGCTGTAGAAGTGACATAAAGATAGCTTATATTGATCCCCTTGTTCCAGCCATCAAAGGATAAGGCTCTGGGAATCACTTCTTAGACAGCTTCCTGACAGCAGTTTGGTGTAGAGAGAAGGGTCATAAGCTTTCCCCAAGTCCCAAGAGGCTAAATGTAGCCATCTGTCATATTAGAGTCACTACGTTTCTAACTTTTTTTTTTTTTTTTCCTGAACTGAAGTGAATTGGGCAGAAGAGGTTTCCGGAAACATCTCTAGCAAGTCTGATTTATCAGAGGCTGCTGATCACGTACCTCTCATCACACAACCAGGAAGGCTTTCAACCATGGGTTGAAAACACAAACTCCTATATGGACCAGTCAGATAAATGTGAGTGAGTCAGAGGGGCCAGTGAGGATTGTAGTGAACTCTGGAACACAGACCCAAAGAAAGGGGGCTATCCAGCCATGCCTTGCTGTGCACGAAAGCAGCCTCGTGCATGAAAAAACACAAAATCTGAGAATTGCTCGGAAGCTTGTTGAACAGGTGGATTCCAGGCCCACCACAGATATTCTAATTTAACTGGTCTGGGATAGGCCCAGGATTCCACATTTGTGTCTCTCATATCCAAAGTTACTTTGATGAACACGATCCCAGAATCATTCTTTGAAAGACACTCTTAAATGATACAGACTGAATGAATGAACAGGAGTTTTCAGGTTTTAACTGGTAGCTAGTGAACACTGCTTTGGCATGTTGGTTATTTGGAACTGAAGGAAGTTGAGAAACAGCAGATGGAGGAAGCGCTTTGTCCTCTCCCTCTTTCTCACTAAGAGCAGAGTATAAATATCCCATGAGAAAGGTCCCTTCCTTGTACCACCAGCCTTATCACTGGGGAGGGAGTTGATGCTAAGCTGAATCTGTACCAAAAAAACTCACTACATGACCCTAATCCTTCATTAGTTTCCCATATATATTCACCTTCCCACAATTCACTGCTTCAAAAGGCCCAAACCCATTGTTCTTTGTCTCCAATGTATCACCCTTTGTTAACATGATATCAAAGCTCTCAGGACTAACCACTTTGAGGTTTTCACTTCTTTCCTATGAAGCCCCGTATCACGTAAAAACATTAACATAAAATACATTTGTATGCTTTCCCCTATTAATCTGTCTTTCAGTTATTACTGAGAAACTAATCAGTTTATTTTTTAATATTTTTTAACACTTCCTTATTTTTGAGAAAGACAAACGCACAAATGGGGGAGGGGCAGAGAGAGGGAGACACAGAATCTGAAGCAGGCTCCAGGCTCTGAGCTGTCAGCACAGAGCCTGATGTGGGGCTCAAACTCACGGAGTCGAGATCATAACCTGAGCCGAAATCTGACGGTTAACTGACTGAGCCACCCAGGTGCCCCTATCTTGTTTCAGTTACATTTACACCCTCCAGTTACAAAACCTAAGAGGGTCGAGATATAGCTTTTCCTCCCCTATACTAATCTTCACGTAGTTAAGGAGTAAGCTATCTGCCAGCTCCTTGGCCACCTTGCCTAAACCATTTAAGACCATTGTCTACTTTTGGTGCAGCCCCGGGCCTCCAACTACCTGAGTAAGATGTGTGTAGGCAGGGAGGTCAGGCAAAACTGAATTTTCTTTATTTTTGCTGGTCTAAGGCTAGAGATGGTGCCGGTTGGGATTGTGCATTTAAATCTATGGCTTTGGTGCAGGAATGTGCTCCAAGAATCTTTACACAGACCACCTTCAAGGAATTTCATGAAGCAGATTTCATCCTGCTTGCCCTGATACTCTCATTTGTACCTCATTCCACTTGACACATTTCCATGTTTAGAAAACAAGGTTGCTCATCGCTCCTCTGACTGTGTGTGGTTGACCAACTAGTCCTAAAGATTGCTTACTTTGGGCACTGGGGAGTTGGCACAAAGCTTACAGATATGACAATTATGGAATGATAGAGAATCCAGCATAATCAAAGGCTAAATAGGAAGCATAGGATCAGGACTATAGGTCAATGAGGGACCAAGTTAAAATAGGATTGGAATGTTGGAATAGCTTCAGGGTGGTGGAGGTTGAGATGAGCCATCAAAATTGTGTGTGGTGGGGATACATGGAAGGTGAGGAGGGCCTGATTTAGAGTATGGAGGAAGATTCTTGGATGCCAGCCTCTTCTTGCCTTAGACTTTCTTTAAAACTGGTGTACAAACTCCCTCCTTCTCTTCTTTTATTCTTTCTGGTCTGGGACAAGTCAGGATTCCACATTTGTGTCTCTCATATCCAAAGTAATTTTGATGAAGGTGATTCCAGAATCATTCTTTGAAAGGCAGTCTTAAAAGATACAGACTGAACAACTGAACAGAAGTTTTCATTATTTTTGGCTTTATTTTTAATCGTGTTTGCCTTTCATATCTAAACTAATGATTATGATTTCTCTGTTAATTTTCAGACTGTTTATATTTGTTTACTTTTCTAATCAAATTCAGTAGGGATGTCAATATAGTTTTACAAGATATGCAGCACCTCACACACATATTTTTTTCATCAGCAAAAATTTTACAAATCATTAATAAAAATGCAAATGAGACATCAATCTGGCAACAACCTCCTAAGCACTCTTTATTTGGCCTAGGTCTAGCCAGAAGAATGACAAATCATGGATGATTATTCATGCCATTTCAGTTTTTGGAATGGTTGATTTTGCCATTTGGAATGGAACGATTTTCCATGCCATTACCTATCAATGTTGTCATTTAACAAAACGGTTTAATTTCTTGAGGAATATTTCAGTGAAACAACACGGAATGAGTTTCACTACATAAGCTTCATGAAAGCACGGAACTTATTATCTGTTTTGTTTGCTTCAAGTAGATTTTCTTTTTTACTGTGTGAAATAAAATTGATGATAATCGTGTCTCATTGTTTGGACTATTTATATTTCTGCTTAAAAAAATAACCTATATAGACTTAAACATATTTTTAACCAAAGTATGTGTTGTCTGGGGAAAAGTTGTATTCTGAACCCAGAAGTTAAAGTTTTTTCTTAAATCAGTCCTTATGCAGAAGAGATACCCATTGTTTAGTTAAGACTTGAGCCACACAGCAATATCAGCTTTTATATAGTACTGCTTTAAAAAAAAAGTAATTTGAAAGAAAACCTAATTAAATAAAAGGAAATGTTCTATCTCTCGTATTTGATACCTAAGTCTGTAGGAAGCCAAGGAATTATGTCCATGAAGTCATGGCTCAGAATCCGTATCAGTTTATCTGAGTCATAGGTCCATTTTTGAGAATGTTTTACAATATTTAATGTGCTTTTCTCTTTTGTCTTCCTGAATCCAAAATCCTTGTACTCATTCACTCTAAGTATTTATCTTCCTGAGGAGAAATTGGAATTTGTTAAAAAGAAAATGCCAACAGACTATACTCAGCTTTTGACCTTCACACTTTGGTTATGCAACAAGTCATGTACCACTGACCATATTTGCCAAAGATGGCCACATCAGTATGTCCCATCCCACATGCTCTTCTGAAACATAAGCTGACTGGGGTGCCTGGGTGGCTCAGTCGGTTAAGCGTCCAACTTTGGCTCAGGTCATGATCTCACAGTTCGTGGGTTCAAGCCCCGCATCGGGCTCTATGCTGACAGCTCAGAGCCTGGACCCTTTTTCAGAGTCTGTGTCTCCTTCTCTCTCTGCCCCTCCCCCATTCATGCTCTGTCTCTCTCTGTCTCAAAAATAAATAAACATTAAAAGAAAAAAAAACATAAGCTGGCTACTCCCCTAAAGTAGAATCTCACTTTCCTCCCCTTGAAACTGTACTGGCCTTAGTGCCTCTTTTGTAGCTAGTAGAATAAACATAATTCCACTTGACCTGTACCACTGAGTTTGGGATGAGTTGAAATAAACCACACCACTGTATAGATGTAGCACCTCTAGGAGAAAGAGACTTCCATGAAAAGGAAGTGGTGTGGAAGTTTCCATATGTTTTTTTTTTTTCCCCAACAAACTCTTACAACACTATTGCAGTTTTAGAGCAATGAGGAACCTGAGGCACAACCAAAATACTAAGATTAGCACAGCTGGGATTCAGATCCCTGTTTTTCATTTTCTATTCGTCTCCTGAGAATTAGATATTCCAGGCAAATGTTAAAATGTCTCTGGCAAATAACAGGTAAAATTTCATATTATATTAAACAACCTGTGAATGCAGGTGCTTATTGGATCTGGATGGACAGTTTTCTCCGGGGATCTTAAGCCACTACTGATCATCAGTGGAAACATGAACGTAAGGGTAACCACTAAGGAGACCTGCTATCTCATCCAGAATTTAGAGCCCATGCCCCCTTGTTATGCCCATTGCCATCCCTTTGCGATGCACACATATCCATGGGATTTGGGTAAATATTCAAAGATAAACATGCAGGTTATTTTGAGAACTTACTATAATTTTGAAACCACTGCAAATAGTGAGTCTGCTCCTGCAAGATCACGATCAGAGCTGAGTCTTCAAGCTGGGTTATCACAAGCCCACAAGTGACACTTGAATCTGCAAATTCTCTGCTAGGTGATTGGGCTTGAATGGATAGTAGGTGAAGTCCCTTTTTTCTCATTGATCCTTTTTCTTTTTTCTTTCTTTCTTTCTTTCTTTCTTTCTTTCTTTCTTTCTTTCTTTCTTTCTTTCTTTTTGTGGGAGGGTGTGTAAGGCAACCTTTCATATTTATGGATGGCATTTGAGAAGCTGTGTATATGCCTTGTAAGTTCAGAAGCAGGCCTTATGCTCGTTGACATTGGAGCTTTATGACTAAGCCAGCCCTTTTTTGTTCCAGATACTCTCTCCAAACATTTCCTTTTCTACAAACATTGTGTGAGGTGATGGGGGCTCAGTCAGCAGCCTCAGAGCAGGGCCTGTGTTTCTGTTTCTGAAGGTATCTTAATCTTCCCCCTGCTTGTCTTGTACATCTTTTCTCCTCAGGCAAATGTCTATTTAGAATGGTTGCTTGTTAGTCCTCTTTTAACCTCTGTCTGAAAGCATTTCATTTGTTTTAATGGAAAGAATTCTCCCCCACCCTACATCCATCTTCTAAAAAATGCAGAACAGAAAAATAAAGACATAATTCTTTTACTCCGGTGTTTAAAATCACCAACATTCTGTAACATTTGGAACTAAATTTCAAAACACGTCTATGACTCATGACTCATTCATAAAATTTTTGCTTTCTTCCTAAAAAGCTAGCTGACTCTATGAAACCCACTCTCTGGATGTTATCACTTCCCTGGAATCCAGAGCAGGCACCACCGAGAAGGCACAACTGAGGTCAGGGACCCCTACTCACAGAGCGAGTCTGTCCGTAAATATGACCCATGTGCCCGAGAACCCCAAGTCTTGTTTAGAAACCATAATTCTGATCTAAGTACTGAATTGCTATAGACTTACCCTGGAATCTTTTAAGCCACAATGACCTCCATCGTTCTCCCTCCTTGCCCTCCCCAGTCAGCTGGTAGGACAATGCTGAGGATGAAGCTCTGGGAAGGGGGCTCCCCTGTAAGTCTGGTCCTTCTGTATCCTGGGTATTTCATGGGTCTAACCTCTCATGCTTGCTGTGCTGTGTTAATGTCCATCTCCTTCCTGTCTATTCTACCTGTCCATTCTTCCCCCACTTCATCATTCAAAACAGGATTACTTATTGCTGCCTAAAGTAGAGCATATTTTTTTTGTCTTTTCTTAAATTTCTGCACCTATAAGTAAGCCCTCTATTATATAGGGAACTCTGATTCTAGGAACTAACCCACCTCTCCTCTATTAACTAATATTTTGGACCATATTAGGATTCTTTCAGGCCACTAAAATATTTGCTAGCATGTTTTAAAGCTATCTGATTGCTAAGCTCCTATGTTAATGATAAAACTGAAATTATTTTTTTTTGATTTTTTAAAAATTTTTTTAATAAGAAACTTATTGTCAAATTGGTTTCCATACAACACCCAGTGTTCATCCCAACAGGTGCCCTCCTAAATGCCAATCACCCACATTCCCCACGCTCCCACCCCCCATCAACCCTCAGTTTATTCTCAGTTTTAAAGAGTCTCTTATGGTTTGCCTCCTTCCCTCTCTGTAAATTTTTCCCCCCCTTCTCCTCCCCGCTGGTCTTCTGTTGAGTTTCTCAGGATGCACATGTGAGTGAAAACATATGGTTATCTGTCTTTCTCTGTATGACTTATTTCACTTAGCATAATACTCTCCAGTTCCATCCACGTTGCTACAAAGGACCACATTTCATTCTTTCTCATTGCCAAGTAGTATTCCATTGTATATATAAACCACATCTTCTTTATCCATTCGTCAGTTGATGGACATTTAGGCTCTTTCCATAATTTGGCTATTGTTGAAAGTGCTGCTATAAACATTGGGGTACAAGTGCCCCTATGCATCAGCACTTCTGTATCCCTTGGGTAAATTCCTAGCAGTGCTATTGCTGGGTCATAGGGTAGATCTATGTTTAATTTTTTGAGGAACCTCCACACTGTTTTCCAGAGCAGCTGCACCAGTTTGCATTCCCACCAACAGTGCAAGAGGGTTCCCGTTTCTCCACATCCTCTCCAGCATCTATAGTCTCCTGATTTGTTCATTTTGGCAACCCTGACTGGCGTGAGGTGATATCTGAGTGTGGTTTTGATTTGTATTTCCCTGATGAGGATTGACGTTGAGCATCTTTTCATGTGCCCGTTGGCCATCCGGATGTCTTCTTCAGAGAAGTGTCTATTCATGTCTTCTGCCCATTCTACACTGGATTATTTGTTTTTCGGGTGTGGAGTTTGGTGAGTTCTTTATAGATTTTGGGTACTAGCGCTTTGTCGGATATGTCATTTGCAAATATCTTTTCCCATTCTGTTGGTTGCCTTTTAGTTTTGTTGATTATTTCCTTTGCAGTGCAGAAGATTTTTATCTTCATGAGGTCCCAATAGTTCATTTTTGCTTTTAATTCCCTTGCCTTGGAAATGTGTTGAGTAAGAAATTGCTGTGGCTGAGGTCAGAGAGGTTTTTTCCTGCTTTCTCCTCTAGGGTTTTGATGGTTTCCTGTCTCACATTCAGGTCCTTCATCCATTTTGAGTTTATTTTTATGAATGGTGTGAGAAAGTGGTTTAGTTTCATTCTTCTGCATGTTGCTGTCCAGTTCTCCCAGCACCATTTGTTAAAGAGACTGTCTTTTTTCCATTGGATGTTCTTTCCTGCTTTGTCAAAGATTAGTTGGCCATACATTTGTGGGTCCAATTCTGGAGTCTCTATTCTTTCCATTGGTCTATGTGTCTGTTTTTGTGGGTTTTTTTAAACATTTATTCATTTTTGAGACACAGAGACAGAGTGTAAGTGGGGAAGGGGCCAAGAGAAAGGAAGATACAGAATCTGAAGCAGGCTCCAGGCCCGAGCTATCAGCCCAGAGCCCGATGTGGGGCTCTAACTCACAAACCATGAGATCATGACCTGAGGGGAAGTCGCACACTTAACTGACTGAACCACCCAGGTGCCCCAATTTTTTTAACCTTTTTACAAAAGTATTACATACTACCCAGTACCTGAAGCATCTCCTTTGACATTAGGGAGGGCTAAATTACTGGATAGAATCATGTCAGGTAATGAATTCTGAAGCACTTTAACCTGTTTTAGTATTATTTTAAGTTTGTTTATTTTGAGAGAGAGAGAATGAGAGTGGGCAAGCAGGGATGGGGTGGAGAGAGAGAAACCTAAGCAGGCTGTGCATTGTCAGCACAGACCCTGATTCAGAGCTTGATCCCAAGACCCTGGGACCGTGACCTGAGCCAAAAGCTAGTCGGAGGCTGAACTGACTGAGCCACCCAGGCACTCGCCTATATTTTAGTATTATAAAAGTTACATTTGAAGTAAAACACATTAGAAGTTGAAAGACTCAAGTATTTTCATATTCTCAAGGAATTTCTTAAAGGGCTTTCCTAAAGTAAAACATCTATTCTAATGCAAACGTTTGAAAGGTAACATGGGAATGAGAAAATTCTCTAAAGTCAACTCCTAGGATGAAAACTGAGAAAAGAAAACATTACATATGACCTTTTCTTAATACTCTATAATTCCATGCAGGCATAAGTTTGGTTTCCATTAAACGATATTAAAAAATGCTCCAAAGCCTTCCTCTCCTTAGAAGGGTGGCCTGATTAGATATGCCTGCTTTTACATCAAGAATTGCTCTGTTGTTAGCATTTAGAACCTGAGAACCCGAATTTACACTCAGAACTACCCTACTGGGAATACAGCTTCTATGAAATTTTTCTTCTTCTCCTTATCTGCTTTAATGTGGTGTTCCTTCTGTGGAATTTCAGTGTGGATTAATTGGCGACGGATACTATATCCCTTTTTGGCAACCTCTTCCAAGAAACTAATTTTTTTATTTTCTTTTTCGTTCTTTATTTTTTTTTTTTTGGACTGAATATAGAATTTTTCTCTTTAAAACTTAAGAGGATAAGCTTAAGTGGATTCTGCTATAATATAGCATATGAAATCTCGTGCAACTAGGTGGAATCAAATGGTGGTTACATGCGAGAGAAGTACTGTATAGCAGTTTGTATTTTGCTTGTGTGGTTATATTAAAACTATTTATAAAAACTATTTTCTATTTATTAATTTATTTTTTATTCCCATTTTTTTTAATATGAAATTTATTGTCAGTTTGGTTTCCATACAACACCCAGTGCTCCTCCCAACAGGTGCCCTCCTCAATGCCCATCACCCACTTTCCCCTCCCTTCCACCCCCATCAACCCTGTTTTTTCTCAGTTTTTAAGAGTCTCTTATGGTTTGCCTCCCTCCCTCTCTAATGTTTTTTTTAATCTATTTAAGAGGTGTAGGAGACAAAGTATGAACCCTTTAAAGGACACAAATTTTAGGGAAGAAGCACAAAACAAGTTGACATGAAGTTTCAAAGCATAGTTTCAAAAACTCATGGTCCACTTGGTTCAGAAAGGATATTTTTTTTTCAACTCGAGTTGTATTTTTTCAATTCAAAGGAAGCATTCTTTAGAAAGAGGAGCCGAGTCAGTAGAGTGGGTGGGAGATACTGTAATTATTAACCTAGTCACCATGGAAAAAAACATTCCAATTGAGCAATTACATTTAGGCAATTATATTCAGATCCCTCATACTCTGTCAGTCATATCTTCTTTGGGTTTTTCTTTTATAAACCAACAGGCAGAGAACACATAAAAAATAAGGAAAAGAATGTAGGGACCACAGTAAACTTCTTTTCTCTGAGTGAAGGAGACAGAGGCACTTGATTATGGTCTGGAGCTCGAGACCAGAACTGAATATGTGAAAGTGACCTCTTACTCTGATGAGTAAGTATAATAAATTACCTGTGATAGTCATCAAAAATGCAAATTCCTGCATTTCACCATAGACACACTAAGTCAGGGCCTCCTTGAAAAAGGGCCTAGGAATTAAAATTCCAGTAATTCTCCATGTGACTCCTAATGTATGGTGACATTTGACATCCAAATAAAGCCAGTTTAGAGATTAAAAAAAAATTATAGGAGCCAACTGCCTGATAGTAATTAGGACTCCTTCTAAGAATATATTTGTAACCTAAGATTAAGCTAAATTGCATCTGATAATCAATAGTATTTTTTTCTCTGGTGCCCTTACTTTTTACCGAGGTGTTTCTTAGGGTTACCGCTCTGGATAGTATTTTATATGATCTCTTAGGAAGTAGCCAACACACTAATAGTCATGAAAGACTTTCTAAAAGGGGAAAATAGAAGATCTGGGTTCTGGAGCTCGCATCAGTCTTTTGATCTCTCTGGGCTTTGGTTTTTCTCATCTCTCAGATATGGTTTGGACTTTATCAGGAGCTGTGAAGGTAAAGTCAGCAGGTGGAACTGGCCTGGTGAAGCCCCTGAGGAGAAGTGGAGATGGGGACACTGGGGAAAACTCATTGCATTGAAGTGGGCCACCACTGTCCAATTCTCACCAAAGGTTGGCAGGCAAGAATTGAGACCCAGGATTGCCACAGTGTCCAGCTTTTCCAGAGAAGCCGGAAGTCCCGTTTATAATGTGTAATATCCTGATTGTGAAATGGCTGAAACTAACACAAAATATCTAACATATAGCACAGGCCCATACTTTAAGGGATAAATAGAGCACGTTGGTTCCCTTGATTTAGTCCATAGGCCTTAACATCCTTTCTAGTTATAAAATCCTTGGCATCTCATACCTTTCTCACCTCTCCCTAGATCTAAGTTATCATATTGGCAACTCTAGGCACATACATGGAGACAACCTAAATGGTAACTAGGAGAAACCAGTAACAGGGTATTTCCTTAAAGACTTAATCCTGTCTCAGCATAAAAGATTCCCATTCAGATTCCTATTCATTTTTTTAACATTTTATTTTATTTTTATTTTTTTTAACTAATTAGTTTTTTGAGAGAGACAGCGAGTGAGCATGAGTTGTGGAGGCGCAGAGAGAGAGGAAGAGAGAGGATCCCAAGCAGGCTCTGCACTGTAAGTGCAGAACCTGAAATGGGGCTAGAACCTGCAAACTGCAAGATGATGACCTGAGCTGAAATCAAGAGTTGGATGCTGAACTGACGGGGCCACCCAGGTGCCCCAGATTCATATTCATTTTTAAAGGGATGATCCTAAGAGTGCATTCAACATGGCATAAGCCTGGTTGTAGAAACTTAAATTGTCCCTCCTCACTTAACATGTCATGGCTAATGACTCTGTCTGTACAGGTAAATTAGAATTAGGACTAAAAGGTCTCAGCAACCAGGTTGGCTGTGATTGATTAAGTCTATTGTGTCAGTGGTAGGGCCTATATTTCCACTTTATGTACACTTACAATGGAGATAGCTAAAGATCAATGTTTCAGCTGTGTCTCACTCTTTGGCAAATCATAAAGTCTTCAGGAATCTTCCTTTACCTCCCTATAAATTAATTCAATCTTTGAAGTTTTCGATTTTGTTTTTCTATCTTAAATGTTGTTGAATTAAAATCTTGTTGAATTTGGGGCACCTGGGTGGCTCAGTAGGTTAAGAAACTGACTGTGGCTCAAGTCATGATCTTCCAGTTTGCAAATTCAAGCCCCGCATAGGGCTCCATGCTGCTGGCTCAGAGCCTGGAGACTACTTTGGATTTTGTGTCTCCCTCCCTCTCTCTCTGTTCATTTCCCGCTGTACTCACTCTCTCTCTCAAAAATAAGGACAAAAAGATTTTTTTAAAGTCTTGTTGAATTAAAAAAAAAGGCCATGTGGGGCGCCTGAGTGGCTCAGTCAGTTGAGCTTTCGACTTCGGCTCAGGTCATGATGTCACAGTTTGTGGGGTTGAGCCCCATGTCGGGCTCTGTGCTGACAGCAAAGAGCCTGGAGCCTGCTTCAGATTCTGTGCCTCCCTCTCTTTGCCCCTTCCCCATTCTCACTGTGTCTCTCTGTCTCTCAAAAATGAATAAATGTTAAAAAATTTTTTTAAAAAAGGTCATCGTGTACTTACAAAACCTAGTTTGACATCCATATATGCAACATTGACACTCCATCCCCACGCATATTTAAGTATGAAAGATTAAGTTCAGAAAGATTCCTTCAGTAGTATTTAGAATGTTTTCACCAAGTTATTAGATTTCTGCTCCTTGTATTCAACTATACTTTGCTATGTTGAAGAACTGGAAAAATTTGTAAGTTCCATTTGGCATTTTATACAATACTGACTCATTAAATATTTCCAGATTATTAAATGCCCAAGTGAATGAATGGTATCATTCTCACCACTATTCTTTACTGGGGGGAGGAAACCTGACTGGGCATCTCTGAAGGTATATTGAACATACACTTAGATTGAGGTGATCCAGTAATCCTAGCATGGGGGTAGTAAGATTTAGCATTTGTTGGTTCTCTCTGTACCAGATATTTTATGAATTTTATTTCTAAATTCATCACCACCTTCCAAAACAGTTATTCCCATATTATAGTTGAGGAAAATGGGGCTCAGAGATAGTAAGGCCCAAAGAAAGTAAGTGACTTGTCTGAGTCACTAAGCCAGGATCCAAATCTAATTCTGTATGGCTCCAAAGTCCGTATTTTGTCCATTACTTGCTGGTGTCTCCCAGTGCTACAGAGTGGAAAGGGTTTTCTCGGCCCCATTTTTCTCATTGGTAAAACATGGGAGTTGGACAAGATGATCACTACCTTCTGTTTGACTTCTAACATCCTATACTGATGTTTTAGGGCTTTCTGCTGCAGAGAGTATGACTCATTCTTAGGCGAAACCCCCTTTGGATGTTTTCAGATACCTCTGATCCTGGCTAAGATTTTCAAACAGGATGTTGACAGATGTACTTAGTATTAATCTTGTCTCCCGTGGCATTTGGATGTCTGCCAATTCTTTGTCACTCTGAACAATGGAGAGCATTATTTTCTCTGTTGGTTTATTTTCACGTCAACCTACTCTCTACTGTTTCTTTTCCTAACCCTGAGCCATGGGTTTATATTTAACTAGACGCTTGAGTTTGTTTTTTATTTCTTTTAATGTTTATGTGCCCGTTTGGCCAATTCTAATAAAGATTTCTAATTTTTTTAAACAAAATCCATAATTATCTAGGTTCTCTTTAGAACATCATGTAAGACAATGCCACATCTTCATAAAACTGGACACAAATGATAACATGATGTCAGAGGACCACTGCTAGTTGTCAAGTGAACTGTTAGATCAATGAAGATTAAGTTCTCTATATATCACAGACATAACTGAAATCTACATACACACTTGGAAGTACTTCTCATTATAATAGGAACACATTTTAAGTTCCCATAGATTATTTTAAGGCATTTGGAAATCTAAGCTGCATCTTCAACTAATGTAAGCAGCTTAGATACTAAACCAATTTTGATAAAAGTTAGAAATGACTACATCAATAATTTTCTTTACTGCTAGTTTCATTTCAGGAATTCTTCTTTGTGATGATTATATTTACATGGTCACAAAACTAAACAATGGACATAGGAAAAAAAAACAACCCCTTAATTATTTCAGTATTGTCTACCTTTTCTTTTGATGTAATAAGTTCCTATGATGTTTACTCTGTCACTTGGGGGCTGTCTCCACTGCTCCAAAACTGTAATAACATCAGATAATTATTTAATTCTGATATAAAGAACTCAAAAACTTCAAATTGAGGTGCCTGGGTGTTTCAGTCAGTTGAGCATCTGATTCTTGATTTTGGCTCAGGTCCTGATCCCAGGGTCATGAGATCTAGCCCTGCATTGGGCTCTGCAGTGAACATGGAGCCTTCTTGGGATTCTCTCACTCCCTCTCTGCCCCTCTACCCTGCTCACACACACTCTGTCTCTAAAATAAAAATTTAAAAATCTTCAAATAATAATTTTTGGAACCCATCCTTTATAGCCTCTTGCCTTGTTTTAGGCTTAGTGATTGGCATAACCTTTTTAATTCCTATTCTTAACAATGATATTCTGCTAAAACCAACACATGTTGACCATCTTTTTTATGCAGGGTGACAATACTGGGTATGGTGGGAGGATACAAATATACTAAAGATGTAATACATGCCTTCAAAGGGCTTATGGTAAATAGGTAAAAAATGGGCAAAAAACTGTTATATAAGCCAAAGGAGGGTAAATGCTATTAAAAGAACATAAGTAAGTGCCTAAGGAGCTTTGAAGAGTTGGCATTTCACCTGAGACTTGAAGATCAGGACAATTTTAGACAGGGACATGAGGAATTAGGGAAGGATGTTCCTGGTAAAAGAAATAAAGCAAAAAAATCATGAATTTTACCATTTGATCCTTTCTTTGAATTTTCTTCTGTATCCAACCTCTTCCCATGCATTGCTCTCTATGTGGTTAATTCACATTTAGCATGTCAGACTCAATGGAGACCTCATCCTTCTGGAATCCTCCTCCATCCGGTAGGTTATGAATTCAGTTTGAGATTAAGGAATGTCTTTCTCAAGTGTTTTCCATTTCCATAAATTAGTCTCCTACAACTTAATTTCACAAGCTGGAATCCTAGGAATCATCCTTTTTACCTTCATCTCCATCCCTACATCCAGTTCAACATATGTCTCACTAATTCTATTTCCAAAATAAAGATTAAATGGGGCGCCTGGGTGGCTCAGTTGGTGAAGCATCCAACTTTGGCTCAGGTCACGATCTCACGGTTTGTGAGTTTGAGCCCCAGGTCAGGCTCTGTGCTAATAGCTCAGAGCCTGGAGCCTGCTTCAGATTCTATGTCTCCCTCTCCGTCTGCCCCTCCCTTGCTCATGCTCTCTCTCTTTCTCTCTCAAAAATAAAAATAAAACATTAAAAATATCAAAATAAAGATTAAATAAATTTTAGATAAAATATGTGTCAGATACATACAATGGAATATTATTCAACCATAAAAAAAGAATTCTATTTTAATGTTTTCTATGACATGGTTGACCTTGAAAACATTATGCTTAGTGAAATAGCCAGACCAGAAGGATAAGTATCACATGATTCTACTTATATGAGTACTAATAATAGACAAATTCATAGAAACAGAAAGTAGAGGAGAGATTACCAGGGGCTGGAAGGAAAGGGCAGCTATTGTGTAATAGGTAAAGAATTTTTGTTGGACACAATGAAAAAGTTTTGAATATTTATAGTAGTGATGGTTACACAACATTGTGAATGTACTAAATGCTACTGACTTGTGCACCTATAAATAGTTAAGATGACAAATATTTTATGTATATTATATCACAATCAAAAAATTTTTAAAAAGTTAATTAAAATCCTTTTTCTGAAATTATACTTGTTTGGTCCCAGTCACCACTACCTCTCACCTGGACTACCGAAATGCTCACATTGGATCTAGTCTCCACCTATCTGTACACACTCATCGTCTGCTACCTTTCCCTTCATTTACTTCTCTCTAGGGATACTCAATTTGTTACTATTATGAAAATACACAAAACTGTTATTCTGAAACAGTTGTAAACTTGCCATTTCCTTTTGGAGTATGCTTTTCCTCTGCCTCTCTGTTTGCTTGACTCTTTAGCATAATTTGTATTTCAGTTGAAACATCCTTTCTTTCTTAAGGAGGTTTTTGCTGACCTACCTCATCAATGTGTTCTCTACTTCTTTTCCAACCTTTATTTTATATCACAGAACTCCATTTACTACTGCAGTGATCTCTTTCTGTAGCTTTTCTTTTTACCAATGTATTTAGCTTGAGTAACCAAAAAGGTGGTGATGCCATTGCCTAACATGGGAGGAGATAGGGAAAGACCATGTTTGATGCACAGTTAAGTTGGAAGGTTAGATAAACAAAAGGAAGGCTAAAGTTCACCTTTATGAATCTGGAGTTCAAAGAGCAAAAGATGGATTGGAGATACAAATGTGAAAATTATTAAACTCTCAGTGATATTTAAGGCCACGAGAATGAACAAAATAATCCAGAGAAAAACTGAAGATTCAGAAGAAGAGGAGGCCTTGAACTAGGTCTTGAAGATCTTTAGAGATCCTATAAAGCAGAATTCAACAAATTAGAGAAGTAACTATTAAGAACAAAACCCAGAACTCTGTGGTTTGATGTAGGCCAAGAATGGAAATGTGTCAAGAAGAAAGGAGTGGTCCTTTGTGTTGTATGAAGCTCTGGATTCAATTAAGGTGAACACAGCAAAGTTTACACTCAGTCTAGTGTCATGAAGATTGTTGTGGACCTTGATTAGAGTGCTTTAGTGGAACACCATCATCTGAATAGGGTGGACAGAATAAGACCATGGTGGAGTATAAAGCAAATCGGAAGGAGGTAAGGAAAGGAAGACTGTGTGGAATTGTTTACCTTAGAATAAGAGTGGGGAAAAGTGAGTGATGAGAAATCACAGGCTTTTGCACAGGTGTGAGACACCAACCTGTTCCTATGAGAGGAAGGAGCTGCAAGTGTGAGGTAAGGTAAATAAGTGACATACCTAGAAAGGTGACAGCCACAGGCTTGGGAGCACTAGTAGGAGAAAAGAGCCTTGAATGGGAGGAAGCACGCTTTTTCCACTGATACAGAAGGCAACCAGCAGAACATGTGACAATATGAAGCAAGAATTTAGATTTGATAGTGGAAAGAGGAGGGAGTCCCCATTTGACGACCTGTGTCATCAGTGAATTGTAGGCGAGGTCATCAGCTGGGTTTACATGTGGAGGAGGGGAGTGAAGTTTGAGAAGAGATATGAGGATACAGAATAGTTGTCTTGGAAAGTGAGAAAGCCATCTCCTGGAAAAAGAATTGTGGCTGTTTTGCTGGGTAGAGTTAAATGCTCATGTAAGGTCTATAATCAGGTGAAGTGAAACCAATCAGGCAGGTTTTGCTACTTTGTAGGCAGGAGTGGAAACCAGAGATGGAGGGCTTCGATCCCAAGTTTTATCAGGCAAGTGATGGAGAGAGGGAATACGAGTACGTAAAAGAAAATTTTAAGAAATAAATCTAGAAAGATGAGCTGAGGCCAGTTCATGGAGTGCTCTGAATGTCAGGCTAAAACATGAATTTTATTTCATAGGCAATGGGAAGCCATTGATGTTATTTCTGACTATGGAAGTGACATTACCCAAACTGTACTTCTTTATAATTAAATCTTCTTTTAATGTCAAGTGCTGAGATGGTTGAAGGACAGGAATAAATAAGACCATTTGTGAAGGACCAAAGATTAGATAATCATGATCTAAATGAAAGTAAGCAAGAGTTGACTTGAGCCAGACCACTGAAGGATAAATTCCTAAGAGATCTTGGTATCTATCTTACATCTTGGTATCTAAGACCAGCTTTATGGGAGCATTAGGTCACTGGGGAGAGAATCATAAGGGGCTAGGGTAGGATTAGGCAGGATATTATCTAAATTATCTGTCTGGAATCTGTCTGTTTATTAACTAAACAAATGTGTGGAAGCACATAGGCATCAAGTGGTATATTGATCAATCACTAAATGAATGAGAGCCCAAGATGTAATCTGGAGTATTGAAACAAAATTAAAAAATCATACAGTTGTTGACCAGTAATGAAGCCACAGGATGTCAGGAAGAATTCAGGTAATGGTATGCAGGATGGGCAGGGTCAGGGTGGCTCAAGGCACAGAGTATGGCTAACACAGAAATGCTGGGTACTGGTCCAAAGTGCTAAGTGGAGCAGGGAGACCAGCCAGGTTAAAGAGTAGATGTAAGGGACTTTGGAACTAACGTTCAGTTCAGTTGTACAGGATTGGCCAATTTAATGACAAACTTCTGACGTGAACCATGAGTGTGCCAGATTTTAAGCCATCTAAGTATATGTACATGCTAGCGGTAACAGTTGAAATGCTAAAATGAAAAGTCACAAAAGAGCACAGTTGGAGATGTGTCAGAATCAACTGGCTATGATACAGTGTTCAACAATCAGTAATACTTCAAATCATTCCTAGGATTTGACACTCTATTTCAACCTTGAATCCAGAAACTGAGCTAGTGTCTGCATGGGTATCACTGGCAATCTGAAAGTACAACTGATTTTCTGGCAAATCTGTGATGCAGGTTGGTTTTGAATTTTTCATTTAATAAGCAAACTCATTCCATAACCTAGCAATTCATGAACATACTAAACAATAGAACACCAGGACAGACTCCCATTAAGTTTTATTCAGGATCCATTCATCCATCCAACATTTCATGACTATCAGGCATCAGGCACTGTGCTAGGCTATGGATACAAAGAAAAATAACTATCTCTTGTTTCTCTTCAAGAAAGCTCTAGTCTGTTAGTTAAAAAAGAAAAGAATAAGCAAAGAGATGTTTATAATAGATGTTATGACTTTGGTGTACACAAGTTTTATTGGTTACATAATTCATGGGAAGGCCAAGGAGTGGTTGGGGAGATAGTAATGGTGATGGAAATAGTTGCAAAAGACTTTGTGAAGAAGGATCAGAAGAAAAAGGGAGCAAGGGTAGGGATTTGGGTAAAAGGTTATGACATCTTATGAAAAGGATATAGCTGGTGCAAAGCCTTTAGGTACAAGCACAATGGTAATTTGTGGGGAGGGAGGGAAATTCCTAGTAGTTGTATATGGCTATAGTATTTCAATTATGTTCAAATTTGGCTCATTCCATGTAGATTTTATTTTTCTAGTGTAATCTTTTTATTATGTTTTTTCCCTTCCTTGATTTGAAGTTCAATCAAGATTTTTTTTCACTCTTGCTTAACTTCCATAAGCACCAAATAATGTTTAAAATAATGGATGCATATAATAAATCCAGGAATAATATAAATAAAATTTCACCAAAATAGAAATATACATGTGAAACCAGTCATTAGAAATGGTAAGAGTATTTATTTATTACTTTAAATTAACCAGAAGGGAAGCTCATGTAATTGAGGCAATAAAAGACTGTCGGTCTATCACTTTTCTTGGGAATGTTTTCAAAGAACCAAAGCCTTGATATAACATAAATAAGAGTGTTCATCAGCATGTGCTCATGGGGAAGGAAAAATAAAACCTCAACCAGTTTCTATTTCCTTAAGAATTTATTCTGAACTGAATTCTTACCATCTTGGTACTGCTTTATTGACAAATAAATGAAGGTACTTTATTTTGTTTGCCAATATTCCCACATATACATCATTGTTTAGAGGCCACAGCTTCTGCTAAATAAATTACTTCCCTTTGGCTTTAGATCAAAAGCAACTTCAAAAGAAGGACATCTTTTCTCAAATTCAATTACTGGCTCTTGGGACTTATATGGAAAAGTTATGATTATAAAAAAGAAAAGATAATTTGCTTGCATCTGGAAATGTTTATAGTATTAAGATAGATGGATTGTATAAGGTCTGGTTCTAATATCTTCTTAGGATACAATTAATGAAAGAAAAGCCCAAGCCTCACTTGTAGAGTAGGGAACTCTGTATTTCTCTCAATGTCTCCTGACATTCTCCTGGATTTGTGGTGTTAATTACATTCCACTAACTTTCTCTTCTAAGACCCCACTACTGTTAGCTGAGAAGGTCCTCAAGTAAAATCAATTAGATAAATGTGGCTTCCACTATCTCATGAAATCCTTTTTGAACCCTAGGTATGGTGATCATATACCTGGGAATCCATAGCATAATCCTGATTTTGCATATTTTTTGAGTATGAATATAAATTTATATACTAGATCTTATGTCAGTCAGTATCTTGATTTTTAGTTCCAGTAATAAGATCATTATAGATAGGTGAGATCTTACAACTTTGAAGTTAAAAGTTTATTTTAAAACTCTAGGTAATCTTTGAAAGATAGTAAACAAAATTAATATATGGATTAATATTATATGTAGTCTTTAAATGAAACTAGTGTCTGGTTGTGGCATACCTTATAAAAAATAAAAGCATATTGAAAATCATCTACCTTTTTATCAGAAATTTACCTAGCAACCTAGGATAAGACCGAAGATTTTGGCACTCATCCAGAGTCATAAAGACGTTTTTACTATACAGTGCCATCAAAATTGTTTCTCTGTAGAGCTGGGATAAAGAGACTGGAAGGGCCTGTTTGTCAAATAGTTTGTTGACCTACTGGGATTGGCTTAGAGGATGAGACTTTTACTTGAAGTCAGAATCCTATTATACATAGCTCAGTGTGATAAAACTTTTATTACCTATTGTGTTATAAACTTAGGAATATTAGAGTTAAAGAAATGTTAGGATTTTATACACTGAGAAAGTTTATCCTATTGACCTGATTCTTTTAAGCAATTTTTCTGCTCTTGAGGACTCATAATAATTCTTGTTTTTGTCCATACATGGTGTCTGTGTGTCTCTACACCATCTCTCTTGCATCCTTTTATTTCCTTGGCCTCAGAAATTGACCTTTTTGAATTCTAATCAGTTTATAACAATACAAGTTCAGTTTGTGACTGAGAGATCTTCCCACCTTTGTTTGCCAAGTTCTTTTCAGAATCCCCTGGAATGGGAACAGAGCTCTTTCCTTATTCAATAGGGATGGCCAATTAAAAAATGGGCCCTTGGACCATGTTTAGACCATCTTTGTGGAGCAGATGTTCTTTTCTTTTTTTTTTTTTCATTATATGAAAGTTATTGTCAAATTGGTTTCCATACAGCACCCAGTGCTCATCCCAAAAGGTGCCCTCCTCAATACCCATCACCCACCCTCCCCTCCCTCCCACCCGCCATCAACCCTCAGTTTGTTCTCAGTTTTTAAGAGTCTCTTATGCTTTGGCTCTCTCCCTCTCTAACCTCTTTTTTTTTTTCTTCCCCTCCCCCAGGGTCTTCTGTTAAGTTTCTCAGGACCACATAAGAGTGAAAACATATGGTATCTGACTTTTTCTGTATGGCTTATTTCACTTAGCATCACACTCTCCAGTTCCATCCACGTTGCTATAAAGGACCACATTTCATTCTTTCTCATTATCACGTAGTACTCCATTGTGTATACAAACCACAGTTTCTTTATCTATTCATCAGTTGATGGACATTTAGGCTCTTTCCATAATTTGGCTATTGTTGAGAGTGCTGCTATAAACATTGGGGTACAAGTGCCCCTATGCATCAGTACTCCTGTATCCCTTGGGTAAATTCCTAGCAGTGCTATCACTGGGTCATAGGGTAGGTCTATGTTTAATTTTTTTGAGGAACCTCCACACTGTTTTCCAGAGCGGCTGCACCAGTTTGCATTCCCACCACAAATGCAAGAGGGTTCCCATTTCTCCACATCCTCTCCAGCATCTATAGTCTCCTGATTTGTTCATTTTGGCCACTCTGACTGGTGTGAGATGGTATCTCAGTGTGGTTTTGATTTGTATTTCCCTGATAAGGAGCGACGTTGAGAGCATCTTTTCATGTGCCTGCTGGCCATCCGGATGTCTTCTTCAGAGAAGTGTCTATTCATGTTTTCTGCCCATTTCTTCACTGGGTTATTTGTTTTTCAGGTGTGGAGTTTGGTGAGCTCTTTATAGATTTTGGATACTAGCCCTTTGTCCAATATGTCATTTGCAAATCTCTTTTCCCATTCTGTTGGTTGCCTTTTAGTTTTGTTGGTTGTTTCCTTTGCTGTGCAGAAGCTTTTTATCTTCATAAGGTCCCAGTAGTTCATTTTTGCTTTTAATTCCCTTGCTTTTGGGGATGTGTCAAGTAAGAAATTGCTACGGCTGAGGTCAGAGAGGTCTTTTCTGCTTTCTCCTTGAGGGTTTTGATGGTTTCCTGTCTCACATTCAGGTCCTTTATCCATTTTGAGTTTGTTTTTGTGAATGGTGTGAGAAAGTGGTCTAGTTTCAACCTTCTGCATGTTGCTGTCCAGTTCTCCCAGCACCATTTGTTAAAGAGACTGTCTTTTTTCCATTGGATGTTCTTTCCTGCTTTGTCAAAGATTAGTTGGCCATATGTTTGTGGGTCTAGTTCTGGGGTTTCTATTCTATTCCATTGGTCTATGTGTCTGTTTTTGTGCCAATACCATGCTGTCTTGATGATGACAGCTTTGTAGTAGAGGCTAAAGTCTGGGATTGTGATGCCTCCTGCTTTGGTCTTCTTCTTCAAAATTACTTTGGCTATTCGGGGCCTTTTGTGGTTCCATATGAATTTTAGGATTGCTTGTTCTAGCTTTGAGAAAAATGCTGGTGCAATTTTGATTGGGATTGCATTGAATGTGTAGATAGCTTTGGGTAGTATTGACATTTGACAATATTTATTCTTCCAATCCATGAGCACGGAATGTTTTTCCATTTCTTTATATCTTCTTCAATTTCCTTCATAAGCTTTCTATAGTTTTCAGCATACAGATCTTTTACATCTTTGTTTAGATTCATCCCTAGGTATTTTATGCTTCTTGGTGCAATTATGAATGGGATCAGTTTCTTTATTTGTCTTTCTATTGCTTCATTATTAGTGTATAAGAATGCAACTGATTTCTGTACATTGATTTTTTATCCGGCAACTTTGCTGAATTCATGTATCAGTTCTAGCAGACTTTTGATGGAGTCTATGGGATTTTCCATGTATAATATGTCATCTGCAAAAAGTGAAAGCTTTACTTCATCTTTGCCAATTTTGATGCCTTTGATTTCCTTTTGTTGTCTGATTGCTGATGCTAGAACTTCCAGCACTATGTTAAACAACAGCGGTGAGAGTGGGCATCCCTGTCGTGTTCCTGATCTCAGGGAAAAAGCTCTCAGTTTTTCCCCATTGAGGATGATGTTAGCTGTGGGCTTTTCATAAATGACTTTTATGATGTTTAAGTATGTTCCTTCTATCCCGACTTTCTCGAGGGTTTTTATTAAGAAAGGTTGCTGAAGTTTGTGAAATGCTTTTTCTGCATCGATTGACAGGGTCATATGGTTCTTATCTTTTCTTTTATTAAGGTGATGTATCACATTGATCGATTTACGAATGTTGAACCAACCCTGCATCCCAGGAATGAATCCCACTTGATCATGGTGAATAATTCTTTTTATATGCTGTTGAATTCGATTTGCTAGTATCTTATTGAGAATTTTTGCATCCATATTCATCAGGGATATTGGCCTGTGGTTCTCTTTTTTTACTGGGTCTCTGTCTGGTTTAGGAATCAAAGTAATACTGGCTTCATAGAATGAGTCTGGAAGTTTTCCTTCCCTTTCTATTTTTTGGAATGGCTTGAGAAGGATGGGTATTATCTCTGCTTTAAACGTCTGGTAGAACTCCCTTGGGAAGCCATCTGGTCCTGGACTCTTATTTGTTGGGAGATTTTTGGTAACTGATCCAATTTCTCCACTGGTTATGGGTCTGTTCTAGCTTTCTATTTCCTCCTGATTGAGTTTTGGAAGCGTATGGGTGTTTAGGAATTTGTCCATTTCTTCCAGGTTGTCCAGTTTGTTGGCATATAATTTTTCATAGTATTCCCTGATAATTGCTTGTATCTCTGAGGGATTGGTTGTAATAATTCCATTTTCATTCATGATTTTATCTATTTGGGTCATCTCCCTTTTCTTTTCGAGAAGCCTGGCTAGAGGTTTGTCAATTTTGTTTATTTTTTCAAAAAACCAGCTCTTGGTTTCATTGATCTATTCTACAGTTTTGTTTTGTTTTTTGATTCTATATTGTTTATTTCTGCTCTGATCTTTATTATTTCTCTTCTTCTGCTGGGTTTAGGCTGCCTTTGCTGTTCTGCTTCTATTTCCTTTAGGTGTGCTGTTAGATTTTGTATTTGGGATTTTTCTTGTTTCTGGAGATAGGCCTGGATTGCGATGTATTTTCCTCTCAGGACTGCCTTCACTGCATCCCAAAGTGCTTGGATTGTTGTATTTTCATTTTCGTTTGTTTCCATATATTTGTAAATTTCTTCTCTAATTGCCTGGTTGACCCATTCACTCTTTAGTAGTGTGTTCTTTAACCTCCATGCTTTTGGAGGTTTTCCAGACTTTTTCCTGTGATTGATTTCAAGCTTCATAGCATTTTGGTCTGAAAGTATGCATGGTAAGATCTCAATTCTTGTATACTTATGAAGGGCTGTTTTGTTACCCACTATGTGATCTCTCTTGGAGAATGTTCCATGTGCACTTGAGAAGAAAGTATATTCTGTTGCTTTGGGATACAGACTTCTAAATATATCTGTCAAGTCCATCTGATCCAATGTATTATTCAGGGCCCTTGTTTCTTTATTGACCGTGTGTCTAGATGATCTATCCATTTCTGTAAGTGGAGTGTTAAAGTCCCCTGCAATTACCACATTCTTATCAATAAGGTTGCTTATGTTTGTAATTGCTTTATATATTTGGGGGGCTCTGTATTTGGCACATAGACATTTATAATTGTTAGCTCTTCCTGTTGGATAGACCCTGTAATTATTACATAATGCCCTTCTTCATCTCTTATTACAGCCTTTAATTTAAAGTCTAGTTTTTCTGATATAAGTATGGCTACTCCAGCTTTTTTTGACTTCCAGCAGCATGATAAATAGTTCTCCATCCCCTCACTTTCAATCTGAAGGTGTCCTCAGGTCTAAAATGAGTTTCTTGTAGACAGCAAATAGATGGATCTTGTTTTTTTATTCATTCTGATGCCCTGTGTCTTTTGGTTGGCACATTTAGTCCATTTACATTTAGTGTTATTATGGAAAGATATGGGTTTAGAGTCATTGTGATGTCCGTAGGTTTCATGCTTGTAGCGATGTCTCTGGTACTTTGTCTCACAGGATCCCCCTTAGGATCTCTTGTAGGGCTGGTTTAGTGCTGATGAATTCCTTCAGTTTTTGTTTGTTTGGGAAGACCTTTATCTCTCCTTCTGTTTTAAATGACAGACTTGCTGGATAAAGGATTCTTGGCTGCATATTTTTTCTGTTCATCACATTGCAGATTTCCTGCCATTCCTTTCTGGCCTGCCAAGTGTCAGTAGAGAGATCGGTCACGAGTCTTATAGGTCTCCCTTTATATGTTAGAGTGTGTTTATTCCTAGCTGCTTTCACAATTTTCTCTTTATCCTTTTATTTTGCAGTTTCACTATGATATGTCGTGCAGAAGATTGTTTCAAGTTACTTCTGAAGGGAGTTCTCTGTGCCTCTTGGATTTCAATGCCTTTTTCCTTCCCCAGATCAGGGAAGTTTTCAGCTATTATTTCTTCAAGTACACCTTCACCTCTCTCTTCCTCTTCTGAAATACCAATTATGCATAGAATATTTCTCTTTAGTTCTCTAATTTTCCCCTCATACTCCTGGATTTTTTTATTTCTCTTTTCTCAGCTTCCTCTTTTTCCACAATTTTATCTTCTAGTTCACCTATTCTCTCCTCTGCCTCCTCAATTCGAGCCGTGGTTGTTTCCATTTTATTTTGCAGCTCGTTTATAGCATTTTTAGTTCCTCCTGACTGTTCCTTAGTCCCTTGATCTCTATAGGAATAGATTCTCTGCTGTCCTCTATACTGTTTTCAAGCCCAGCGATTAATTTTATGACTATTATTCTAAATTTACTTTCTGTTATATTGTTTAAATTATTTTTGATCAGTTCATTAGCTGTTGTTATTTCCTGGACATTGTTTTGAGGGGAATTCTTCCTTTTCGTCATTTTGGATAGTCCCTGGAGTGGTGCGGAACTTCAGAGCACTTCCCCTGTGCTGTCTTGAATATCTTGAGTTGATGGGCAGGGCCACAATCAGACCTGATGTCTGCCTCCAGCCCACCGCTGGGGCCACAGTCAGACTGATGTGTACCTTCTCTTCTCCTCTCCTAGGGGCGGAATTCACTGTGGAGTGGTGTGCCCCATCTGGGCTACTTGCACACTGCCAGGCTTGTGGTGTTGGGGATCTGGCGTATTAGCTGGAGTGGATCGGCAAGGTGCACAGGGGTGGGAGGGGCAGGCTCAGCTTGCTTATCCTTCAGTGATCTGCTTTGGGAGGGGCCCTGCGGCACCGGGAGGGAGTCAGACCCACCGCCGGAGGGATGGATCCGCAGAAGCACAGCATTGGGTGTTTGGAAGGTGCAAGCAAGTGCCCTGGCAGGAACCAGTTCCCTTTGGGATTTTGGCTGGGGGATGGGTGAGGGAGATGGTGCTGTCCAGCGCCTTTGTTCCCTGTCAAGCTGAGCTGTGTCGTCCAGGGCTCAACAACTCTCCCTCCAGTTGTCCTCCAGCCTTCCCACTCTCTGAGCAGAGCTGTTAACGTATAACCTTCCAGATGTTAAGTCCCGCTTGCTGTCAGAACATACTCCGTCTGGCCCCTCGGCTTTTGCAAGCCAGACTCGGGGGCTCTGCTTTGCCGGTGGGCCGCCCCTCCGCCCCGGCTCCCTCCCGCCAGTCCGTGTAGCGTGCACCGCCTCTCCACCCTTCCTACCTTCTTCCATGGCCCTCTTGTCTGTGCTTGGCTCCAGAGAATCCATTCTGCTAGTGTTCTGGCGGTTTTCTGGGTTATTTAGGCAGGTGTAGGTGGAATCTAAGTGAGCCGCAGCACGCAGTAAGCCCAGCGTCCTCCTACGCCGCCATCTTCCTTTAATCCCTCTGGAGCAGATGTTCTAACAGCGGGCCTCGCTCAAGATGGCAGCTTGACGTTGCAGGACTTCCGGGTCTTACCAGAAAAGCAGAGCAACATTCTCAGCTCTAATTTCTGGGATGAAGGAAAGCACCTATAGAAGAGCTATAATGTTTTCAGATCTTATAGACACCAATTATTATGCCAGCATAATTAACACCCTTCTCCTGGTTCCAGTTGCATATTAAGCAAATCAGGACTGATGCTGTTCCTCTTACATTCACTGTTTATTTCTTCTCAGTTATATGGGGTTTTTTTGTTGTTGTTGCTGTTGTTTTTGTCTAGCACCAAATTGTGGTTTTATTTGATTGAGGATTTAGTAGGATAATCTGGTACAAGGCAGTATATCTTTAAAAATAAATATTCTTACAGACCACCACAATATGCATGGGGGTATATATCTAATATATACACAAGTGTATATATCTAACACTATCCTACTACCAGAAATCAATCCTGTGCCTTCAAAGAGAAGACACCCACTTTGTTCAGCAGACTCTCGTTCTATGCATTCTTTCTAGAGTATTCATTCATTCCTCCAAAGTTATTCATATTACCAACATAGTTATTCTCTAACTTCAGCCTTGTATCAGGAAACACTGGGTCATCAACAGAAATAATATTGAGGTTTCTGGGGAATGCAGGAGAGAACATCATTCACTTTTTCTACTTTGGCATCAAGATGTTTGTACAGTGGTGTTCCAACTCTCTGACAATTGTAACCCACAGATTCTCTCATTTATCTTATGTTGACAAATATCCATCTGCCAGTGTTTGATAAGGGTTCAACTACTTCTCTGCAAATTTCTAGGAGGAAACACCTTTCTTCTCAGCTCTAGTCTGGGTTCTTTAACAGCATTGCCAAACAGCACATGCCCTTCTGGTGATCATAGCAGTCTCCATGGTTAAGTAGGAAAACTTTGAAGTTGATCAAGTTCCAATTCCCATGTGCCTTGTTTGACATTAGCTGGCGTTTGCACTATTATCCCACCTCTCAGGATACAGAAGCCAGGAGACTTTAAAAAAAATCCTAAGGGATGGATAGAAGGAAGGATACCATTTCCTGATAATAGTATAATTCCAAAATTAGTCTTACAAACAAAGGAGGGAGGGAACCTTGACATCATTGAATTCCCACAGCTGGTATAGCTACAAAGGTCCAAATTTTGGACCCCTACCAAAAATTTCAGAATGGATCTTCTTACCCTTTGTTAATTATAAAATAAATATATTTCCAGACCTTTTGCAAAGGAAGGGCCTAAATACGTAGTTGGGAAATGATACAGAGAGAAAGAAGATACATTTTGTACTTCACTGACAAGATAGACCTTATCTTCATCTCCTGGGTATTTTCTACAAGTTTGTAAGCATAACTAAGGTAGATTAAAGAGGACAATGAGAGGTTTTTTTGGTCTTCTGTCCAGAATGTTTTCCCATCTTTTTTTCTGATACCATTTCCTAACCCTTGACCTCTGGCATGTGACACACTTGTGGTCCATGAAAAGATCCCACTGTCTTGGCCATAGCCATCAATCCACGGGTAAGAATATGATATAAGTAGGGTCGATAAAATTCCTGTGTAAGATTCTGAATAGATTCTGTGAGAAAGAAGTTCTGTTCCCTGGAGTTGGAAATAAATTTAGGTTCTTTAGCTGCAAGTATTATAAGCCAATACTGACTACTTAAAGCAAAAAAGCAAAAAAAAAAAAAAAAAAAGAATGCTTATTAGGAGAGTAAGATGGCAAGTCACAAGGATCTTCCTGGGCAGGAGGAAAGGGACATTGTGATTAAACAGTCCCATAGGACTTCAGAGAATGGGAGAGGAACACATCTCCCAAGGAAAATCATGCTTCTACCAAAGACAGAAGGAAGTGGCTGTGAGCAGTCAGAAACAGATGTTCACTATAGACCAGGGCAGCCAGGGCGTCTCCGGCAGTAGCTCAAGTAGAGCTAGTATCAAAGAAGAGCCGAATGAGCAGTCCACGAACCCTGTGCTTCAGCCTGCTGAAAATAGTTACAGTTTGGTTTTTGTCACTTGCACCCAACAGAGTCCGGAGCAACACCTAGTTTTCATGGGAGTGATTTTCAGGACTAGAGGTTTCTAGAATGTCCTTTTGAAAATTAGAAGCACCCTAAATTTGCACGTAGTTAATAAGTCACATTTCTTGGGATCCTCATGATGCATCCCCAGCTTTTCAGACTCCTGGAGCAGTTGCTTGTCCTTGAGGGGACTTCTGAAATCAGACTTCGGCTGTCGAGTTCTATTTAAGGAAGCCAGCCTATTTCAGGAAGACTTCAGTGGACAAAGGAAGAGACAAACTGACAGGCAATCTCTGAATGAGAACTAGAGATTATAAAGATGAATATAAGCTATTCTCTGCCATAAATATTAAAACTCCTTAGGAACTTCTTAGAAAGTACATCTCGAAGTTACCACTCCTACACTCTCTCACTGTCCCTATTATGACTTGCTGGTGTTTCCTGGTCTACATGTAAAATATCTCACCTTGGAATAGCTTCTGGTATTTGAGGATTCAGTGGGAGTGCTTAAGAGAATACTCTTTTCTGTAGATGCGGGGATAATCATGTGTATGTTTGAGGGGGAAGATATCTACTTTTTGTTTTCCCAAGTTCTTGTCAGTTTCTGTGATGGCAGTAACACCCTTGACAGCAGTAGGGAAGTACAGGCAGTCTGTTTATGCTTTGACCAAATATCAGACTGAACCCCATGCAGCCTGATGAAATGGATGGTGAACAGTGCATTTCGACAATGTTCGAGCATTTGCAACAGTGAGATCCCAGGGCCTTCTTTGTTACATTCTTCGAAAATTCTGGTAAGATAAACATCTGTGTTCAGTAGTGAAAGAATGTTGGTGTAGAACTATCGATTAAGTAATTGGTTCTTAATATGAGGAAGGACAGGCTTATGAAGAGCTGTGCTGAGAGAAAGTCAAAAAGGGCAGGATGGCATTGTTGAAAAAAATCTGGACACAAATGGACAGCTACTCAAGATTGGCCTTACTCCAGCAAATCGGAATATAACCTCTCTCTAAATGCTTGGAACTCCACCAAGTCAAGATTTTATTTGGGCCCAAAGCACTCTCATTAAAATACACTTAAACTTGACAAGGTGTTAGTCATTACATCCCAGTGAGGATTGTTTTAATCACTGTTTTTTTCCCAGTTGAGATTTCATAGAACATGAAATACACCACATTAACCACCTTAAAGTGTAAAATTCATTCATTTTCCTATATTAACAATGTTGTATAACCACTGTTACTATTTAATTCCAGAATGTTCTTATCACCCTCAAATCCCAGGGTTTTTTTTTGTGTTGTGTTGTTGTTGTTTTGTTTTGTTTTTAACACCAAGTTTCTATAGGAGCTTTGATCCTAAGGAAGTTTACAGGAAGAGAGAGAATAAGAGGGTTGAGTCCTTGGGGTGGACATCATGATAAAAGATACTCTTGAAAATTTTGGTCCCAGTTGACTGATACAGTTGGTTGATAAAGAGATAAATCTCTTAAATTTTATTTGAACAATATAGAACAGCAATAGTCTAATCATTAAAATGACTAGTGTTTAAAAACAGCCTTGTGCCAAGTGGGTGATGGGCATTGAGGAGGGCACCTGTTGGGATGAGCACTGGGTATTGTATACAAACCAATGTGACAATAAATTTCATGTATAAAAAAACAAACAAAAACATCTTTGTGTCACTGAATATCACTGAAATGTCATTCCTTTTCCATGCCTGCTTGAACACAATGGCTAGCTCTCTTCAGACACTGAGTCCTGGATAAGCTTGTCCTGGGATCTACCTGCACTAACTGGGAGAATCTTCTGAACAGGAGTAAAATTGAGAGATGACTTAGAATTGATATTGCTGTCACTGGGGCAATGGCAACTTGTATGTGTAGGCTAGATACCTTACTTGGTATACTAGCTGTGCATATTAGGAGAAAAGAATGAAAAGGAAAAAAAATCCAGAACAGTACATTTGTACACTGGCTTGAAATCTCTGAACCAGGTCTCTGATGTTCTGTTAAAAGATAGGTGTTCCATCACAGCAAGTGATTTCATGCTCATGTACCAACAAGAGGACTTAGTCACCAATGTCTTTTGCATAGGAGCTTTGTCCTTTTAAGCAAAGGAAGCAAAGGACACAAAGATTGTTTCTGAAACTTAACTTTAGGTTCTTGTGTACTAAGGTTTACCCAAAGGCGAGTCTTAAGGGGTACAGTAGGCATTTTAGTGAATTATGGTGGTAAATAAAGCTGTAAGCACTTCAGATGCAGGCTGTGGAAATGACGGAAGGAATCTGCCTTGGGCTGTGATTATTTGCACAAAGTAAAATCCACAAACAACGCTCAGGCTGTAAGTTTCCTGCTGTGCCAGTTTTATAAGAAAGGTGTTTTTCTTTTCGGTTGAACTTTCCATTGACTTAAATCATTTATTTCCTTGGAGGTAATTTAAGTACATAGCCAATGAAGTAGTTTACTGTGTTGATGTAAAACGAAAAGGAAAAAGTTTGGTAACTCACTGTTTGATCCGTGAGAATATGCTTAAAGGTATTCCTAATATTCTGATCAGGAACATCCCTCTGATCAGAAGAGCTGAATGCCAACCTACTATAGATACAGATTTACTTAGAAAATGAACCAAACGAGGAAAAAAATTGCACACTTGGGTAAAAAATATTCTAATTTATTTGGAAATATCTCCATCTGCTTGTTAGAACTACAGACATAATCTGTAATTATAACAGAGAAGTAGGTTTACGTCAATCCAAGTAGCATGTCATTTAGAATAAAAACTGTTTTGCCCTCTTGCAATTTCAGTTGTTACAATAAGGCAGGCCTTTAGAGTAGGCACCCATGATGACACTTGGTGGAGGATGGAAGGGGATTCCTTTCCCATAGTAGTTTGGTTCACTCTCCATTTTTATGGGGTCTGAAATTGTACCATTGGGCATTTATTTCTTGGGTCATGAAGTCCTTTTGTTCATCAAGAAGAATCTACTTAAAAATTGCCACTACTCATGGGTGGGTGACTCATGAGGCAAGCATTGCATTATATTTTAACTTGACCACTAGTTGAGACTCTATTGGACACGTTGGTTTTGTCCCTTACTCTTTCTTTCTAGTAATGGGTTATCCCTTCCTTTAAGGGAGTGCTTCTCTCCCAGACCAGCCCAGTGCTTCTGTTGGGAGTTGCCAGTCACAACATTCTTCTTTTCCACCCTGATTTCCCTCTATCATGCCACCCAGTGGCAGGGTGCATGACCGGAACCTTGCCCAACCGTAGTACCCCACCCTTGGCCACAAAGATTGGGTCATGTCCCTGCATGGGTATCCAACTCAAGCTAGGAAAGAATGCTTTATTGTACTTTTTCTAACTGGGAGTTGGTGGAAAAATGCTTTCTTTTCTCTCTGGAGGAAAGATGGGGACAGCCTCTAGTTGCTTATGGCCACGTTTCCAGTCTCTTCTGACATCCCACTTGAGAGAATGAAGTCTCAATGGAGACAGAAGCAGAGATGAGTGTTGTCAGAATGTTTTGATAGTGTCTGAGACTCTGTATCCATTGGACTATAAGGCTAATGGCATGCCCTTTCTTAGTTTGTTTATGCCAATAAATCACCCTTTCTCCTTAAGCTATTATGACTGGGACATCTGTCATTTGCAAACAGAGGTCTGAGAACTGAAAACAAACATTTTATAAAAGGATACAAGATAACTAGAGGAGGGCTATTGTTCTGGTCTAGACATGTGTGTGGGAGGTGGGTCAACCCTAACTGGTGTGTGTTTAAATGGAGGGCATTGTGTGTTAAAGCTACCGACATCTTTGCAGACTTTACTTTCAAGTGTGTTAAGACGTAGGACAAGGTGACCACAGTCTCTGCGAATGAAAGCCAATATGACTCTGGGGCCACAAGTGCTTTGACAGTCTCCTGGACTATTGAATTCAGGTTGAGGAACATGGGAGTAATGGGAGAGCAAGAAAGTGCAAATATTTGATTTAAGTCAGTCCACTGACTCACTTTTTTGGCCAAAAAAAGAAGCAACATATAGGTCCAAAACGAGTCACTCTTTTCATCCCTGATTGACCTTAGAATATCTGCCCTTATTTAAATTTGTAGCTGTTCATAATGCATTCAGGTTTTGTGGATTTTTCTTCTAGTAGCTTAAAAAAAAACAAATACAGAGAAAAAAATGGGCACAGAAGGTGGGACTTAATGTTTTCTACCCTCTTTGAACCGTGAGAGTCCCAGTACCTCAGGATAATTTAATTTTGGCCTACTCAAATATCAAAAGGACAAAATTAGACAGGATTTTTCATTAGACAGGATTTGTCATTAGACAGCAAATGATATTTTTGTCAATGATGAGAATTATATACCTTGCAGTATTATCTTTTTCACTAGATGAAAAATATAGTTGATAAGTTGAAAGCTTCTCTCAGGTGAATTGGAGAACTTTCTCCAATGTGCTGTACAATTATTATCAGTTTCTTATTACACAACTAACCTGAAATCTGGCTATGGTGCCCTAGGATAAAGACCTTTAAATGGATAATATCATTGAGTGGATTTTATTCCCTAGGTTTTCATGGTGGCAAAAGCAAATTCATAAGCTATCATTATGTTTTGTGGAAAGAGAAAAACAAATTGACCTTCAGCATTTTTTTTCAAGATGACTGTGTTCCATGCCATTTCATCCCCAGGATAGCACTTTTCAAAATAGAAAATTAAGTCCAAACTCATATTAAAAGCTTTACCACATAGCCGGGATGCTGATGTGTCTCCCTTTCTGAAGCCACCACATCGCCTACTTTCCCCTCCTCCATTTATTTCCACGGTCCTCCTCTTTTTCCAGAATTATTTATGAATAATAAAGGAAACCAGAGGAAGAATAATGGCATGTTTCTGGTTTTACAAGAATGCCACACACGAGAGGAAGACATTTATCCAGGGGCCCACGGTTTTGCAAGAGATCCACCAGGCAGAATGAGGATGGATAGCACTTCTGTAGAACAGAGACAAAATAGCCTTCTGTTCAGAGGTGCATAGGCACACTGGGTAGTGTAAGTGGCTGTCTGGAGGCTGATGGCCTTAGGTGTTGCTCACACTAATCTGGGGCAAAGTAACCAACATCCCTAAGCCTCTGTTTATTCTTTGGGGATCCATAAATGTACTTACTTCAGAGCTTATTCTGAGACTTAAATTCATGTGAAGTGCTTAGCAAAATGCCTGGCACAAAGTATTAAATGGTAACTCATATCATGGCTAAAGATGACGGTCTGAGGGGTCTTTTTCCCCCAATGTGTGTTTATAGTTTCTTAGAGAAGACTTGTTAAAGATCTACACCAAAGCGGCTATTAAAATCTTTCTAAACCACCCAGATTTCCTCCTCTCCCAGCCTTGCCTGCTTGGTTCTGGCTCATTCACCTATTGTTTAAACGCTCTTTTTTTTTTTTTTTTTTTTTTTTTACTTCCCTGGGCCTGCCTTAGCCTACAGGCCTGTCCACACTCATCTCCTTGCTCCACTCAAGAGCTTCATCCATCGGGTCCCCCTTTGGCTCACCTCCCTCACTGCCGCCCAGCTTGTGCAGAGACGCTTATCAGTTCTACCAAGTCCAGCTCTTCAGCCTCAGAGACTTTGCTTTAAGGAACTGCTTATTCATTCTCTGCCTCACTTACAGTGAAAGTGAACCCAGCCTGGAGTCAGTAGTTTGTGTAATATCACTATTCATGTGGAAAGGAGGTCAGGCCAGGCCAGACCTGCATGCTGTTGGGTCAGTATGCTGCCTGGCACTGTGGCCCTGCTTTTAGCTCTGTTGCCAATAAAAACCATATATCTTGCAGGATAGAGGGCCGGCGTGCAACTGTCACGTGGTAATACTGACCTCTAGGGGCTGGCTTTCCTTCACACAGAGTCTTTATCTTCTCATTCAGTTCCAGGACTGTGATGGCAGCCTCTTGCTTAGCTGTTGCCAAATCAGTTTGCAGCTTTTTCAGTTTCCTTTTGTGCTTTAGTTTCTTCAAAAAAAAAAAAAAGTTTCCATCACTAGAGACCGATGGATCAAAGGAATAAAAAGAACTAATGAAGTCAGGACAAACATGGCCTCGAAGTCCAGCTTACATAAACTGCTCTTGGATTATCTAGCTGAAGCCCTTTCTGAGGTCTGTGACGTGGAGTGCTTGTGACCCTGTTGAAGCATTGCGGTAATAAAAGCCACTCTCTACATTCGAGTATCTTTTACCCTCTTGAAAGGTTTTCATGTGCATCTGAACCTTGTATTTTGGTCACTTGTAATAGAGGCAATTGGAGATCAACTTCAGTTGGCGGTTGGCATTTTACCACTGAGGTGCCAGTGCCTAAAACAGTCTGACTTTTTTTCCCAGTCTGCAAGTAAACTCCCGTGAAATGGAGACTTGCTTCTGTGTCATGTTCCACCCTAACACCATAATGGTTTGCATTCAGATAAACTCTGAAGAGTGTGATGCTAGCATGAAATGCTGATGTTTGCAGATATTTACCATGGTATCTATACAGGGAAAGTGATCAGGGGTACAAATGGTTAAGCAGTAGAAGACAGGAATTGCTTGCTATGAAATAATCTGATTGATGACATCTAAACCTTTGAAAGAACTACTTTAGGAAGGTGTTACATAACCCAAGGGTTCACCTTGAGACTTTATGACTACTCCTTTTATGGGTGGCAAAATGAATTTGATTTGTCAAAACCAGATGTAGCTGTCACTACAGAGAAGCCATCTATTGTGAAAAGTTTTGTATTTGCACTTGGGTGATGCTATCTTTCCACTGATGGGCTCACTTTGCCAAGTCTGTATGGACTGGTAATTAGGAATCCCAGAAAATAAATGACTAACATTTCTTATCAGACCTAAATCTTGAGATAGAGGAAAAGAATGGCTTTTGCACACCAAGGAAAACTTCACATAGAAAACATCAGGTGGTAGGGAATGTCTCCCTTTTTTTTTGAGAGTGAAGCCAGTAAAATCAGTTTTTCAAATATGGGATTAGATAGTCATGGACATCCCATTTCATTCATTCATTCATTCATTCATTCATTCATTTTTTTAGAGAGTGAGCTGGGGAGAGGGGCAAAGAGATAAAAAAAGAGAGAAAGAATCTCAAGCAGGCTCCACGCTGAGCCTGGAACCCAACACAGAGCTTGATCCCACAACCCTATGATCATGACCTGGGCTGAAATCAAGAGGTGGACACTCAATGGACTGAGCCACCCAGGCTCCCCTAAGCCCCCCATTTTAAAGACAGATCGTCTTTTAGACTGAAGCAGGATTAGGATTTCACGAAAGCTGAATTAACGACATACATATGGCTAAGGCAGAATGTGTTATTCAAATGAGCATGGTAGTCATGGAACTTCTAGGGAGTTGGAAGGGTAGAATCTGGCATGGTTCCCCAGCACGGTTCAGTTGAGAGGTGCCCTGATCCACAACGTGAGTTCCTGGTTGGTTCAGCAGTTCTCCTAGAGTGTAGTTAGTAATCACAGACTCATTCCATTATGCTAATTATGAAGCACCCTTGTGGTGTCAGTCATGATGCTGTCCAGTTGTTGAAACATCATTGCTGATAAGGCTCCATGGCACTCACAGCTTCTAACTACTTCCATGCCTCTGAGTCTGTTCATCGAAAGCCTTCACCATCTGGCCCACCCTTAGGGTTAGTTCAGGGAGAAACTGAGCTGATCAAGAAATGCCTGGGTTATTTGATAGCTTTGTTTCCCAAAGTAAGTTATTAGATTGGCATGTTCATTGTTACCTCCTTATCTTATCAGTTGGTTTCTGTTTGTTCATGAGGACCTCATCCATTGCAGGTCTGGGGTGATAATGCCTCTGAAGCCCTGTGTGATTTTCCATGTCCTGTCCTGATGCTGCTTCAGGACTGTTCCATGCTCAGATTTTTCACCCTTTGTTTTTATCATTTAGAACTTAGGGGCTAGAAAGTGGGAGGAATGATGTTGAAAGTGAGAAAGTAAAGGAAATGAGGGAAAGAATGGCAAAGGGATTCTTAAGACAGTGTTAACTGAAAGAGTCAGAAAAAAGGGCACATGGGTGGCTCAGTTGTTTAGGCATCTGACTCTTGATTTTGGCTCAGGTCATGATCTCTTGGTTCGTGGGACCAAGCCCCACATCCAGCTCTGTGCTAACAGTGGGGAGCCTGCTTGGAATTCTCTCTAACCTCTCTTTCCTCCCCTCCCCCGCACTCTTTCACAGCGCACGTGCTCTCTCTCTCAAAATAAATAAACTTAAAAAAAAGTGTCAGAAAAGAACCAATAATGGCATGCGTGCTGACACATTAGAGATTAAGTGTGAGGGTGAATGTACCTTACACTGACCTATATAAAAAAGTTAGGGTGATGGATAGAAAGAGTAACCAATAGACAAGTGACAAATCAGAGTTAGCAAAACAGTAATTTAATCCAGTTATTAAGTATATAGATGTTTACTGTAAAATTCCTTCAACTTTTCCGTGCTTGGAATTTTCTATAAGGAAATACTGAGAGGAGTAAGAAGAAAAGATTTCATTTCATCACATTGCTTCTCCCTTAATTCTTTTTTTTTTTTTATCACTTTAGGTTGTTTTATTTTGTGCCCCCCCGCCTCGCTCCCTCCCCACAAAAGAAAAAAAAAAACCACCCCACAAATCCTCTAGTAAGAATTGCAGGTGGTTTTCTTGGGAGGTAATGAGAAGCAACACTTTGAAGATACATAACATAGAAAGAAAGTAAAGGTTGTGCTAATGAATGGATTTCCACTGTTGTCAAATTGGTCTCTGTCCTACTGGAAAACTTCTTTTTTTTAAATTCGGGTTAGTTAACATATAATGTAGTATTGGCTTCAGGAGTAGAATTTAGGCATTCATCAGTTAGATACAACACTCAGTGCTTAACCCAACAAGTGCCCAAACCATTGCCCATTTAGTCCATTCCCCACCCACCTCCCCCCCAGCAACCCTCAGCTTGTTCTCTATTGTTAAGACTCTGTTATGGTTTGCCTCCCTGTTTTTATCTTATTTTATTTTTCCTTCCCTTCCCCTATTTTCACATTTTGCTTCTTAAATTCCACCTTTGAGTGAAATCATAGCATACTTGTCTTTCTCTGACTTAATTCACTTAGCATAATATACTCTTGTTCCATCCACATTATTGCAAATGGCAAGATTTCATTCTTTTTGATTACTAGTAATATTCCTGTGTGTGTGTGTGTGTGTGTGTGTGTGTGTGTGTGTGTGTGTGTGTCTATCATATCTTCTTTATCCGTTCATCAGTTGATGGACATTTGGGCTCTTTCCATAGTTTGGCTGTTGTTGGTAATGCTGCTATAAACATTGGGGTGCACGTTCCCCTTCTAATCAGCATTTTTGTTTTCTTTGGATAAATACCTAGTAGTATAGTTGCTGGGTCATAGGGTGGTTATATTTTTATCTTTTGGAGAACCTCCATCCTCTCTGCCAAAGGGACTGTACCAGTTTGCATTCCTACCAACAGGGTAAAAACAGTTCCTCACCAACATCTGTTGTTTCCTGAGTTGTTAATTTTAGTCATTCTGACAGGTGTGAGATGGTATCTCATCATTTGATCTGTATTGCCCTGATGATGAGTGATCTTGAGTATCTTTTCATGGGTCTGTTAGCCACCATGTCTTCTTTGGAAAAGTGTCTATTCAGGTCCTCTGCCCATTTCTTCACTGGATTTTTTTTTTTTTTTTGGTGTTGAGTTTGATAAGTTCTTTATAGATTTTGGATATTAAGCCTTTATCCAGTATTTCATTGCAAATATTTTCTCCCATTCTTTTGGTTGCCTTTTAGTTTTGTTAATTGTTTCCTTCACTGTACAGAAGCTTCTTATCTTGATGAGGTCCCAATAGTTCATTTTTGCTTTTGTTTCCCTTGCCTCTGGAGACGTGTTGAGTAAGAAGTTGCTGTGGTCAGAGTCAAAGAGCTTGCTTCCTGTGTTCTCCTCTAGGATTCTGATGGTTTGCTGGCTTCTCCCTTAATTCTTTTTTTTTTTTAATTTTTTTTTTTTTTTCAACGTTTATTTATTTTTGGGACAGAGAGAGACAGAGCATGAACGGGGGAGGGGCAGAGAGAGAGGGAGACACAGAATCGGAAACAGGCTCCAGGCTCCGAGCCATCAGCCCAGAGCCCGACGCGGGGCTCGAACTCCCGGACCGCGAGATCGTGACCTGGCTGAAGTCGGACGCTTAACCGACTGCGCCACCCAGGCGCCCCCTCCCTTAATTCTTAATAGATGGTATTCACATTCTGAAATTCATTTTGCAATGATTCATATGCAGATAAGTATTATTTTTTGAAACTTTTCTCAAAGTAGGCATTGATAGTAAATAAACCTAAGCAAAAACTAAATGTATCTTGGAAAGACTCGGTGAGGTGGCCAACAGGGGCTGACATGGTGTCACCAAGAAAAAGTCTTTATCAAGCTACATTTCTGTTTTGACAGGATGAATTGGTGGATAGAGTGACTTGATGAATATGTGTCAGTGGAAAAACATAATGCTTCTCAGTATCAGTTAAACATTTCACCTTTTCAGTTAAAAGAACTTCATTCCTTAAAAAAAATCAAATTTCCAGACCACCTTTTTATCTTCCTCTTATGGTGATTGTATGTTTTGCCTTTATTATTGTTATGATATTTGTATATTTGCCTTATGATCTGAAAAAGTAAGTGAGAATATTTAGTTTGGAGAAGACAGTATACAGGAGAGTCATGACATGTGACTTCAGTGATCTAAGGTACTATTCAAGAGGAGAGGAAGTTGAGTTAAACAGTATTATTTTAGAGATACCTGGGGAACAATGAGTAAAGAAGTCAAGAGGAGGCAGATTTTGGCACAACGTGAGAAAGCACCCTCCAATAATCAGGGCTGCATTCATAACAAGGTAGGATGGGTCCTGGCAAAGGCCTCCTGCTCTGGGAATGATCAAGCAGAGACTGGATGAACATCTTCAGGCAGGCCCATGGTAAACTCTGGGACTTGGGTCGGGAGGCAATTAGAGGTCTGGCTTACCCCCAATTCTTTCCACCTCTGGCTTCCTCCAGTCTCTTAGGGGCACAGCACATTTATGAATGGACACCTCAGCCCTCAAAGTCTCTAAGATGGGTACAGTTTTCAGGGATCCCTTAAAAACAGCTCTGGAATTTGTGAGATGTTCTGTAGGAAGGCCAAAAAAGGCCTGTGGGGCCCTTATTCAAGGATATTATCCTTATTCAAGGATATCCTTATTCAGGATAATGTGACCCAAAATGTGCAAACTTTATTATTTAGCTATAATGGAAAGGGGAAGGGAAGTTTAGATTTAAACAAAAAATTGAATAAAGAACCTTGATTTGTTCTATTGGGATCTTTTGGTTGTTCAAACCAGTTGTTAAGAGTTTAACAACTTTGTCTTTTTTTTTTTTCTTTTCTCCAGACAGAACTGCTGTATGCTATTAATTCATAGATCTAACCAAGCCCTTTGGGCATTTCTAAAAATTCAGTTTGCCAACATGTTTTTTATTAGTCATAGACATCAAATGATTTCAGCAATGATAATATTTTCCTTTGCTTTTTTGGCATTCTTTAGCCAGGCAACCCAAGTGTTGTACTTGAACGTAATTGAGTCTGTTATTGTCTCCTTAGTAACTAGGAACTCCTGTCCATGATTACTGAAAGGACAGGAAGGCTTTATAGCTTGGAGGTAAATTCCTATTACCTTGCTCTTTTCCTACTTCTCCTACAGGGCGGACAGAAGGAGGAAATCATGTATTTGTGCAATGTTTTGAAAAGGAAATATCTATCCATATCACATTGCTGAATAGCTTGCATTATACCAAGTCATCGGGAATTAGAAATCATCAGGGAACTATTTATAGATGAGTTTCATCACAAAGTTGCCAGCATTGTTTAAAATTTCTTGGTCTTTGCACATACTTTGAACTGTGGCCTCAGATTCTAAGCCCAGGCTTTGTCAATTATTGGCCATGAGAAATTGGGCTGGGCTTATGACATTTCCAGGTCCCTAATCCCATGTCACATAGCTGGTGGAGAGTCATTGACATAGCATACAAATGACAGTATCCAGTTCTATATTTGCAAAGTAGTAGATAGGTTTTCCTCTTTTGTCGTTATTCCTTGAAACACATCAGGGAAACTCTTGACCCTCCACTAAAAACACTAAGGTATCCTTTCTAGAGATGTCTTTGTCACACTTTAGAAAATGAAATTTGTTCTTTAACAAGAGCAAGATTTGTCTTCTTTCAAGATTTGTCTTCTTTTCTTTCTCCTTCCCCATCTTCCTCCACTTCCTCCTCTTTCTTCTTCTAAAACAAGCTTTCTGCATAATTGCAGTGATCTTCTCCTCACTTTGGATGGGTAGACAAAACTTAATGTCCTGAAAACAGATATGCAAATAACCTTGATCCATTCCACTGCCAGAGCTGGCCCGATGCCTGGCAGAGTAGGTGGCTGCCTTGGTGGAATGATGTGAGCAGCTTTCTAAAGCCCTACCGCTTGCTGCCTGTGGCATCTATGTCAGGCTTGCCGGAGCATAGCTTCTTCCCACCTTGTCTGAAATCCACCCCATTCAGTCCCCTTCGTTACTTAGCAGAGATAACAAAGACAGGTTTTGTCTCCAGAGGCCACTGATAAAATGCTCACTACCAAGAACATAAAAGAGAATTTGGTTTGAATACAGAACATAGAAGCAGATTTCCCCTTTCATGCCTTTTCTATAATAGCCCATTGTTAATAACAAAACTAAAGTGATGATAGTAGCTTTTGGGTACAACTCAGCTTAAAAAAATCAATTTTACATCTCTTGTTTTGTATTAATGCCATCCTTAGGTAAATATTTTAGAAGTCTAGGAATGGCAAATAGGTGCCTTGTAGTTTGCTTTCTACTCCATGGCAGGCCCTCACTTTGGGGATTTTTTCACCCCAGTTTGCATCAGTGACTTCACAATCCTTAATCCACAATCCCAGCAGCCACTGCTCATTGATGAAACCTAATTGTTATTTATGATCTTGTCTCTGTTTTGTAGGTAAGAGAGTTGAGGGCCCAGGAGAACTTGAGTAGATCATGGTAACCATAATCTCTTAGTAAGTAGCTAATTTGACTTGAACTGAGTTCTTTTGATTCCAAAGACTGATTTTTCTTCTCAGTGGTAGCATAAAGGTTCACTAATCAATAGCACCATTAATTTTTAAGTTACTTAAAGCTAACTTTGTTAGTGACACTGAGTGTGAGTGGCTCTGCTTAGTGGAAGTAGAAAGGCAACAAAACAGACTTGGTTATAAAAGAGTGATGCTGAAGTGTGATGGTGAGGCACTTATAACATAGATTGCTATGATATCACTAGAGAACCTAAGAAATAAAGGAAAGATGTAATGAACCCAACTAAGGGCTGTCTGTGCCAGGTGTTCCTCTGAGCTCTCCTAGTGTCTTTCAAAAAAGGATCTTGGATTGATCCTGGTGATTGTGACCATTTTGTTGGGTCATCTGAAGTGACAAAGAGTAGATGAGATGAAACTTATTCACAAAACACCTTGAATGAAAGACCAATCACAAATGCGAAACAGAGCATAGTCTCCATTCATTTAACAAGGTTACAGGGATTAGTTAATACACAAACCTTTAGGCCTCATCTCAGCCTTGACCAAGAGTCCGGCCCCACGTAACCACTGTTGATGTTTCATGACCAATAGTCAGACTTGGGAAATCATAGCTGACACTTTACAGTTCTCTAAAGTATTCCTCCCATCTGAATAGCTTATTTTGTGTTAGAGCATGCTATAGAAATAAATTTTATTTCTGTTTCCTACTCCCAGAGGATTTGGAAGTTGTAATAAAAAGAAAACAAAATCCCAGTAATTAATTAGACAAACATCTTGAGTCACTACAGAAGAGTTTACCTATAGTTGGAGCCAAGTCTCAGTTCTTTCCCTCTATGGGATAAATAATTCTTAGAGACAGAGGCAAAGTTTGCCAGTAGATGTCCTAGTTTCCAGAAATGCCTGTGCACGTGTTTATGTAAGACAAGTAACAAATTAATACAAGATAAAGAGAGAACTTAGAATTGAAATGAAATCCAATGATAAGGTAGACATGTCTAACAATAGAACTGTCCAAAAGTTGAAATCATTTTGCCAAGGACCATGAGCTACCCTTCCTTGCATGTAGTACACAGACTTATTGAGAATGTTCAAGAGAGAAGCTAATGCTTACCATGTATAATAAGCCAGGCATAGTTCTGAGAAGTTGGTACATTTATATGTTACTACTTAATTTCTTTTTTTGTAGCAAACCAGTGAAGTAGAACTATTATCAATTCCATTTTTAGAGGCAAACGCTGAAGTACATAGATCTTTAAGTAACTTTCCCAAAGTCAAATGGTGACTCACAGTTCAAATCTGAGCAGTCCAGCTTTAGACTGTCCCTTCCATTCCTATGCCATGCATGCCTCAATATCCTACTCAGGGTCCTACATTGTGAACTGTGTAAATGAGATGGCATTTTATGTTCTATAAGTCCATTTCTTAAAGCAAGAAGTGTTCAGTTTCTGATCATGAAGCTTTGAGACATGGGCTGACCCCTTAGCACAATTTAGGAAATCAGAATCACTGAATCCTACATGACACAGAATTGAGTACAATATTTGAAACCAAATTGCCCAACCCTAGCATTTTAAAGATGTGGGAGAATAAGCAGAGAAAAATGACATGATTTGGCCAGTATCATAGCTAATAAAACTGCAAGAGGCAAGACTCAAAGTCAGATTCTCTGACTCCTCATTTCAATGTGTGTGTGTGTGTGTGTGTGTGTGTGTGTGTGTGTGTTTCCCCACTATATCATGTTGCTCCTTGGCCATACAAGCTGAAGGGCAGTGAAATGAGTATATGATTGAAACTTGGAGCAGTAACTAAAACCCCCAAGGTATAAGATCCCGGCGTCAAAAATAGCAGTTATTTAGGCACGTACTTTACCTTAAGTCTCTTGTCACACAGAGAGCTATAAAGGACTGGATTCAGGTCACTCTATACAGTACATATTGGGGTTACATTTGACAGAAAGCAGAATTGTTAGGGGTGCCTGGGTGGCTCAGTTGGTTGGGCATCCAACTTGAGCTCAGATCATGATCTCACAGTTTGTGAGTTTGAGCCCCACATAGGGCTCTGTGCTGACAGCTCAGAACTGAGCCCACTTTGGTTTCTCTCTCTCTCTCTCTCTCTCTCTCTCTCTCTCTCTCTCTCTCTTCCCCTCCCCAACTTGTGCTCTGTCTCTCTCTCAAAAATAAATAAACATTAAATATTTTTTTAAAAAAAGAAAAGAAAGCAGAGTTGTTAGATAATTGAGATCCCTTTCACTTCAAAGAAACAAGCTGGACCCATAAGAAAAACTTGCCCTCATATAGCATTAGAATATCTGTACTCAGTCAAACAAACTCACTCCTAAGATTAAGGGGTGCTGCCTGCCTGTAAGCTCTTTTTTGTGTGAGTGTAACCCTGCCTTATCATTCTTACCCAGTAAACATTAATCAGGCTGACAACCAAGAGTTTTGAGAAAGAAAGAACCTACAGTGCAATAATTCAATAAACAAATTTTCATACTGGCTGAGCACAGCACAAAATAAAACTGAGTGTTCACAAGTTATTTCTCAAAAAGAAAGTGTAGCCAGTGCTTGGTAAAGCCCAATCCGATTTTTGGTCTTACAGTCTCAAATCACACCCTGAGAACAGAGAGAGAAGTGCCTTGTCACACCTAACAGAGCCTCCTAGGAAGCTGTTTTCCAGTCCAATCTTCCCCGGGGACAGAGAGAACCCAAAGGGCCAAAGCTGTACATGAAGCAATTTGACTTTCTCAGCCCCACCTCTACAGGTATTGGTATCATTGGCAAACTGCTGTAGAAAGTGACGTGGGTGGAAGAGAACGGAAGCCAGAGTACAGAATATATAGGTGGGGGAAAAAGAATTCCCATGTCTGCCTTGTGAAAGTGCTGCTAAGCTCTTCCAACATGATTATAAAAATTATGAAAAGGCTTTTCTCTGCAATGACTTTATAATGGGGCACATGCTTGTTTTTGTTTTCTTTTGTTCTGTTCTGTGCCCAGAACTCCTTTTGAACCTGACTAAGGCAGCCTTCTGAGTGGAAATTGGCAGCTATTGGCCATATATGACTTACCCTGAATCATAAAGCAAAGACATGTGTTTGAAGACTGGAAAATTGAGATGCTGAAGCACCAAGGTGCTTAAATCACCTTGAAGGGTTTTCTGGTGTGGTAAAGAGAACCTAATTAAGTTAACCTTCTCAGTAAATCTCTCCTTCAGAAATCCCACTCTGCCTGGAAAGCAGAGAAATGACAGGGGATACCAGCTCAGTGAGTGTAAGAGTTGGCCTTAAGATAACTGACAAAAATGATAAGGAACTCTAAATAGAGGAAAAGAGAATAGTCATAAGAGGAGAAATGATTCTCATATAGCATGATCAAGCTTTGTACAGTGTGTAAGAAAATAGAGAAAGCAGCAAAGTGGGAAGATTTCTGCAATATGTATTTTTCCCATGAAATACCATATTCAAAAAACTGCTCTCTGAATACAGAATTAACACATTTTTACAGCATAAACTTGTAAGTTTGAAGTTAAATGGACTTGATTTCATGTATAACAATGTTAAAACTAATAAAGTGAGTGCATGGCTGAGTGTTTTGTACGTTGTCGAGTGGCATGACATTAGTTAATATTGTTACTGCTATTATTATCTTAGAATCATTACTCTGAGAACTTCTGAGCTAGTGGTTCTTAAAAATTAATTATCGAACATAAGTCCTTACAGTAATATCTGTTAGTTGAGTATTATATAGCTGCAATTAAATAAGTAATTTTTCTATTCTTTAATTTTTTTCTTTTCTTTTTTATATTTTTATTTTAGCAGTGGAAAAGGGCAAAAGGAGAGAGAGAGAGAGAGAGAGAGAGAGAGAGAGTTAGAACCTCAAGCAGCATGGAGACCAACACAGGGCTTGATCCCATGACCCTGGAATCATGACCTGAACCAAAACCCGGAGTCATCCACTCAATGCACTGAGCCACCCAGATGCCCCTCTTTTCTTTCTTTCTCTTCCTTTCTTTCTTTTCTTTCTTTTCTTTTCTTTTCTTTCTTTCTTTCTTTCTTTCTTTCTTTCTTTCTTTCTTTCTTTCTTTCTTTCTTTCTTTCTTTCTTTCTTTCTTTTGAGAGAATGTGAGCATGAGCAGGGAAAGGGCAGAGGGAGAGAGGGAGAGAGAATCCTAAGCAGGTTCCATGCTCAGCACAGAGCCCAATGCAGGGCTCAATCATATGACCACAAGATCACAACTTGAGCTGATAATGAGTTGGACACTCAACCGACTGAGCCACCAGGCACCCCTATTCTTCAACTTTTCAGTTGCTTTAATGTGGTGTATGTCTAGAAACAAAAATGGTTTCATAAGAGTCAAAAATCTCAAGCCAAGTTTTCCCCTAAGAAACTTTGAAGCGTCCAATTAGGTTTGTTGTTAACAATGTTTGACACTTAGTTTGATCAAGGACATTGAAATATGTGTGGAGAAATCACCAGAAATTAAAGCATTGAACTTGGCTCCTTGCTCAAGATGTGATTTACCTTTCTGACTCTTTCATTTAAAAAAAAAAAAAAGGATTCACTTGAATATTAGACTAATTGGGCAATATAAATTCAAGTGAATGGAATAAATTCATGAAGCAGATGGTGGGAAGTCACACACATCTAGCACTACTGGCCCACAGACCAGAACCAATGATAGAAAGTCTTGCCTATGTTGACACCAACTACTTTTATCTAGAACATAAGATAGTGTTTAGCAGTTCAGTTGATACTGCTACTCTAAAAATTCTCTTTTCTTGATTTTCCTCGTCTCAGTTTCTTCTCACCCAGTCACTGTTATAAAGAGGAGGTCATATTATAAGAAAGACTCCGACAGCATAGCAAGGATCACTAAAACAGTGTCTTGGCCTTCAGTTAGAAAAACCAAGTTCCTCAAGATGCTGGAGATACAAAGCAAACAGTTGGTAATCATATAAATTACAAACATACAGTCTTGACAACACCTATAACTATAACCCAGTGACTAAAACTGAACTATCTAGAAGTTCCTTTGCCCATGATTTGCAGGGCAAGGTCACTCTGGTAGTCTGACTGCAAAGACATTTTGTAGTCTCCTCTCCAATTCTGTTCACATTCATGCCATCTGATGAATGTCTACTGAGGAGGCATGCATAATAGGTGACATTTTATCTAGTAATGGTGACATTGTAGACTGTGTCCATTTGATCCCACGCACACAAAACTCATTTCCAACAGTGCAACAAAATCTCTATTTTCTTTTCTCAGAGAAAACCTTTCAATCTGACAATGTTAGCTTAGTATCTCTGTCAGGGTTTTCCTGCAATTCCTGCCCCTTCACCACTGAGGCAATGCACCATAAACCTTTAAAGATGAAAGAAGAAATAGCAGTGGTTTGCCACATCCGAAGACTTCCATACTGAAAAGTGTCAGTCCTGTTCTGTGGAGGGATCTTTTCACAGACCCGGGGAAATGGTCTCAACATTAAGCAGTATTTGCAACCCAGATCTAGTTTCATTCCTCATACACAATGTTCCAGCTGTGACTTTAGTTAAATATTTTTATCTTGTCCTTCTTCACTATTTAGAGAAGCTGTCTCGTCTATGTCATGAAGCCATATTTCACAGGTAGAGAGACAAAGATATTTAGATTTATTTATGGTTCTTTTCAATATTCCTTAGAACAAAAGATTAATTTCAGAATCTGACCTTATGTGTGAATTGGGTTATATGTGTGCAAGACAGGGTTGTAAAGGCATAACCCAGTAAAGGAAATATTAGATGCTTGTGAATCATAAGTAGAAAGTCAGAGAGGGAGGCAAAGGTGTGGTGATTATGTAAACTCTTGCTATGTAGATATTAGCAAGTTTCATATTGCATATTTTAACAAGTCTAGACAAACGTCCTTGTCATAAAACAAGTCATCAAATATAGATCGTTGCTTGGTTTTGTTGGACTCAAGAATCTGTTACTCTCATTTCGCTCTTTAGCAAAATACTTTCTCTGCTTCCATTAAGAAAGCTAGCAGTGAAAAGACAGCACCTGAATCTGAACTCTCAAACAGAAATCTTTGATTAGATTGAAATCCTAGAATTGAGTCCTATCTGGTAGACCTCCAAGCCTGTTCCCATCAACATACCTGCATCTCAGATATGCAAGGATAATGGGTAGGGAGGGGAATATGTGGACTGGGCTTAAAGCCACTTTGCCTCATGTCTTGCTAGTGACTAGTGGTGTCACAACTTCCCAGAGTCTAAGATTGTAAGATTTAGGAGTAATCAGATGAGTTGTTAATCAGGAACAGGTTGAAGGTGTCCCAAGGTAGACAAATGGTGAGTTGTCTATTCTAGTCCTGACCCAGAAAACGTTCAGGAGCCATATTTGATCAGTTCTGCTTTAGAGAGGAACTTTCAGGTCATTGTTAGTGATAATAGGAACAACGTTGTACTGATAGGAAACCATTCAGATTTGAAAATGTCAGGACCCCAGAAAAATATATACTTGGGACACCTTGGACTGAATCTGATCCCCACCCCCAGGTAAGAATGAGGCTGACCTGGAGCCAGACAAACTTCTATAAAACTAAAGTTCAGGAGATACACAAGAAATAAATCTTTTTGACAGTTTGAAAGAATGAATAGATAAATAATATGCTTCCTAATTTTGCTCACATACCATGTATCAGAGTCTAAGCTGACTTCTCCTTCCTTTAATTTCAATTCTATAGTGTCTTATGTCAACTGACAATATCAATTACTGAGTCTAGGCTTTTCCACTGAAGATTTTTTTTAAAAATTTTTAATTACTGCAAAAAAAAAAAGCATGGCATGAAATTTACCATAAAACCATTTCTAAATGTACTGTTCAGTAGTGCATGTACCTTGTTGTGCAACCAACTCATAGAAATTTTTTTCTGGAAAAATTGAGACTCTGCACCTACTAAATAACAGCTCACCATCTTTTCAGACCCTGGAAACCACCATTCTACTTTCCTTTGTGTAAATTTGACTACTCTCATACCTCGTATAAATGGAAACATATAATATATATCTTTTGGTGACTTATATCAGTCTAGTGTCCTCAAGGTTCATCCATGTTTTAGCATGTGACAGGATTTCCTCCCCCTTTTTTTTTTCTTTTAAGTAGGCTCCATGACCAATGTGGGACTCCTTCCTTTTTAGGGCTGAATAATAGTCCATTGTATGTCAATATCAAATTTGGCTTGTCCATTCATCTCTTGATGGACACATGGGTTGCTTACACTTCTTGGGTCTTGTATGGAAGACATTTCTTGAAATAGTGATCATAGCTATACAATAATTATAATACTTGCCTTTCCTAGGTGACTGAAACTTTTCATCTTTTCATTACAGATTGCATTTTTGTCTCCAAAAAAATGTTTACTTTTGTTTTTATTGTCAACAAACTACAGTGGTTCTAAAGTGAGAAGACATTGAGAAGCCATCTCAGGTCTTACAAAGTATTTTGGTAAGACAATTTCTATAATAGATCTCTAAAATTAGAAATCGAATCCTTTCCAATCCTAAAATCACTCCTTTTATGTCTGACATTGGGTCTTTTTTTTTTTTTTTATGAAGGAAAGGTCTATACTAGTATCATTATGACTTACAATTCTTTTACTAGGAAATGGAAAATTCCCCTGGCAGACAAACGGGCCTGGAGTCACTAAGCATACATAATTCAAGAAAGCAATAGCCTAAGAAATGGGTAAAAGTTGATACATATCAGTTGTTGTTAGAAAAGAAACACATAGGGGCGCCTAGGTGGCTCACTCGGTTAAGTGTCTGACTTCAGCTCAGGTCATGATCTCATAGTTTGTGGGTTTGAGCCCCGTGTTGGGGTCTGTGCTGACAGCTCAGATCCTGGAGACTTACTCTGATTCTCTGTCTCCCTGTCTCACTCCGCCCCTCACCTGCTCACACACACACTCTCTCTCTCTGTCTCTCAAAAATAAACATTAAAAAATAAAAAAGAAAAGAAACACACAGGAGAAGGTTATTATCAGAGAAGCCAAGTCAGTGATGAGCTGCTTTTTTTCCTTCACTGACCTTGCAGAAGGGGGCTGTTAAGACTTCACCTCCTGTTTTATACTTTGACATCTGCACATCAAATCCACCTGAGAAGTTCTTGAGCTCAGCTCAAGTTTCTTCCCAGGTCTACTCAATCAAAATTTGAGAGAATTTGGAACTGGCTGGGTCATCCAGCTTTTAAGCTTTTTGGTTGGTTCTGATGTGCACATCTATAAAGGTCAACTAGAGGAATATCTACAGACAAGAGCCAGGTGCTGTTTACAAAGACAGTATGAGTGTCCTAAGGACATATGTGTGTTGTATGCATGACGCAGGCATGAGTGTGAGTTGGGAAAAAGGGGAAAACAGCAGAAAAACTCCAGAAAGATGGAGAAAACTTCAGAAAGTTGCACATGTGGAGGCTTGGTCTATGTAGGCTTGGTCTATGTAACATGTCTGCTATTTTTTTCGTAGATGACTAATTTCAGCTGTAGAAAGAAAGGAATTAATTGGAGCAAAAGAGTATCAGGTTCTGGGAATAATACTATGATATGGCAGTTCAGTTAAAGAATTTGTGGAGTATATCAGCTTCCTTCCTTAGGGTACATGTGAAGAGATTGTAATCACAATGCCACACTTCAACCAAGCCATTCGAAGTTCCAGCACTCCTTCTCTCTCTGACTTGGAAAAAAAAAACTCAGTCTTTCTGATCCTTATTTCTTACCCCTGAGTCCTTTAGAACTCTTTTCAGGTCACAAAACTAAGGAAAGTTCCCATCCCTGCTTTCACACTCATTGCATTATTCAAAGTTATTTCAATGACTTTCATAAGCTTCAAAGAGTTCTAGCAGGAACATTCTAAGTCCTGTTCTCAGTTCTGTCAACAACACAGTAATGTGAGGCGAGTGCCTGGTGTTCACTTTCTCTAATGACAAATGGAAATTTTTAAACTACCTCAGGGTTTACATATGGATGAATTAACTCATCCTGATTAAAACCTCTGAGCCTCAAATGTTCAAAATGAGATGGGGAACAGAGACAATAAAAAGGATACTTCAAGGAAACCTTTTTTTTAATCTTTAAAGTCATATTTTATATTTCTTGTATAAAAGTAACTCAAGATGTTTAAAAAAGGTAACTCGTGCTTATTAAATGCTTTAAGTTCCTTGATAATCCCTGTGAGCACTTAACACACACACACACACACACACACACACACACACACACACACAGAGCTGAAAAGGAAAAGAATTGTCATTTTTGCAGCATAAAATATCTCAAAGATTTTTAAGAGGTAGCCTAATTTTGTCCATTATGGGTGGAAAATTTTATAGGACCTCAAAGTACTCCAAGGCATTCCAGTATATGAAAAAGAGGAATATAACGTAGTCTAAAAAGGTTTGATGTGGAATGTAGTTACTATCAAGTCTTGGCTCATTTGTGTTATTTCAAGTTTTTTTTTCTATCATATCACAAACTGGAGTCACACTGTGCATATTTTTAAGGAGATAAAATATCTATTGTATCTAATTATTTCTTTATTACTTTTCTCAATTGCTTTATTTTTCAATAGGACTGTTATTACTATTTTCTATGATAGAGTAAATGGGGAAAAAACTGTAAATTAGATAAGGAATTATACTAGAAATGCTATTTCTATAAACCTGGCAGAGCCAAGAGAGCATATCAACAAGAGTTGAAAATTTCTACTGGCCTGATCCCAATTTTCCAAGCACATAATCTACTAAAAAACTTCTTAGATGAAGACTTTTGAGGCTACGTTTTTCTGACCAGGTTAAACATTCCAAATCAGATAAAAATTTAAGAGAGAATCCAGCTCATTAGAAAGAGCTGTTTTTCTGTGATTCTCAATAATTTAGTTTTGTTCAATAAACACTGTATTAGGTGCCAGCCTCTGAGGCAGATTTTGGGAATGGAGTAAAGCATAATCCCTTCTCTTTGGAAGCTCTTTGTCTTGTGAGAGAGTCAAGTACATTAACTTCTAGTGTAATATTTGGTGGCAGAGCATGTATAGAGTTGGAGGGGGTCCTTAGCCCTCCCTTGGGGGAGGGGGTCAAAGACAGTTTCCTAGGCGAAATATTGCATGACATGAATCTTAATACATGTATTGGATAGATTAGAAAGAAAGAGGTACAGGACAAGGTCATTCCAGTATGCATAAGACTAGTATTCATAAATATTGTCTATATAGGAAACCTCATGAGGTCAAGTTCAAGATAAAAAGCAGGAGACATATAGCCTAGAAAATAGAAGATCTTTTATATGGTTCTAGGAAGTTTGGCCTTTATCTTGCAGGAAATGGAAGAATTTTAGGTTTGGAGAAATACATGCTATAGATAGATCACCCTGGTCATATGAGGTGGGTACAGTTTCACGAGAGAATATTTAGATGCAGGAATTTCAGTTATAAAAGCATTTCAGTTGTTCCAGTAAATTGGGGACTGAAAGACAAGAATATTTAGGAAGCAAATTGAATCTGAGTGATTGGTTACGTATTTGTGAAGTGGGGAGGGTGGGAGAGTGGGGAAAAGGAAAGTTTTGGATTCCATAATGTTGTGATTTTCAAGCTCTAGTGTGTGTAAGATTTACCTAGTGAGTGTTAAAAATGTGAGTCGAGACTGTTGATCAAGATGACAGATTGCATTGATTTGGGGAGACACCCTTCCCACACAAACTGTATGGTAACACAAAACAATATATTACAGATCCAAACACATATGTAAAAGCCCCAAAGGAGAAATGTGAACTATCTGGATATTAAAAATGCAATGGAAACTCAAAGCAAGTAATCTTGAATAAGAGTGGAAATGAAGCAGATTACAGGGGTATTGTAAGCAGACCTCAGCCTTAGGGGTAGCAGTTTTCATGGTCATTTAGGAATGGGAGTCAACCCTATAGGCCTTGTGCCTAAAAGGGGCTGGGATAGGGTTGCCCTTCTCCTGCATGCAAACCGAGCTAGGAAGAGGCTTTTCATTTGGCAAAAATGGGTAAAAACACATCCCTCATCAACTCAGGGACATCTCAAGAATGCAGGAAAGACATCCTGGAGAAATGTACATCTCAAATCCATGTTGTGTATGGCTTGTGGTTCTGATTTGTATTTATCTTGTCATACAGAAACCATTAGCCAAAAATATATTTTAAAAATGGTTCAGAATTAATGAAGCATGAAGAGAGGCAAACTTGGAACAGTGTATTAGGAGCTCCCATGGAAACAATCCCCACTAAAGATAAGCTCACAGTCTAAAATTACAAAGCACGGAAGTTGGCTCCCTGCAGTGAGAAAGAAGGAGAGTGTCAGCATACACAACCAACAGAAGAACCATACCTAGAAACTCTTAATGATGGAGGAATCTGAAAGGGTTTTAATGTCCAAAAATAATTTTAAAAATCAAGAATAAGGCATTATGGGGAAAAAAGAACAAGTATGAAAAAAAAACAGGTAAAAATTTGGAAATAAACATCATCAAAAAATATATGGGTTAAACCAGAGAATAGATAAAACAGATAAAAGATCTAGGACATTTGTGGACAATCTAGGGGAAAATCATGAGAATCTACAGAAGTGAACAGATAGAACATATGGAAGACTTTTAAGAGACATAGAGTACAGAGAGGAATCTCTAAGTCTAAGATGGTTTCCAAAAGAAGGACAAGAGAGGTAAATTTTATATTTGAGGTCATTGTTGAAATATGTGAGGTATTTGAGGTAAAATGTGGAGAAATTTCCAGAAATGAAGGAAGACCTAATTCTCCAGACTTACAAATTACATTGAGTTCTGGAAGAAAAAGTTTAAAATGGGCATCTTGGGTCCTACTCTTAGAGATTCTAATTTACAAACAAGTATTATCACAAATCTTTGTAACCTTCAGTATCTCATGACACACCGGGAACCCATTCTTGGAACACTTAGTATTCTGGCACTCCAGTGGGTAAATTGTGGGATAGATCGTTAGCTCAGTCCTGTGGGCTCAAGGCAAATCATTTTATTTAACCAGGAGCTTTGTGGTCATATACAAATGTTGACAGAAAGGATGTAGTTGAGAGGAGTGGTTTAAATTTACCAGAAAATAATGAATAGTTGAATTTCTCAGATTCCTGAGATGGTGGGTGAGGATTAGCTCCCAAACCAGGTAAGTGTTGGCCCAGAAGAAGCAGGGATGCCTGTGTGTGTGCTGGTAGAAAGGTAGAGTCCTGTCTGATAACATTTCTAGGATATATTTTAAAATTTTTTTAATGTTTATTTATGTGTGTGTGTGTGTGTGTGTGTGTGTGTGTGTGTGACAGAGAGAGAGAAGGAAAGAGAGAGAGAGAAGGAGGGAGGGAGGGACAGGGAGACACAGAATCCAAAGCAGGCTCCAGGCTCTGAGCTGTCAGTACAGAGCCCGACACAGGGCTCAAACTCGTGAACCACGAGATCATGATCTGAGCTAAAATCGGATGATTAACCAACTGAGCCACCAAAGCGCCCCATCTAGTATAATTTTGAGCTCGATACGATGGATGTACCAGCATCAAAGCACTCCCATCCTGATCCCTGCTCAACAATCTTATTTGTAAACCATTGAGAACCAATGTAAATACAAAAAGCTTACTACTGAGAAACTTGGAGAAAATCAGACTGTGAAACAACCTGGACACTAGGGAGGCTTTGCAGCAGCCAGCACAACAACCAAACTCACTGGCAGTACTAGGCTAGAGTCGTAGGCAGCGCCCCTCTTACAGAGCCTTTACTGTGGCACTGGGTGTTGAATGCATCCTACAGCTCCTGCTACTTTTGCCTCTGCTTCTTTGGAAACTGGACTTTGCTCCTGCTCTGAGGAATTCTCCCTGCCCTTTTCTGTGCATCTCCAACCCCCAGTTCACAGTACAGGAAATGTGCATGTGATTTGTCATATTACTTCACCCAGGCTGCAGGGCGGCCTGGAAAGTTATCTGGCCTGCTGTGCTTGGTGGGCTCCATTTCTCTTGAAGATCTATGTACTGGAGAATTCCCCCATTGTAGGTAAGGGGATCAGAATTCTGAGCAGTGCAAAATGTCCCCCAAGGTTACTGCTGCGTCCCATGGAGTACCTACCTGTGTGGGAGATAAATAAAGGTGCCTACGGAGGGAGATGCATCTTTGTGCATCAGCTGATGGAGTATCTTTGAATGGATTTTTAAAACTTTTTAAATGTTTATTTATTTTTGAGAGAGAGAGACAGAGAGTGAGCAGGGGAAGGACAGGGAGGGAGGGCGACACAGAATCCGAAGCAGGCTCCAAGCTCTGAGCTGTCAGCACAGAGCCGGACGCAGGGCTTGAACTCATGGATCACGAGATCATGACCCAAACTGAAGTTGGATGTTAAAATGACTGAGCCACCCAGGCGCCCCTGAATGAATTTTTTTAAAGTATGCTTTCCTCTAGAAGGGTCCTTTCCTGAGCCAAGGTGCTCAGATAAGCAGAATATAACTGGAAGTTAGTCCCCACATGCCCTTTAGCTTGGCGTCCTCGTTCACAGCATAACCTCCCCGACTATATATGATGTTCTTCAAGGCTCCACAAGTGCCAAAGACAAAGAGATTAAATGTGATCACAAAACCACATGCACAGAAGTGGCAAGCTTAGGTGACAGCACTGATCCCAAACTGTATAATCAATAAGGCCTTTATTTTACAACTGTCCTTAAAGCCATAAACAACTGCTCACAGTCACTTGGCAGATGTAATCACAAAAGGCAGATAAACTCTCCTCCCTTTGTTCTTCCTTTTGTTGTTGCTGTTTCCCAGGTCCTGATCTGAGTAAGTGCAGAAATCTCGCCAAGTATGATAAATCCAAGTGGTCTTGTTTTCACTCAAGATTTGAATGGTCTTATTTGAATTTTCTGAGTCTGTGTTGACAGTGTCTTCTTCACAAGCAATTTCTTTAGCCTAGGAAACCCTGAGCTATCAACTGATTGAGTCTGGGAAACAGGACTGGCTTTAGGAAAATGTATGCTGAGAACCTGAAGATTTGTTTCCACTCGCTCCACTTTCTATGTCTCCCCGCCCCTCATGGGTCTTATGTGTATATAAACCAAGTCGAGTATAAATTAATTGTATACCATGGGCTGGCTGGACTCTTTGTGACTGCCCTAGATCAGAGTGGGCCCCCAGCAATGAGCCTGATTCAGTCAGTATCCAGCCACTATGGGCTGTGGCTGAACTGGAAGGGCATGCAGGTGAAATTGTAGCTAGAAATTCTGTCTATAGCACTAGGGCACAGTACGGTAATGTATACTTAACTGATTTCAACTCAATTCAATGCAAGATGTCGAGAAGGGTTTCTAATGTTTATCCAGAAGCCTTTATCTCTGAGTAGGTGGTAAATTGCCCCTATTGTATATTCCATGTGAAAGTTACATAACTGGAGTTATTGCAGTTGAAACAATGGATACTGCCTTTCCTCCCAGGATGAACTAAGTGTCTCTGAAGTAATAATGAGAGTTGACATCTCTTCATTATATTCTCTGTCAGGTACTATCCTAAGCCTTTTACATATATTAACTCATGAGAACCTCCTAAGAATTCTCCATGGTAGAGACACTTCTGTAATCATCCTTTTTTTTTGCACTTGAGGAACCTGAGGCACAGAAGACTGTCTAAAGTGAGTGGCAGAGTTTAGGTTTAAGAGTCATACCTACTAAGTGGCAGGGATGGGTTTTCAACCCCAGAAGGCTAGCTCAAGGTCTAGACTTTTAATTGCTATGGCAGATTGACTCCAGGAAAGAAAGCACCTGAGATTTTTCAGGAAGAAAGGACAAAGGCTAACGGAGGTGAGTTCAGGTGCTGGATAGCCAAAAGGTGTGTGGTAAATGTGGACAAAGAAAAGGAGAGTCTTGAAATGGAAACCCCCTCTGGGAGCTAGGGGATTTAGAGTTCACTGTCAAGTTCACTGTCCACTTGGGTGATGACTGAACTCCTCTACAGCCCACCTGTTGTGAAATTGTATGATGAGCCTCAAAACAAAGGACTGGGAGTGTGTAGCCATGTTGAGGGTTTACTACAGGACCGTTCTACAGGACCTAGAAATGTTTCCTGGTCTGTAATCACAAGAAAGAATCAGGTCTTTGCTCAGGAGAAGCCAGGGTGAGGTGACTGAGCAATCACTGAGCACTTCAGCCATCAAATGTATGAGAAGACGATCCACTTAGAATAGAAAAGAATAAAAGAGATTTGTTTTATTTTACAGTCAAGTTAGTAAAGGAAAACCAATTACACTGATACATGTTTTCCTTCTAAGTGAAAGCCCCTATGTTCTGTGCAAGTCAAGTTAAAAATAAAACACAACCAAAAAGGTCAGACTTCCCTCTGTCGCTTCTCTTACTTCCTATGATTTGACCCTTTGGTGAAGATGTCAAACTCAGGTCCTGATGAGCCTTAGTACTGGCTCCAGAATTTCTAGTTTAGAGACTTTGGGGACAGTAATCCAGAGGAGGTCTTTGGCCAGGACACTGGTCTAAGCCTGTTTGTATAGAAAGCACACTCTTTTAGCTCATGTATTTTTCATGGGGGATTTGAGGGGTGAGGAAACCACTCCCCAAACTACCGTTTGCTGCTTCCTTTAGTTTCCCCCTGGCTTCTTATAAATCTTCACAAATATGGTCAGCGCATATGTATTCACGCAGGTTGCCTGAAGACAAATCCTGTTTCATGTTTCCTGACCAGCCACTACAAATGTTCTGGCTGTGGATAACTTACTCACTTGAACCCTTAATGGGCCTTTTACCTTTTTTTTTTTTCTTGAATCATAAACTACGTTGTCCAGAAGCAACAAATCCACGGCACACAACTAAGATTTATTTACTGAAGCACCTACCATTCCCATTAAGACCCCATTCCTGTCTGAATCTCAATTTCTAATAAGGAAAACATGGGGACAATTGAGGAGTTAGACACTTGGGGCCCATCAAGGGGCAATTTCATAAACAGAGTCGATATCTGCATCAAAACATTTTAAGGGTGTTAATTTTCCTTTCTCAAAGCATATACCAACTTACATTCTTGCAAGCTATTTAAGAGTGTCCATCTCCTAGCCTATCTTGTTTTTTATTTTTAAGTTTGAGTTTCATTTAAGTAATCTCTGCACCCATTGTGGGGCTCGAACTCATGACTGTGTGATCAAGAGTCACATGCTCTTCTGACTGAGCCAGCTAGGCACCCCATCCTGTTTTTTAATTCAAACTTGTATATTTTGCCAACAGGAAATGTATGAAAGAGTTTTTTGTCTTATTGAAATCTAATTATAAAGTCAAATATCCTATCTGCTAATATTTTATGTCCATTATTCTGGGTTTAAATATTAATTTTAATTTTGATTTGCCATTTTCTCTTAATCTTTTATGACTACTATTGTTATATATCTTTTAAAAGTAGGGTTGTTTTGTTTTTTGTTTTGAGCAATACCATCAGCCATGAAACATTATCTAATTAGTTACTGCATGAAATTCAAGTGACAAAGTTTGTTGGAAGATGAATTAATAATGGTTGGAAAATGTGAAGAATAATTATGATTTTATCATATGGGGTAGAAGGCAAAGAATTCTCAACAGAGCAAGCCGTACAAGAAAAAGCATACAATTATGAAAATATGGGTCAGTTCTGTACCGCACAAGTGCAAAATGGAAAGAGACAAAACCCAAAGTGTAGTAACGGGTTAGAGTTTGAAAACTCTTAAAGGCCAAACTAAGGAAATGTATTCTGTAGAAAATAATGGGTCCTATTTTTAGTCAGTGAATGGTTATTTGGAAATAACACTGGACCAGCAGGGGGGAAAATTTGGGTCAGTGAACCTAAATATAGGAGCAATGCAATAATCAAATTGAGAAATGATGAAGGCCTGCACAGAACAGGACTCTGGGAATGCCGGAAGGGGAAAGTGTTGATCAAACTTGTTCCAAGATAACATTGACAGGACATAGGAACCAGCTAGTCCTAGAAATGAGGCATGGCAGATGGGGTGGTTCACTGGTCTTTCGCTGTTTTGTCACTTTTGTTGACTAGGTAGATGGCAACATCATTATTTGAAATAACTAACACAGAGAAATAGCAGATTCTTTTGTGGGGGTGGAGGTGTGGGGAGGTGAGAATGAGTACAAAGTGAGACCCATTTTGACTTGAAGGTATCTATAGGAGGTCATGGGGAAGACTCAGCTTTATTTAATGTATTTGCTCATTCAACAGATATTGGAATGCCTACTCATCCAGGTTTGGTTCCAGGTTCTGGGATACCGTTGTAGAAAAGACAAAGTCTTGGCCTGTACAGAGGCTATATCCTAGTGAAAGTAGCTAGAGTGTTAATTTCAGATGCACAGTGTACTCCCTATGTACATGGAGGTACATGGAAGCCTTTTGTATAGGTAATGTGTATACCACATATATGTCCCTCTTGACTTAGCATATTTTTTTGTATATTAAAATGTTAGGAAGATTCATAGTTTTATCTCCTTTTGTTACATGCTGCTTCTCCATATCTGTTGATGTCTTTGAAGCCACGGTTTTACTCAGCAATGAAATCCTCATTTATTACAAAGTTCATATAGGAAACTGGGAAATGCATTATAACGATTTGATGACAATCTTCAGAAAATCAGAGGTTAAACATAACCTCCCTAAGCCTCAGTTTCCTTATTTGTTAAGTAAGGGGATTGAGTGCACAGATGATTGCAAATCCTACCTCCCTGACATCAGATGAGTGTGGCTTCATGTCCTGTCACTTTACCTGTCTTCTCAGTGTCCTCCACACGTTTCCTCCATCATCCCATGCTTCCCTTGGTCCTTGTCCCTCTGGGACCAACAATCGTGCTGCTGAGTTCTGTGGGAGGAGAACCTCCCCGCCTTGCATTTTAATGACACTCCGTAGTCTTGGTTTCTAGTATCAGTGAGTTCTCAAAATAGCCTAACAATCCTTCAGAGCCCTTTCTGCAGCTTGCTCTCATTTCCAACAGTGGCTAGGTTAGGCCCTCATTACTAGTCACAAATCTCCTAAACAGATTGACCTACTCTCAATCTCCACAGATGACTTTGCTCATCTGTTACACAGAGAAAAGAAAAAACTCACTTAGAGAAACAACTGAGACAGGAGGTGCCTCAAATTCAGGTCCCAAAGTCCACGGTTACTTGCTTTGGCATCCGTCCCTCCCTCCTTACCTTGCAGTCACAGAGGAAGAGGTGCCCTCCATCTGTACATAGCTCATCCCTCCTATTGCCTTTATATGCTCTGGATCCCATCTCCTCCCACCTTCACAGGGACTCTTGCTGTCTCCCATGCTCCTTCTCCCACATCTTCAGACAATCCCTCTGTAGGGTCATCCTTAACAGCTATAAATATGGATAGTATTTCCCTTTCTTAAAAACAAATTAACAAATGAACCATCTTATTCATTCCACATCTCCCTCCACCTGTCACCTTCTATTTTCTTCCACAATCAAATTTCTTGACAGGCCCACACTTACTGTTTGTACTTGACATCTCCCACTCAGTCCTCAACCCTCTCCAGAATGGTTCCACAGTCCATGACCCATCCATAGGTGTTGAGTGCATGAAGATATGTTTGATTGAATGGAATTAAATATCCCTGGTTACTTTCCGATTAAAAGAAATGACGAGATTCTAAGTTAACAAGCTTGTTCCATATAAAGTATACAAGAACATGATTCTTCCTTGGGGACAATTTACATTGGGTAAGTTGTCCCAAATACTCCATTGCATTCTTTTATCTAAACCATTGCTTCTCTCTGAACTGTTCATTTGATGAAATTCAAATGGGGTGAGGGAGACTATCCTTTGATAGAGCAGGTTTTGACTGAAAATTGACTCCATTCCATAGACCCAGTATTTTGAAGTAAATATGGAAATGAAGTTAAACTGTGGATGGTTAAAATTGCTTTTAACCTCAAGCGATTACCTCTCTACTAGAAGTCACAGATAAGCCCACAGGATGCTCTTATTTTGCACTGCGGTATTTTTCACCAACAGAACAAGGGTGAAACATGTAGGTAGATAGGAAGAGTCTGCTGGTCATATACACAATGACTTCCATCTCCTTATCGCAGCCGGATGCTGAATGCAATCTTTCTTACGATCTGTGTGCGAACACCACGCTTCCCTGAGGAATAACACACTTGCTACACCAAGAGGTCCTAGACAGGTGCCATAGCGAAGATAGTGGCTATTCCTTAAAGTGAAAACTTCTTCTTTTCTGCTTTGCTTGGATGTTGACGTTCACTTGTTTTATTCCAAAAGTGGTCTTTTCAAGTCAGTCCAGCTCCCTCTTAGTATCTTGGGGTTATTTACCTTCTACACATAACCCTTAAGAACAGAGAAAAGCAGTGGAATCTTGCTGTCTTCAAAGAACCACAAAGAATAGGGTGGCACCCTTTGGTTTAAAAATAATAAACAAATAACAAAAGCCAATGCCCTGTGAAATGATGGCACAAGGCCCTATGTGACCGCAAACATTACTTCCTCCTGCCTTCCCAGGCCTACTTGGTATTTTAGGGGCACCTGCTGACGGTATCAGCTGGCAGAATATTGCTGGCACTGCATGGTACGAAACAACAAAGGAGCAAACATAGGGCACTGTTGGCCTGGTGGCCCGGCAGTCTGCCACCATGAATGCACAAAGAGTAGCCACGCCATCCACATCCTGCTGTGTTCCCAAACATCTCACTTGTCTGCCACACAGCCTTTCCTCCCCAACCTTTGTCTCTGTAAGAAGGAAATCCAGTCTACCACTGGGCATAAAAAATCCACTGGCTTGCTTAGAATGACCTGGGGAAGAACAGACACCCTTACAAGGTAGGGTGAACATACCAAAAAATAAAACAAAACAAAACAACCCCCCCACCAAAAAACAAAAACAACACCTGCTTAAATTAAATCAAACCCTGAATCTGGCTGGGACTAGGCCTCCATTATATTTAAAGCACAGGTTGCTTGTTTTTGAGAGTTTTCTTGGTAGTCTGTGACACCTGTTCCTAAAAACACCTTTCTTATCCACCACAACCTTTAAATTTCTACTACTCCATTAAGTTGTTTAATCTGTTTTGAAAATAAGACTTTGAGGTATACAGGGATGACCTGGTTATACTAGTGGCTTCAGATATAAAACTTCACTATTAGAAATGTAATCATTGCCTGTTGCAGGATCTGTCCAAGTACTTATGCAATTACTTATAGTCCACCAGAGTTCTTGTAGGCCGTAGAATACCACAGAACAGGACAGGGAGAAAGATCTAGAAATGGCGGCATGAAAGCAAAGAAATAGAAACTGGGGAACTCTTGAAAAGAGAGGACGTTGTTTATTTCACATTCTTAAAAAATAAGTCTAGATCCACACACAATGAAAATTCCTAAAAATAGTCAGTCTCTTTACTGTCTGGCAACCTAGGAATGCATTCTTTTCTAATGTACTGATGATAACAGAGATTAAACGTCATGGTGGAAAATGATTATACATTTTCGCATGCTATTTTCCCTGCCTCTTACATCACATAGAGTGTTACAAAAACTGGTGGCGTGAAAAAAAAAAGAGGAAAACAAGAAATTGCCCACATAAAAGTCTGCAGCCTTTGGGTAGGATCTGGTGGTGTTCATCCTGCAGTAGACTGGGTCCTAGAAGTATACAGACTAGGACTTGGACTTGACTTGGCTAAGTCAAGAGGTATTACTTGGAAAAATGAGTATGTAAATCATAATAAAATTGATGGTGGCTTAAAATCACTTAGGAAAAAGTATAAGTCACCCAAAGATGAAACAAACTTTCTTGGCAGATCCACCATCCAAGAAACCGAAGTTCCAAAGCAGAAAGTATACACTCTTACAGATGCCAGAAAACTCACATTCCTTGAGTATGGAAAGTATGTCCAGGAAAAGCTCCCAACAGACCTAGTAGAGTGGGTGTTCTATATGACAGCCTGTGTTTCTATTTTCAGTCCTTGTGACTGTTCCATCATCCGGAGGATAAGGGGATTGACCAGGTTGCATCAAAGTTCTCACAGCTGCAAGTGCTAAAAGTCTAGGATAATCCCTGAGGTGAGGATCTACAGGATTAAAGCCTGTTGCCCACTCCTAGGAGCAGTTAGTTTGCAAATGTGTACCATTCACTACATTTTGAAATTTCAGTTGCCAGTGTTTAAATACTGGAATGTATTACAGAAAACTATAGATGCACACACTGATTTTCTTGGAAACAGGACATGCTACATCATTTGGGAAATCCAGAGCAAAAGGAAAATTCTTATTCAAAAGAATAAGAACACACTCTTATTCAAAAATTATTATGAAATTCATGACCGGGACAAACAGAGTGTGAAAGCAGGTGTGGGCCCTTCTAAGAGCAGGCCCGGGGTGACCGCACAGGTTGCATGCCCTGGAAGCTGGCATCAGTTGAGAATTCAGAGGAGCCCACAACAGGTGCACACTCCTCAGGCAGCAACAGGAAGAGCCAAGGGGTGGCTGCCCCTTTAAAATGGAGCCTGCCCTCTCCCAGCCACCACAGCCTCCTTCAGCCTCTTCATCTTCTCCGTTGAGGCCAAGTGTTAGTTAAAGTTTGTCACTGCCCTTGCCCGATTGAATTTTTAACCATGACTTCACTGAGCTCATTTGTACAACCGGCCTAGGCACTGTAGAAATAATGAGTTTGCATCCTCTGGTCCAAAGGTTAAAACTGCCCACACAAAGTCATGCTTACTGATCACCCAGTGGGGGCAGTGACATTGTATTGCTAATTGAGAGTGGGAGTCACCCACATACAGGTTGGACAACTCTTTTTGTTGTCAGACAGTGCAGTCGAGGGAGGAGGGTGGGAATATACCTTAAGAAGGAGCTCAGCATGACCCACAGTGGCCTCCCACCTCCATGACCTCAACATGCCTTTCTCCCTCTAGGAGAATCACAGGGAACAATGTAAGACTAGAAGATGGGTGAAGCCCCTTTCACTCTCAGATTTGCAAAAATCTCTCATTTTATGAAGACCCTCAAGATTGTTCTGAAAAGAGAAAAAAAGGAAAAAAGAAAAAAAAAAGCCAAGCACAAATACTTGATTTAAACATTACCCTTTTGGGACCAATACCCATACAAAGTGTTGAATACTAGTCATTCCCATTGACCCCATCTGATGTACTTTGATGAATCTTTCTCCTTCTGAAAAGAAGAAATCATGCTCTTTGGGAACTTGGAGGATAGATGTAAGGGCTTAGCTCTTCCCAAATGGTAATATATACCAAAATGATGTGTTTGGATCTCTTGAGCCTCAAAATTCACCCCAAGCTTGAAGTTTGTTACGGATCCCACTATAGCTGCTGTTCTGCACTCTAAAACTCACATGGCTGCTAAATGCACATAAAAACTGAAGGAATATCTTTCTATCAGCAGTTCGTTTTTCCCTTTGTTTGACCTCGATATGATTCCTGGCACCACAGAGTATTTCATTTTTCTGGACCGTTTCCAGGCCAGACCTTGTTTCTATACAAAACCTGAAAAGGTTCAGTGGTCAGGGTTCTGGTTGACTCATTCGGCCAGATTTCTCCCACTTGGTCAACATTCTTTCTTTCCTGGCAGTAGCTTTTGCCTGCACTTTTGCACTCACGTAACTTAAGCGTTTGCATGGTAAATATTTGCTAAGTACTTTATATGTGAGTAAATAAAAACAAATAGATTTATCCTTCAAGTGACCAAAATGATGAAACATATTGGTGTTTAATGTGTTTAATAATTCTCTTTTGTTACTCTTGCTCTTAGGCCAAGATCATTATGAATGCTCTTTACGTTAAGTCACTATAGGTTCTTTTAAGAAATATTTGAAGAAAAGCATTAATTTCCTAGAGCTTTGTTGCTCCAGAAATGTGTGACAATTTAATAAAAACTTATTTCCAGCCTATCTCCGTTTTTGCATTTGTCTTTATTCAGTACTACTGTAATATACACAGCTAGGCATGTAAATTCCAAGTATTCCTACATGCATAGTTTAATTTTGTTCATTTGTTTGGAAGGTCTCTAGGAATAGAGACCATGAACATACTTTTTTCTTGTGGCTTTCTGTCCACTATACCCATGCAACTGCAAGGCTCTCTGTGTCCTGTGGTGACTTAATAAATATTAGGGATGAATAAAACAATTTGATGACTGCAGTACTTAAAGCCAATCAACCTCAAATTTTCTGCCTCTTCGTCGTCCCCCTTTTCTCTCTTCAAACCTCAACTTCTTACACAGTTATTTGAGAGATTCAAGTTTTAGGACCCTATGTGATATTGCTTTCTAAAACAATGGCCCTATTTTCTACTGGTGGCTTTCACACCTACTTAAGCAACAGTAGGGCACCTGGCTTGCGGTCTTCATGACTAGGGTCATTCTCCCCTAGTGTTCAGCTACCTGCACCCTTTACTGCATGTCAGTGTACTTGCCATCCTCAGACCTCTCAAACTAAAATCTCTGCCTTCCCTCTCAGGGTCTGTCTTGGCTATCTTAAGTGAGTCTGCCATAATGACTTACATTTGTTAAGCATTTATTAAGTGTCACTGACTTTTTTAAAGAACTTTATGTAGATGGTATTCAATCCTAACAAAGGTATAGGGAGTAGGTACAAATACTACTTTCATCGGTGCTCTGACACATTTGTTTCACACTCTTTTCTTTCTTTCCTTTTTTAGAGAGAGAGAGAGAGAGAGCACACAAATGGAGGAGAGGGGCAGAGGGAGGGAGAGACAGACAGACAGCCAGACAGGCTGTCCATGCTCAGCCTGACATGGGGTTTGATTTCACAACCCTGGGATCATGACCTGAGCTGAAATCAAGAGTCGGATGCTCGCCCAACTATTTGAAATTTCCTAAATAGGAGTATGGCTTAAAAATGGAGTATTGGCAGCATTTTAAAACCTAATATTGGCACATAAAATGGTGGTGTATGTGTCTCAGAATCCATGGAATCTTAAATTTGATGAAATATAGTATCCTCATTCAACTGACAAGGAAACACAAATTCAGGGAAGTTAATCTAAGGTAATGAAGCTGTAGGGTGTTACTGCAGAGCCCAATCTCTTGACCACTTCTCTGTAACTAGGGCAATGATCCTTTGTTGTGTTTTTTTTTTTTCCTTTTCTCTCTAATTTCCTTTTCATAATCAGATTCAAATGTATAATGTTATAAACCAGTGATTATTTTCATTTTGTGATTTAAAAGTGAGTATACATTCATTGTAAACATTTAAAAAGCAGAAATTTAAGGAAGAACTACAAATCGCCTTGAATCCTACTAAGATAGTGCTATTGCCAACTCTGGTGTATATCTCTCTGGCTTTTTTTTTTTATATATAGCATTGGTAACATACCAGCGATGCAATTTTGTGTCCCTCTCTTTACATTTAGCATTATATGGTGAGCATTACATGGTGAGCATGTTATTACATGTCCAATGAGCACATGACTTTGGCCATCTATCTTACTATTGTACGGTTGTACTATAATTGAACACTTATATTGTTGCCAAGTTGCACTGTAATACATGTGGTGGGCAGCCTTATTATTGCCCTAGGGTTTCAAGAACTGTTGACACTTCCTGTTAAGTTATCATGTTATCCTTAGCTTATCAGTAGAATTGAGGAAGGATATCTGCCTTCTATACAGAAGAAGAGATGGGAGCCTGAAGTACCTGAAAACACCAGAGCTCAGTGGGAAACATTTCCCTAAAGAGAACACCGCTGGCTTCTTGTAGAGCTACTACTTGGCATTGTTTGGCGTCTTTGGGAGGGGACTTCATCAGTACTAGAAAATGCCCAGGTGGTCAGTGTGTTTGAGGTTGAGTTACCATAGCAAAAGGGTCTTTGCTCTATCCAAGTTCTGGTCGTATCCCTGAGGTGGAGGCTACAAATGACACTGCTTTTACAGCGTTGGGTTCTAGAAACTAGATATGGGAACTAGTGACTAGGCAGTCTGCTGTAAATATTTTTAGGGTTCTTCATTTTCTTAGCTTCATTTCCTTTTTCCCTCTTCTCAGTACTGACAAGAGAGAAGGAAAATCAGCAATAAATCATCATAGCCAAGCTTGGTCTTGAGAAAGGTCATAGGGAAATGAACAAAGAGAGGTGTTAAAAGGCCCATGGGAGGACTGAGCCTTCCTGACAGCACATCCACTAATCCCCAGAAAGACATTTTGTACATAGTCCCACCTTCAGAAAATAACCACTTCAATTGTGGCTTTTATTTCCTGGGTACATTCACGTTTACTCCCGTGATTACAGTGTGTCTTGAAAATTAATGTCTCTTCAAGACTTTGGTATTTTCTCAGTATTCCTAATTGAAAGTCTTCAGTAACAACTTTTATTTTTCAACTGAATGATCTGTACGCAGTTAACTAGCCTTAAATTCCTCTAAATGAAAGTAAAGCACTGCATTATCTCTAACTATTCTTTTCTCGTCAACATTTGTTACATGTCACCTCTGTGTGTGACCCTGTGCTAGGTGGCCTATAGACTAACAAGTACAGATACTTCTTCTCCAGAGGCTGTCATGTGAGGCGAAGTTTGAGAGTGTGTTAGGTATCAGAGAGATGAACCAGAAGAGTGAATGGAGTTGCTTACCTAAGTCGGGGTGACAGTCAGATAACATGAATTTGTGTACGAAATGCTTTCTAGAGTTCACATTTCAGAAGCCTCAGTAGGGATTCTGGCCTAATTCTTCTTCTTCAGTATCAAATAATGAATTTGTTTTGCGAGGTGGATGCCATTTTCCAAGGTGACTCTTAAACACAAACAAAAGTGTAATCCCTATGCGCAAGGTATTTACATTCTAATAAGGGGAGAAAGATTTGTTCAGAAGCTCCATAAGCCAAGGTGTTATCTGAATTTTCTCTTTAATATTTTAATTTAAGTAAGTGTACCACCTATTTGGAAATCCCTCTGAATTTCCTGTGGAATGATTTGGGGGTGTATGTATACATAATAGGGATCATAGGACCAAATAAAAAGAAGTAAGGTTTTGTGTGTATGTATGATTTTTTTTATTTGTGTGTTTTATTATGTCTGTTAGCTTAAAGAGGATTTAAAGGCATGATCACTATTTATAATCTCTCCTTTCAAGTTGCAGATGCTTATTGAGACAGCTGGTAACTGGCTGGAGAGAGAAAATGTTTTGGAACTATGTAGTTTTAAATTTTTTATAGCAAGTTCACCAGTAATTTAAAATCTGCTTTTCTCTGCTTTGGGAAAGAAAATTGTACTTGGGCTCCTTTAGGCTACTGGGATGCTGAACAACACATTTACCTGCATTTTATTATTATGCAATCACATTTTCTTCACTCATTAGATGATGATGTTTTTATGGGTTCAAGACACTCACAGCTGTTGTACTTGCACTGGAGACTCAAGCAATTAGCTGCTGACCCTCAGGGTTGGGATTGTTTGACTCTACCCAGGAGAGGGAGTTGTTTGCACAAAACAGTCGATCCCTTTCAAAAATTCTTGTGCTAATGATTTTGTATTGTTTTTCAGTTTGAAATCCTTGCCTGCAAAGATGCTGTGGTTACAAAAGGGAACATGTTTGTATGGTTTATAAAGTTTGAGCAGTGTAATAGTTCGCTGACATTAAAGTTTCATTTTTTTGTTACGGTGATTTCCATTTCTTGGTTTCTAATTAATTTTCTCTTAATTTTGACTGCATATTAAAATACGTGTAAGTTTTTTGGTTTGTGACAGAAGAGACACTTTCTATCTAAAAAAAATGTTTATTTGTTTTGAGAGAGAGAAAGAGAGAAAGCACTTGTGCATGAGCAGGGGAGGGCAGAGAGTGAGAGAGACAGAGAGACAGAGAGAGAGAGAGAGAGAGAGAGAGAGAGAGAGAGAGGATCCCAAGCAGGTTCTGTGCGAACAGTGAAGAGCCCACATGGGGCTCAATCTCACAAACTGTGAGATCGTGACCTGAGCAGAAATCAAGAGCTAGATGCTTAACCGATTGAGCCACAGAAGACACTTTCAAGGTCTCTATCTTGGTTGGAAATTAAGACATTTCCTGACAAAGAATTCAATTTGTTTTTACCCAGCTTTATTCTAACACTGTTATATAGCTAAGTATAGTGATTTGATCTTACGTGGCTAAAATATCAGCTTTTTAAAACAGGTTTATTAATTTTAGGAGTACAAACAATAGATCATCTGCAAAAAAACGTACTGGTTTTAAGCACCAGAACTCTCTGAAGGCCCATAGATAGAGAGCTTTGCTTTGGTGGAGAAAAAAAATAAAAATGCTCTTCTGCCTAAGCAATCATTCAAGCAATATGAAGCAATTGCTCTATGTAGATAAGGAATAGTAAAATGTGGGAGCAGAGTACAAAGAAGATAATATCCCTGCCCTCCAACAGCTTGCTATTCTGTATTTATAATGTAGTATAAACAGAGACCTGAAGAAATAAATCAAAGAATCTCAAATCATTATGTATTTATTGAACACCTAATGTGCATAATATTGGATTCTAGGGCAGTGAATTAGAAGCTTAAATCATTTTGAAAGAGAGGACCACTTTAACAAAATACAATTTTAATGAAATAATCCAAATAATAAAAGTACTAGAGTACAGGGATAAATTAGGTGCTATGGGAGAATTAATTAGCTGAATCATCTACTACCAATTTATCAGTGAAAGAGAACAAGGCAGGAATGTGCAACAAGAAAGAAGGGGCAGATGAGAATGTTGACACTTGAATTTTGCTCCAAGCCATATTTTCTCACTAAGAAGTACAGGGGGTGGAGGCGGAGAAGGAACAACCGAAGAATAAGATTATCTCTTAAGAAAAGGGCAAAGCTTATAGAGAAAGACAGGTACCATATGTTTTCACTCTTATGTGGATCCTGAGAAACTTAACAGAAGCCCATGGGGGAGGGGAAGAAAAAAAAAAGGTTAGAGGGGGAGGGAGCCAAACCATCAGAGACTCTTAAAAACTGAGAACAAACTGAGGGTAGATGGGGTGTGGGAAGGAGGGGGGGGTGGGTGATGGGTATCTGTTGGGATGAGCACTGGTGTTGTATGGAAACCAATTTGACAATAAATTTCATTTAAAAAAAATAAAAAGAAAAAATAAATAAAATAAAAAGAAAAGGGCAAGCCTTTTAATGAAGCCATAATTAAATTTTTCCCTCAAATTCTATCCGCCTGCAGAATAACCCCTTTCTTTGTCTGATTGAGAATCATCGCTTGAAAAGGGTAGCTATTTGGCCTCCATTTCAGCAGTCAGAAGGTTCAAGCCCTAAGAGGGCCCACAGTGGCTTGGGGTTTGGACAGAACATGCTGGCACATTTGAGATAACACATGTGGTCTCCAAGATAATTCAAAGATGCCTAGACTCTGAAGAACCCTGGCTTGGCTTGGAACCCCAGCCTTGACTTGGCCTGGCTTGGAACCCCAGCCTTGGCCTGGCTTGGCTCTGGTGTTCAGCTAGATATGAACAAGACATAAATATGTAGCTTGGTTTTTTGTGATTTGGTTCAGAGGCGATATAAATTACCATCAAGATGGATGTATCATTTATGAATATTACCAACAAGTTTGAAATTTACCATGTTCCAACCCCCTAGTTATATGTTCCAAATTCCTCTTTTCCCCAGATGCAACTACTACTTGGAATATCTTAGTGATTCTTTCAGATTAAAATTTTTTTATTGTGTTATTTTATTCTTTTACATGTGCTTTTACTGTAAGCATTTTTATGCCACTGTTTTATGTGGTTTTTTAAATTCCACATTAATGCGGTGATACTATCTGTAAAAGCATATGTATAGCTCTATCTTCATGAATCTCCTATATCTTCAGTGATTTTCCTGGTGCAAGAGATTCTTTAAGAAATATATCTGGAGGGGGCGCCTGGGTGGCTCAGTCGGTTAAGCCTCCGAGTTCGGCTCAGGTCATGATCTGATGGTTTGTGAGTTTGAGCCCCACATTCGACTCTGTGCTGACAGCTGGGAGCCTGGAGCCTGCTTCGGATTCTGTGTTTCCTTCTCTCTGTGCCCCTCCCCAACTTGTGCCCTGTCTCTATCAAAAATAAATAAAAATTAAAAAATTAAAAAAAAAAAAAAAGGAATATACCTGGAGGAGCCACTTGGGTGGCTCAGTTACGCATCTGACTCTTGATACCTATTCAGGTCATGATCTTACAGTCAGGCATGAGATAGAGCCCCCATAGGGCTCTGCACTAGGCACGGAGTCTGCTTGGGATTCTCTCTCTCCTTCTCTCTCTGCCCTCTTCTCACTCTCCCTCTCTGCCCCTCCCCACCTCAAAATAAATAAATAAACTTTTTTTTTTTTTAAATATACCTGGAAGTGTAATGGGAGGGATTTGGACATAGGCATTTTCATCTGTATTAGGTATTGCCTGATGCTTCTAGCATGAATACACCAATGTAAACTCATGCCAGCATTTTGTGAGATGTTGGGTTTGTCACAACCTCTCCAATATCTGATGCTTTTTCTATTTTATCCAATCACATGAGTATGAAATTGTATCTTATTGTATTAATTTTTATTTTCCTAATTACTAGTGAGATTAAAGATATTTTCATATATTTATTGGCCGTTCAGTTTTACTTGTAATTTTTTTCATACCTTTGCTGATTTTGTTGTCTTTTTCTTTAAGAAAAAATTGACATGTAGGAGTTCATATTTTTTTCTATTTTTTATTTGATTCCTTCTCTTTACTGGAATTTACAATTTTATTCTTTATCTAACATTTTAATATTAAAAGTTAACAGATATTATTTTTAGTTTTTAAGAAATAAATGGAGTTAAAGTTATGATTTTCCTTCTAAATATCACTTTAAGTTATATTCATGGGTTGTTAAGTATACTATTCTTACATTAATAATTTTCTAAGTGTTTTGTGTCTTCTGTGATTTATTTTAATCTCCTATGTTGATGAGGAGGAAGTGAGTGTGTGATGTCAATGTGCATGTGTGTGTATGGTTAGTTTTCAAATGTGTTTTTAACTTTTTTTATTAATATATTTGAATTTAATTCCATTTCAGTGAGATCATAGCCTACAGGATAACTGAATCATTGGAACATTAGCCACTTTTTCAAAATGTTTTGTGCATGTTTGAAATAATATACTTTTGCTAATTTATAGATGCAGAGTTCTACATATTAGAAAAAGTGTGTCGGGGTGCCTGGGTGGCTCAGTTGGTTAAGCATCTGACTCTTGATTTCAGCTCAGGTCATGATCTCAGGATCATGAGATCAAGCCCCATGTTGGGATCTGCACTAAGTTTGGAGCCTACTTGGAATTCTCTCTCTTCCTTTCTCTCTGCCCCTTCCCCACTCCCTCTCTCTGAAAATAAATAAAAAAGCATTAAAAAAATATTTTTCAACAGTCAGTACTAAATTGTATATGCCAAAATCTGTCTGTTTCTTTGCTCAGCTCACCATTCATGTTTTCATTCAGCTACTGCTTTCTTGATTTAGTTTTCTTCTTGATGTGGAACTTGAGAAGTTCTTTCCATGGGAAAATTACATAATCTTTCTGATTCCATTTATCTTGTTTATTTCACTTTCACTTGAGTGATAATTTAGTTGTGTCTGGAATTTGGAGATGACAATTATTTTCTCTTGGCCCTTTAAGGATTTATTCCCATTGTTTTCTTACAATAGTCGTTGATGAATAGTCTGCTATCAGTTTGTTTCTTTGCAGGCAATATATCTTTTCTTTCTGGTGGCTTCTGAGATTTTCTCTTTTTGACATTGATATGTTAAAAGATCACCTTATTATCTTTTGCCATGCCACTACAATGGGGACTTTCATTTTTTCTGGCCAAAAACTTGACGAAATCTTTTAATTTGGAGATGTACACATTTCTTATATGCTAAGATATTCCCCTGCATTATTACTTTGAATATTGTTTCTCTACTCTCTTTAAATGCTGTGAGCTCTTTCATTCTTTTTGCCTTATATCTTAAATTCTCTTTTATATTTTTTTCATTTACTTATTCCTCTGTGAAGGATTTTGCATGATTCTTCTGGATTTCTTTCTAATTCACTTAATCTAATTATATTACTCTACTATTAAATTTGCCCTTTCGAACTTTAGAAATTATAATAACTGTTTTTATTTCTAGATTTTCTGTTATGTTTCAAGTCTTCCTCTTCTTTTTTATACCACCCTGTTTTTGTCGTACAGCTTTCTTTCTTTCTGAACATTGTAAATACTTGGAAGTCCCTTTAAAATTGTTTCATTTTCTCCATTACCAATGTATTATATAAATCTTTCATTTGTTTGTCAACTCATTCTTATATGGTTAAATTATTCAGAGAGGTGGTCATTTTTTTTCACTTATAAACTCTTCTTCCATGGGGTTCAGCCCAGGGCAGTCCTATTTGCGCTGATCTCTGGTAAATTTGTTATGTTAATTTCTCAGTTTGAAGATTTGGTACCTTCTGTATCACATGAATTCAGACCTCTATCCTTGAACTCTGTTAGGCTTAGGTTTTCAATTTCTTGTGGTTGGTTATATTTCAACACACAGCAGTGGGTAAATAGCAAACTTCCTTCAGTTATTCCAGGAATTCCTTGTTTCCATTTCATTTATGAAACAGTATTACTTGACTTCTAGCTTTATGCAGGAAGCTTAGTTACAGGTCCCTGCTCCCAGGATTCCGCGGTCTAGTGTCCCTTCCCCATGTAATCCAAGTCCTTAGCCATTAATCGATAACTTATTCCTCATTTCCCTTAAGCCTCTTGGCATTGACTCCAACTTAGCATTCTTATTTTGAGGCACTCAGCATGTCTGGTATCTGAGAATTTCCCTCTTTTGGTTTCAATCTAGACTATGTATTTAAACCCTTTTGCGGGGGTGGGGAGATTGTTAAATATTACCCAACATTTCAACTTCTGTACAGCAGCTTGGGAGATTTCCTTATCCAGTATGTCATCTACAAATGCTGAAAGCCCTGGGTCATTGTGGTTGACAGACCACGTCTTTGCCTTAGAATCTGCTAGGAGAGTTACTACTAAGATAGGTAGACTAAGTATCTACTAATTTGATAATGCCCATCTTTACTCATTCAATATCCTTTTGTAATGAAGGGAAATCTTTGGAGCACTAGGAAACTTGAAGCTTTGAGAGGTGTCACTGACAGAGGGAGGACACCAAAGATAGAATTTCCTCCAGTATGCCATAATATTTGAAATTCTACCACTAGGAAGTACTTTTACGTAGTTATTTTTTTATTTCCAAGATTCTTAAAAATCATTATGTCATAATCAGTGATTAATACTCACTAAATATTTTCCTTATTGGCATTATCTGATTATTTTCTAGTAACTGTCCAAAAACCATGCACATGCACACAATATAGGAGTGTTGATTTTGACGAGAAGAAAGGTATGTGAGAAAGCTCTTACTGTAAAAATGCCTCACATGCAACATTATTTGCTCATTCCATGATTGAAGACATACACGCACACATATACACAAATGCATGCACAATATTTTTTAATTTGAAAGCATGATTTCTTATATAATTACAGATTTTATTTTAAACTTATTTCATATTTAACTGTATTTAGTGCTAAATACTTGTGAACTTGAAAAAAATAGCATTTCTTAATATTTGACAGGACAAGAAATACAAAAACTTTGGGACATAAGAAATAATAGAAGTTTTAGGTGAAAAATATTTATTTTGCTGTTAGGACTTACCTTCCAAACTGTCAATGAGATTTAGAAAGTTTTTAGTGCTTTTACAAAAAACATGAGGTACAGTTTGTACGATTTTAGAAGTGACATCCCTCATTACTAAATGTAAACAACTCACCAGCCCTGGAGGTTTTGCCTCTTTGCCAAGTTTGCTTGGTGAGTTTGCTGAAAACCGTACATTAACAGATACTCTATTATGATTTCCATAGGTTGCCAAACAATGTCCTTAAGCTGTCATTTAGCATTCTGTATTTAGATAAATTTAAAGTTTTACTTTTCCATAAAGACGAATGTTTTTAAGGGAGACTGAGTGGCTTAATTGGTTAAGTGTCTGACTTTGGCTTAGGTCTTGATCTCATGGTACATGCATTGGAGTCCTACACTGGGCTCTGTGCTGACAGCTCAGAGCCTGGAACCCGCTCTGAATTCTGTGTCTCCCTCTCTCTCTTCCCCTCCCCCACTTTCTCTCTCCCTCTCTGTCTCTGTCTCTCTCTCTCAAAAATAAATAATAAATATTAACAAAAGTTTTAAAAAGAATCTTTTTGGTTAATTTTTGGATTGTAAAGTTACAGGCATAGGAGGAAACAGTGTTCATTTCTTCTTGCCTGTTGGTGTTCTTACTCCTCTGCCTGAGAATTGGAGGCAAACAAGGTATTATGGGCTCAAATGTATCTTCCCAAAATTCTTATGTTGAAGTCCTAATCTTCTCAGTATCTCAGAATGTAACTGGATTGAAGCTTAAAATGAGATCTTCAAAGAGGTAATTGAGCTAAATGAGACCATTAGGGTAGACCCCAACCCAGTCTGCCTGGTGTTCTTATAAGAACATGCATTTGTGAAAAAGAAAGACAATGTGAGGACACAGTGAGAAGGTGAGCAATGAAAGACAAAGAGAGAGACCTCAGGAGAAACCAACTGTATGCCACCTTGATCTTGGACTTTTAACCTCCAGAACCATGGGAAAATAAACTTCTGTTGTCTAAGCCACCCAGTCTGTGGCATTTTTTTTTTAAATGGGAGCCTTAGCAAAGTATTACTCAAACTAATCACCCCTTTTGTTCAGTCTCTGTAATAATAAATGAAAACCCTTGCCAGATGTCACTTTCTTTAGTGGCATTAGCGGCCTGGTCAAGACAAGAATGTATCTACCAAACTCTTGGGGAAAAAAAAAATTCAAGACTAAACACACAAGCGCACTAAAAGAATCCTTTACTTTCTTGAGAATGCAGAAGGCACCTGTGTATCTTTTGCATATGAGTAGTTTTTTGGTTTTTGTTTCTTTGCTATATAGAATATATTACTGATCTGACATTGTAAACTGCTTTAAAAACTGTTTGAGTCTCAGAAATAAATTTGGAGTGAATCAAAGGTAGATGAGAGATACAAATTCATAGTTTATTTTTCATTCCACTTCACAATGTAAATTTAAAATTTTTCAAGGAAATGAGTAATGTCCTGAGAAGAAAGTCCATTTTTTCATGATTCTAGTCAAGCCACCAATATGTTATTCTCCGTTGCCAAAGATTCCCGTTTGTGTCTGAGTTATCATTAGTAAACAGTTGTGAGGGCTACAGAAAGGCTACTGCTACCCTCCTTAAGTAGGTTTAGTGGCCACCACAGAAATGGACAAAGATACAAAGCACTGATTCTGAAAATTATTAATCTGAGTAGAGTAACCTTTAAAAAACTGAAGAATAAAAACCCAGTAAAATATTGTACTTCTTTCATGCATATAATTTTTATTGCAAATATTTTATGAAATTGGAAATATTTCATTTTTTTTATATGTTTAAAATACATCTCACAGGGTAGCTGTTTTTCACCTAATTCTCCTATAGCAGTCTCTCTTGTTCCCTGCTGTTTTTTCTCTTTGGTTACAGCAATAATGTTAAAAATAAACAAATAAACTCACGAGAAATTATAGTGCTGTCACAGATATTTGAAGGACAAAGGTGGGAGATTGTTTTCTTCTTTGCAGATTCAGAAGTTTATAAAGTTAACTACCATAAGCCAACTCTAAAAATACATATAAAAAGGGATCTAAATTTCTCATTTTGATTACTAGCACTTAAAACTGTTTCCAGGCCTGTTCTCATTTTTCACCTTAGACCTGCTTTCTCAACTTCAATCTTAACCATGTGCATTTTACATGTCCACAGGAAAATCAAAGGCAGTGTGTTTAAAATCAAGTTAATCATCTTGCCCCCAACCTGTTCATCAACAGCTTCCTCCTCCAGTGACTGTTACCAGCTGCTAGTTCCTTGCCCAAGCTCTCACTTTGTACCAGTTTCTCCTGTGTGCCTTCTGTACATTTCCAGTCTCTCACGGTCCAATCTATGTTGCCTCCATTTTTGATCCCCATGGCTCCTGTCCGAGGAAGACCATTAGCTTCCATCTTTGGGCCGTATTCTCCAGTTCACTTTCTACACTGCCCCTAGTTTGACATTTCTAAAATATTGGTCTGATTATGTCTAAAGCCATTCAGTAGCTACCAACGGTTCTTGCCAGCCTTTGGCCATATTTCTGGACACCTTTCTATTCCAGAAAATGACCATTGTCCTTTTTGAAGAAATGAACATCATACCTATCTGCATGATAGTCTGTCTCACCTATATTTCTATGTACACTTTGGATCTCAATTGTTAGGACATTTCTTCCGGGAAAACTCTCACCTGCCCTCAGCCTCAGTTAAGGGTTCTTCTCAGATGTTGTCACAAAGATGCATATTTACCCTATCTTACCGTTTTTCACTGCATTGAAAATGTCTTAATTGTGTCTTCCACCAGTCTGAAAGTGCCAGAAAACCAAGGCAGTTTTTATGTTGTTCATTGTTGTATGTGCACAGAGCCTCCACATAATAGATGATTAGTAAGTATTTATGAAATGAAGAGATAAAAATTAATCAGTAAACAGAGATTACACTCTCTCTGATGGACCTATTATTTTCACTTTTTGTTTGAATGTTTTACTAATTAATATAAGCGATTATTCAAATATGCTTAAAAATTCAAAAGTTACCTTAAGTGAACCTTTATCCAATTCCTCCTACAACTCTCAAGGATAGTATGATGATAGGGAAGGAAAGTTAAATGGCACTGACTCCAAATGCATCAAAACGTTGACTCATTAGGCCATTTCTGTTACTTAATAATAGAGCAAATAAATAAGTGCCGTGACTCATTGTTCTTCTCCAGTGTAATGTGTTTTTCCCAGTGGTTTCTAATTACCCAAGAGAAGTCAAGCCTTTTCCAAAGTTCATGTATAGAAGGTGAAGAATACTTTAAATTTCTCAAAAAAAGGAATGGATAGAGATTTTAAAATGACTTGATTATAAAGGTATATACACACCTCTTGTTTTTCTGTCTGGAGCAGTGGGGATTACTCCGAAGGAATAAGAAGTTACAATCTGAGAGAAAGATCAAGTTGGAGGCAAGAATCCCTTTATCCTTTATTGTGTTGACATTTATATGTTGGTCCAGTATTTTAAGACAGGCCTTGTGTCTTGCACAGCTGTGTCCAGGGCAGGGAAGCTTGCCAGCATTAATGACAATTACCAGCACAAGGCTCTCTTCTGCTGACCACACCTAATTCTTTTACCCTGATTAAATATTTAAAACAGAAAGGTTCTGCGTTTAAAAACACAGTAAACTATGCCAGTCTAAATCAAAGTTTTAAACCGTCGGACAACTCCAAGACTTGAGGCTAATCATTCACCAGTAGAAAGATAAAATTTTCCTAAACTGAAACTGAGTTTGTAGATGCTGCGTTAACAACATCTGAAGTGGAAAGAACTTCAGGGCAACATTTTCTTCTTTCAGGATTTATTCCCAAAGGACACAGTGACTATTATGTTGGGCCTCAAAAACTGAAAGCACTAAAAATTACTCTTTGAAGTTTACTACCAGAATCCAGCGTCTTGACAGACCAAATCGGTAGGTGGCACCTGGTACCTTCTTTCTTAGAAGAAATGAAGGAAAAAATTGACTTTTCTGGAAAAGGCTTTGTACCTGAGGAAATTTTATGGCTTACTTTGTGGAGCTTCCCAGCCCGACACATATCTTGCCTCTACCCTTGCCAACATCTTGGAACACAGGCCTTGGAGAGACTGCATAGGTGACTCTGTTCATCCACCTCACTAATAATGATGTGTTCAGCCTTTCTATTTTACCTTGATTCACCATATCCTAAAAATGAATATAAATATTTTAATATTTGATTTCAAATTATCTTTACAAAAGTACACTGATCATATTTCTTTAAAAATATTACTTCCTTAAAGTTGTCACCGAG